>NC_090392.1:58747912-59050942 GCF_036365525.1 Heterodontus francisci | reverse complement strand
ACTTAAGGGACTAAAATTTAACAAATCTCCAGGACCTGATGGCTTACATCCTAGGGCTCTAAAAGAGGTAGCTGCAGATATAGTGGATGCGCTAGCTATGATTTTCCAAAGTTCCTTAGATTCGGGAACGGTCCCACCAGATTGGAAGTTGGCAAATGTTTCATCCCTTTCAAGAAAGCAAGGAGAGAGAATACAGGGAACTACAGGCCAGTTAGCCTGGGTTCTTTTATTAATTAATTAAGTCTTAACAATGCACTTAGAAAAGCATAGTATGATTAGAAAAGTCAACATGGTTTTACTAAAGGGAAATCTGTTTGACAAATTTATTAGACTTTTTTGAGGATGTAATTAGTAGGGTAGATAAAGGGGAACCAGTAGATGTAGTCTTTGCTCGAGTCGCTCTGAACAGGCTCCAGAAGCTGGCCGAGCGCGTCTACCCTGAGGCACAGTGTGGCTTTCGTGCAGAGAGATCGACTATTGACATGCTGTTCTCCCTTCGTCAGATACAGGAGAAATGCCGTGAACAACAGATGCCCCTCTACATTGCTTTCATTGATCTCACCAAAGCCTTTGACCTCGTCAGCAGACGTGGTCTCTTCAGACTACTAGAAAAGATCGGATGTCCACCAAAGCTACTAAGTATCATCACCTCATTCCATGACAATATGAAAGGCACAATTCAACATGGTGGCTCCTCATCAGAGCCCTTTCCTATCCTGAGTGGTGTGAAACAGGGCTGTGTTCTCGCACCCACACTTTTTGGGATTTTCTTCTCCCTGCTGCTTTCACATGCGTTCAAATCCTCTGAAGAAGGAATTTTCCTCCACACAAGATCAGGGGGCAGGTTGTTCAACCTTGCCCGTCTAAGAGCGAAGTCCAAAGTACGGAAAGTCCTCATCAGAGAACTCCTCTTTGCTGACGATGCTGCTTTAACATCTCACACTGAAGAATGCCTGCAGAGTCTCATCGACAGGTTTGCGTCTGCCTGCAATGAATTTGGCCTAACCATCAGCCTCAAGAAAACGAACATCATGGGGCAGGATGTCAGAAATGCTCCATCCATCAATATTGGCGACCACGCTCTGGAAGTGGTTCAAGAGTTCACCTACCTAGGCTCAACTATCACCAGTAACCTGTCTCTAGATGCAGAAATCAACAAGCGCATGGGTAAGGCTTCCACTGCTATGTTCAGACTGGCCAAGAGAGTGTGGGAAAATGGCGCACTGACACGGAACACAAAAGTCCGAGTGTATCAGGCCTGTGTCCTCAGTACCTTGCTCTACGGCAGCGAGGCCTGGACAACGTATGCCAGCCAAGAGCGACGTCTCAATTCATTCCATCTTCGCTGCCTTCGGAGAATACTTGGCATCAGGTGGCAGGACTATATCTCCAACACAGAAGTCCTTGAAGCGGCCAACATCCCCAGCTTATACACACTACTGAGTCAGCGGCGCTTGAGATGGCTTGGCCATGTGAGCCGCATGGAAGATGGCAGGATCCCCAAAGACACATTGTACAGCGAGCTCGCCACTGGTATCAGACCCACCGGCCGTCCATGTCTCCGTTATAAAGACGTCTACAAACGCGACATGAAATCGTGTGACATTGATCACAAGTCGTGGGAGTCAGTTGCCAGCATTCGCCAGAGCTGGCGGGCAGCCATAAAGACAGGGCTAAATTGTGGCGAGTCGAAGAGACTTAGTAGTTGGCAGGAAAAAAGACAGAGACGCAAGGGGAGAGCCAACTGTGCAACAGCCCCAACAAACAAATTTCTCTGCAGCACCTGTGGAAGAGCCTGTCACTCCAGAATTGGCCTTTATAGCCACTCCAGGCGCTGCTTCACAAACCACTGACCACCTCCAGGCGCGTATCCATTGTCTCTCGAGATAAGGAGGCCCAAAAGAAAGAAAGTAGATGTAGTATACCTGGATTTCTAAAAGGCAATTGATAAGATGACACACAAAAGGTTAATTGGCAAGATAAGGGCTCATGGAGTTGTGGGTAATATATTAACATGGATAGATGATTGGTTAACAGACAGGAAGCAATGATTGGGCATAAACAGAGCATTTTCAAGTTGGCAGGCAGTAAATAGTGGAGTGCGCAAGGATCAGTGCTGGGGCCTCCACTATTTACAATGTATATTAATGACTTAGATGAAGAGACAGAGTAACGTATCTAAGTTTTCTGATGAAACAAAGGTAGGTGGAAAGGTAAGCTGTGGTGAGGACACAGAGAGGCTGCAAAGAGATATAGACAGGTTAAGAGAGTGGGCAACAAGATGGCAGATGAAGTATAATGTAGGGAAGTGTGAAGTTATGCACTTTGGTCATAATAATAGAAAAGCAGAATATTTTTTAAAAGGTGTGCAACTTGTAATGTCAATCTTCAAAGAGACTTGGGTGTGCTTGTACAAAAAACGCAAATTAACATGCAGGTATAACAAGCAATTAGGAAGGCAAATGGCATGTTGGCCTTTATTGCAAGAGGATTGGAGTACAGGAATAAGGAGATATTGCTACAATTGTACAGGGTTTTGGTGAAATACTGTGTGCAGTTTGGTCTCCACATTTCAGAAAGGATATACTTGCATTGGAGACAGTACAGCAAAGGTTCACTAGATTGGTCCCTGGGATGAGGGGATTGTCCTGTGATGAGAGACTAAGTAAATTGGGCCTGCATTCTCTGGAGTTTAGAAGCATGAAAGGTGATCTCATTGACATATATAAGATTCTAAAGAGGCTGGATTGGGTAGACAGTGAGAGATTATTTCTGCTGGTCGGGGAATCTAAAACACGGGCAGGCACAGTCTCAGGATAAGGGGCCAATCATTTAGGCCTGAGATGAGGAGAAATTACTTTACTCAAAGGCTTGTAAATCGTTGGAATTCTCTACCCCAGAAGGTTGTGGATGCTCCATTTTTGAATACATTTAAGGCTGGGATAGATAGATTTTTGGTCTCGCATGGAATGAAAGGGGTATTGCAAGCATGCGGGAAAGTGGAGTTGAATCCTAAGATCAGCCATGATCGTTTTGGATGACGGAGCAGGCTCGATGGGCCATATGGTCTACTCCTGTTCCTCTTTCTTGTGTGTGTTTTTGTGCATTCAGCTATCACCATGATTCTCCTTTATCCCATATATTGGAGAATTTGCTTTTACTCGAAGTGGGTCTGGGATATGTGTGGGTCCAAGTGCAGTTCCTGCCAAGTTGCCCCTACATCTTTCAGTTGGTGGTTGCACAACATCTGGGCAAGAAAACTGGAATTACATTGCTGATCTGTATGGACAACATGCTCAATCCCCAAGTAACTGGAAAAAGTGGCCCACAGCAACCAGTATTATCAGGAGCCAGTTATATTTACAGTTAGTGATGATGCAAATCATTGGAGGAATCTTGGAAAACTCATCCAGCGGTACTTGCACAGCTTCATTTATACCATAGTGCTGCCATGGAAATTGGGTTGCCAGTGGGATAGCTCTGAAATATAAGTTATTAAGGTCTCACAGGAGTTTGGTGTTTTCATTTCTCACAAATACTTACCATAGTACTGTGCCTCCTCACAAAGATTCCACATGATGCTTTCATTCCTCAAAGGGATTTCCCACTGCTGAAGAGCAAAATTTTATTACGTTTCAATCGGCTACTGAATTCCTATCAGGTCAAATGCTCATTCAATTCCATACTCTACCAAACCCTATTGCAGAGTCTGCTAGCACATGCTATCTTGTTCTGTTTTGTTTAAACCTGTTTGTATTGTCTATGAACTGTTAATAGCTGAACATATTAATCTTTTAAATGAAGTGAACAAAGGCTTAATTACTGTTCAAACTATTGGACTGTGATAACTTCAGGCAAGGAACTAGAATCATGCAAAATTGCAACACAAATAGATCAACTAATCCTCCCACAACTTTAATATTTCCTTACTCTGTTCCACATTGGAAAAACTTCTGTATAACCCAAAACAGCAAAGCTAAATTTTGAAGATATATTAATCTTCAGAGTGAGGAGGTGTAGTTTCCAAAGGTCAGGCCAAGAGTTTGAGCTTCATTCCACTCTACAGATATGTGATTTAACTTCTACTCTTCAAAATATTTTTCTTGCAAAACTGATTGTTGCCTTCTTTCCAGCTTTCTCCCAGCCTCTCTGAGCTAAGATCTTTAGATTGGGTAAAACAGAGAGTGAGGTGAAGATCTGTTACACCAAATCTCCATCCAATTAGTGGCACATCCAGTTTTCTGATATTAAGCTTGAAGAGTGCCAGAAGCACAGGTAAATTCATGCAAATAAGGTCAAATTACCTCATAAATGTGCACACTGTTTCTTGGGTACACTCATAAAACATGGTCTCACTCAGGATACACTGGTTATAGAAGTAACTTTAACAAACCCTATAAATAAGAAAGATTGGATTATCTGGAGGCTAATTCAGTGCCATTTTTCTTTTTTTTACTGTTGTCATTGGTAGTTCCTTTTTCTTATGTCTTTTAGATGAAGACTATCGCTAATATAGGGATCTTAGGCTGCAGGAGAGATGGTCTGTGCCCATCAGCCAGAATCCCTACACTAGAAACTACAGGCAAAGGAAGTCATACCTTCATTTATTGGAGTAATAGTGCCTTTGATTTACAAGAGATGCCATGAGATAGTTGTGTCAAATGATCCAAGAAGGCAGCCAAAGTTCTCCAAAGATTTCAAGGATTTTCCTGGTCTAATTCATGTTGTACAACTTCTCTGTGCAAAGAGGCAGCATGGTGGAGGAGTAAAGTTCCCCAGTAAGGCAAGGGCACTACGAAGAGGAGCAGCAGTAGCCTAAAGAGGCTTTGAAAGAGAGCACATTGCCAGCTGGAAGACCCATTATCAAACTCTCAAATTGGAAATGTGCCCACTACATTAAGAGTCTTGTCCTAATCTTCTTCATTGCTTCCGCAAAGAATTCCTCATCTGCGGTGCCTGAAAGCTTCCATGTAATTCTTAAATTTCCCATTCATGTCACCTGATGAAATACGTTTCCGAACCTTTGCAGTCTCTGCACACATGACTTCAGTGCAACCAGATGTATAAACAAAATATTGCGGATGCTGGAGACATGAAATAAAAACAGAAAATGCAGGGAATGCTCAACAGGTCTGGCAACATCTGTGGAGAGAAAAACAGAGCTAAATCTGTGACCTTTCATCAGAACTAAGAGAAGTTAAAAATGTTATAGGTTCTGAGCACGTGAAAGGGCGGGGGTGGAGGGAGACAGCAATAACAAAAGGGAAGTCTGTGATAGGATGGAGGGCAGGAGAGATTAAATCACAAAAGGGTTCATGGTGCAAGGCCAAAGGGAGTGATAATGGGACAAGTACAAAAACTGTAGATGTGCCTCGAGGAGGTCTGCATAGCAAGATAGCTGCCGTCCAAACGAAAAGTAAAGGAATTAAGATAGAGACAAGAGAAA
Organism: Heterodontus francisci; assembly: GCF_036365525.1. Taxonomy (NCBI): domain Eukaryota; kingdom Metazoa; phylum Chordata; class Chondrichthyes; order Heterodontiformes; family Heterodontidae; genus Heterodontus; species Heterodontus francisci. Next base: position 59,045,496 of record NC_090392.1, on the reverse strand, counting down.
TGAAAACAAACCAGCAAAAATAACAAACAAAATGGGGGAAGAGGTTATGATTTAAAATTGTTGAATTCAGTGTTGAGTCCAGAAGGCTGTAAAGTGCTCAGTCGAATGATGAGGTGCTGTTCCTCGAGCTTGCACTGAGCTTCATTGGAACACTGCAGCAGGCCAAGGATAGAAAGGTCATATCAGGAGCAGCATAGAGAACTGAAATGACAGGTGACAGGAAGTGTTCTACAAAGCGGCCACCCAGTCTACGTTTGTTCTCCCCATTGTAACGGAGACCACATTGTGAGCAGCAAATACAGCATACTAAATTGAAAGAAGTACAAGTAAATCGCTGTTTCATTTGGAAGGAGTGTTTGGGGCCTTGGATGGTGAGAAGGGAGGAAGTAAAAGGGCAGATGTTGCATCTTCAGTGCTTGCATGGAAAAATGCCATAGGAAAGGGAGGTGATGTTGGGGATGACTGAGGAATGGACCAGGGTGTCGCAGAGGGAATGGTCCCTTCAGAACGCTGAACATAAGAACATAAGAAATAGGAGCAGGAGTAGGTCATTCGGCCCCTCAGGCCTGCCCTGCCATTCAATAAGATCATGGCTGATCTGCCCCAGACCTCAACTCCTCTTTCATTCCAGCTCCTCATAGCCCTCAACTCCCCGATATTTCAAAAATCTATCTGCCTCCTCTTTAAATACTTTCAGTGACCTAGCCTCCACAACTCTCTGGGGTAGAGAATTCCAGACATTCACTACCCTCTGAGAGAAGAAATTTCTTTATTTTAAATGAGTGTCCCCTTATTCTGTAACTATGTCTCCTAGTTTGAGATTCCCCCACTAGTGGAAACATCTTCTCAACATCTACCCTGTCAAGCCCCCTCAGAATCTTGTACGTTTCAATAAGATCACCCCTCATTCTTCTAAACTCTAATGAATAAAGGCTTAGCCTGTTCTTGATAAGTCAACCCCTTCATCCCAGGAATCAGCCTAGTGAAGGGGAAGTGGAGGGGAAGATGTGTTTGATGATGGAATCACACTGGAGGTGGTGGAAGTGGTGGAGGATGATCCGTTGAGTACGGAGGCTGGTTAGTGGAAGGTGAAGGGGAATCCTAACATGGTTCTGGGAGGGAGGGGTAGAAGTGAGAGCAGAAGTGCGTGAAATAGAATGGCCATGGTCAAAGACACTGTCAGTTACGGTGGGGGTAAATCCTCAGTTGAGAAAAAAGGAAGCCACGTCGGAAGCTGTAGCATAGATGATTACATTGTTTGAAAAGATGTGATGGAGACAGAGAAACTAGGAGAATGAAATCGAGTCCTTACAGGAAGCAGGGTGTGAGTATAGTCAGGTAGCGTGAGAGCCCTTGGGCTCATAGTAAATATTGGTTGAAATGTTTAATGTGTTTAATAACTGAACAAATCATGTGTAAGTATCTCCTGCTTTCCTTCCACCATGACAGTATGTGGCATGTGTGCACTTATTTTAGTCTTGTGCTTTGTCAACCTGCCTCAGCGGCAGGAGTAAGGAATAGGTGAGGTGGGCTGACCTCTGTGTGGGCAACAATGGAATAGATGTGACCCTTGCTTCTCAGCAGCTCAGTCCTGAGATGGATCTGGTTCACCATGCACTCCTCCTTTATCTGTGTGAGTGACAGGACTTTCTGCCACATGTGCTGGTATTCGAGGGTGCTGATGACAGGTTTAGAGAGGCAGTGCCATCATCTGCCCATCCTAGTGATTCTCATGCAACCCTATCCCTGCACAGCAGGATTATGTTTTGGACTTGTCCCTCATTTTCAAGCAGATCAAACCAAAAGGCATTTATTGTAAATCTTGGTGTGTATATAGACAGCTTTTATGTGCTCTTTTATAAATATGGAAATTTGATGTACAATTTGGTAGGAATTGTACACAGTATTGTGTAATATTATTTATTGCTAGTAGTTACATGGCAGATTTAAAATGCATCTGAGCACAGCACTGTAATTTTTTTGATATTGCTTATCAGTCTTAACATTGATAGTGTTTGCATTCCAGAACAAATGCTTTATTTTTCATCTTGTGGAGATTACTGGTTTGAATGCATATACAAATGAGAATTTAGACTGTCACCATGTTTGTTGCTGAGTAATGATTAAGTACAAGATTAGTAGGTCAGGGATAATTAATCCCATTCCCCACCCCCCCAACCTTGGCCCTGCCCACACACCCATGTTTCCAGTGCTTGTGAAATCAAACATCCTGTGGAAAAAAAATCCCAAAATAGCAGAAGTGTCCCCCACACCACACCACCACCCTGTTATCCCACGATGATAAGAGCTTATTTCTGGCCTGCCTTTTTCTTCAGATAAATTGGTAGTATTGCAGCTTGCTTGCCACCAACAACGTGGTGTTAGTCACCTTGTAGGGATAAAGTGAAGAGAAATAGGCCCACTGTGTAAAGCCTAAATGCTCTTAGGCAAATTCTGAGATCAATTGGAGTTTGGAAGAAGCCAGCAGGGGATGGCTGATGCTTTTCAATAGTAACACTAAAAAGAGAATTGGATAAACACTTGAAAGGGGAAAAATACAGAGCAAGGGGAAACAGCAGGAGAATGGGATTATTTGGATAGCTCTCCCAAGAGCCAGCACAGGCATGATGGGCCGAATGGCTTCCTTCTGTACTGAATCTTTCCATGATTCTCCTGTGCCCACTACCCTTCACTGGGCCAAGCCTTTGTACTCAGCACTTTCACAAGAAAAGGGAATAAAATGCATCCATTTTGTTAGATGATTCTGAAATTACTATAATTCCTGTTTTCTGAAGGAGTTTGCAGAATTTCTGAATCCATGAATGTTGATGAGTCAATACATTTACTTCAAAGCACACATTTTAATTTCCTCCTACACAATAAGTGGCTGGTGTACTTTTTCATGTACTGACATTGTTTTTTTTTTCAATTCCATCTAATGAACAGCAAACACAATGCACATTTGTTCAAATCCATATTTTAGATAATATTCACTTAGTACTAATGGATCTCTGGTAATGCCCAATCATTATTCCAATGCTAAGGTACAGCTGTGTGTAATTTGGTGTTCCTTTTAAGGTCAAAAGATCCAATTACTGCACCTATGCAAGGTCAATTAGAGCTTAGTTGCTCTTAGGCAAATTCTGAGATCAATTGGAGGTTGGAAGAAGCCAGCAGGTGATGGCTGACGCTTTATATATAGGAATTGGTGGCTAACGATGTTTCAAATTCCAGGCAAAGGCACATTATCCAAAATTCCAATTGATTTGTGCTAATATCAACCTTCCCCAGTTCTTTTTTCCCCAAACTTGTCATATGGAGCATCACCTGAGCGAAAGAGGAGTAGACAGCTCCCAACAAAGTAGCTTCCTAGAAAGACTGAGGGAAACATTTACATGAATTCCTAGTTATAAGAGTGAAAGTTCCAAAAAGCCTAGGAATGGGACTCAAGATTATAGAGAAGGAATGGAATGGAATGGAAGGAGATATAGAAAAAAGTTCTCCCTATAGCAGCAGAATCCATAAGAGCCACTTCAAGATAATGCGTTAAGCACACTGTGCCCCAGGCATAGTGAAGTCTTGTTTCAATTGTATAGAACCCTGGTTAGACTGCACCTGGAGTGCTGTGTGCAGTTTTGTTCCCCTTACCTTAGGAAGGATATTATTACCATAGAGCGAGTGCAACAGAGGTTCACCAGACTTGTTCCTGGGTTGGTGGGACTGTCCTATGGAGAGAGATTGGGGAAACAGGGCCTGTATTCTCTGGAGTTTTGAAGAATAAGAGGTGATCTCATTGAAACCGACAAAATACTGAAAGGGATAGACAGGGTAGATGCAGGTAAGATGTTTCACCTGGTTGGGGAGTCTAGAACCAGGGACACAATTTCAAAATAAGGGGGAAGCCACTTAGGTCAGAGATGAGGAGAAATTTCTTTACTCAGAAGGTTGTGAATCTTTGGAATTCTTTACCCCAGAGGGCTGTGGAAGCTCAGTCATTGAGTATGTTTAAAGTAGAGATTGACAGATTTCTAAATAACAATGACATAAGGAAATGTGAGGATAGTGTGGGGAAAAAGGCACTGAAGTGGATAATCAGCCATGATCATATTGAATGGCGGAGCAGGCTCGATGGGCTGAATGGCCTACTCCTATTCCTATGTTCCATAGATGTATTATTGATTTTACTCTTCGGTTGGGAATATCTTCTGGAGGAACTGTGGCCAAGAATAACACACCACACCTCACAGTCGGGTCATGGCCCCACATTCAACCATTCTGAGCAGCAAGCAAGGCTTACTTCCAAAAAAAAGGTAGATCATGCCTGACAAACATCATAGAGTTCTTTGAGGCGATGACAGATCGGGTGATTGGGAACAATGAAGTGGAAGTGGTGTGTGTGGACTTTCAGAAAGTCTTTGGTAAGGTACCACACAGGGACCTTTGAAGAAGATTATGGTTTGGTGGAATTAGAGAAAAGATAATGGATTGAATTGAAAATTTGTTAGAAGGGAGGAATCGGAGTAAAATGTAAGTGGGATTACTCAGAGTTGTTGGGAGTGGGTAGCAGTTCTGGCAGGGATCTGTTCTGGCACCACTTCTATTCACTGTGTGCATCAATGATTTGGATGTCGGACAGATTCACCGAGGGTGCAAATTTGGTGCCGAGTCACACTCAATGGTAATGTAGGTCAGAATATAGGGGCTACAGTATTACAATATTATAACCCAATCTCCGGTGTGTGTTCACATCTTGCAAGGCTACATCCTGCAAGGTCACTGAATTTGCCTTTTAATGAATTGCAGGCAGAAACCTATGCTATCAAAACCAACCATTTGACTGTTTTTAGTTGAAATTGTTCTTTAAGGACATATTGTGATGTTTGTAGTCCAAGTTCATTCAAATTAAGCATGTAATCTAATTTTATCCCCAAAAAGTCTTTTCAGCTCTCCAAACAAAACTAAAAACTGAATAGTTGTGGAAATCATGATAGTACAGCAGTCAGGCACACCATATCATATCCCGCCCCCCTCCCCAACCATTAAATATTACTTAATCTTCAAGATGTGAGAAATTGAGACAATTGGATTAGTTGTGTCTCCAACTTTTGTTAGCTCATTCCATATTCACATTCAGCCACAAGTACCTCATTAAACTGTGCTGCCAAAAAAATTCCCAAGCCACACAGCAGCAACTATTTTTTTTTCTAGATTCACTACATCATAAAGATTAATTGTTCTTCTACAAGTGGGAATTCTTCTCTGTGGAATACCACAATTTATGCAGCAGTGATTGTTCTCACGCTGGTTGGGCAAAGACTTCTGGGTAACAACAGATGGCACAGTAGATTTATAACATCTGTAGTCAGGATAAAATTTTGATGCTTGATATTCCCTTAAGCAAGGATAATTAAATTATATTTTTCTCATGATTGGTATTAGTTTGAGGAGATGTATGCTTATAAAAAGTGTGGCCATGCAGCTATAATTCTGAACATTTCTTGGGTGTTCCTTGTTGTTCTTCTTGGCAACATAACCAATGTCATGGAAACTGTGAGGAGATTTTAAAGGCTGCTGGTTTTGCTTCGTCTCCCATCTGTCTAAGGGAGCATGAGACCGTGTCGATTTTAATCACTGGACCTCAATAATATACTGCTGGTCCGCTGGCTCTTTTAACACCTGGAATAGGTGAGAAATGGATGGGAATTGATATTCAGTCTCCAGAAAATCAGGAAGCCCTTGGCCATCTGCTGGCACTCAGGTAAGTGCAGGGAAGGAGGTTTGCAGCAGGGATTGCAAGAGAGCAGATTGGGGAGAACATTCCTGCTCTCCTGGCCTGGCAAAGGGAAGTAAAAAAAGAACTGAACCCAGAGGGTGTCTTCAGCTTCCCAATCCTCTTCAGGCTGAGCCTCACCTGTCGGGATAGCTTCCGTTCTCAGCTGGAGCTAAAAATTGCTATTGGGTAACGTTATTAGATCCCAATTAGCATATGTGAATTAGGACGGCACCAGCTTTTGGGCAAGCAGCATAGTCACATGTCCTAAGTGTCACAGGGCAGCTTTCCAGCAGTCAGGTAACCTAGGGCATTTCAAGTGCCCACCCACCCAGTTTATAAGAACATTAGGTTCTGGAGTAGGCTATTTGGCCATTCGAGTCTGCTCTGTCATTCAACAAGATCATGGCTCATCTTCTACCTTAACTCCACCTTCCCTCATGATCCCCATCTCCCTTTATTCCTTTAGTACCCAAAACTCTATCAGCCTTTGTCTTGAATATACTCAACAACTGACCATCCACAGTTCTCTGGGATAGAGAATTCCAAAGATTCACAACCCTTTGAGTGAAGAAATTTTTCCTCATCTCTGTCTGAAATGGCCGACCCCTTGTTCTGAGACTGTGACCCGTGTTCTAGATTTCCCAGCCAGAGGAAACATTTTCTCAGCATCTACCCTGTCAAGCCCCTTAAGAATTTTATGTTTCAATTAGATCAGCTCTCATTCTTCTAAACTCCAGGGAATATAGACCTCGTCTACTCAATCTCTCCTCTTAAGAACATTCCCTCATTCCAGGAACCAGTCTAGAGAACATTTGTTGCACACCATCTAAAGCAAGTATGTTCTTCCTTCGATAAGGAGATCAAACTGTACACAGTACTCCAGGTGTGGCCTCATTAATGCCCTCTATAATTGTAGTAAGACTTCTTTACTCTTATACTCCAATCCCTTTAGTTACAAAAGCTAATATACTTCATAATTGCTGGCTGCACCTGCATGCTAACTTTCTGTGATTCATGTACAAGGACACCAAGCTCCCTCTAAATGCAAATATTTTCCAATGTCTCACCATTCAAAAAATATTCTGAGCTGAATTTTACCAGCCCTCTAGGGATGGACAGGGTGGCAGGGGACCATAAAATTGTGAGGGAAGGTAGCGGGTGGAGTGCTATTCAATTTACTCAGGCGCGGGGCAGGCTGGCCTTTCCGCCCAGAGGCCAATTGAGGCCCTTAAGTGGCATTTTACCAGTGGTGGAGGGGGCCCTCTGTCACATGTGGAGGTCATCCAGAAACACCAGGCAGCCTCTGTGGTGGCCCTCGAGCTTGGGCAATATGTGGCCCACGGAGGACCCCTGGCCACAAAGGTCACCCCATCCTGCCCTCAACAACTCACTCCCCTCCATCCCTCACTGGACCTGCCTGACTGGCAAGCCCGGCCCCACTTACCTCCTCCCTGAGGCTCCAGCGCTGGTCCTGATCCTGGGCCTCCTGCAGTACCAGCAGTGACCACTGCTCCTGGTGGCACTGCTGGACAGCTGAGCTACCAGCCCTCTGATTGGCTGGCAGCTCTTAGAGGCAGGATCCCCATCCTTAAAGGGACGGTGACCCCGGCACTGGGCAGTTAGTTGCCCGAGCACCATTAAACGCAGCCAGAGGTCCACTCGCATTTCTGGCCTGGCATCTTGCCATCCACCAGCAGCATAAAATTCAGCCCTCTGATTTTTATTTGTCCTATCAAAGTGGATTGCTTCACACTTCACCACATTTTATTCCATCTGCCATGTTCTTGCCCAGTCACCCAACCTGTCTGTATCCCTCTGTAGCCTCGTTGCATCCTTCTCACTGCTTACTTTTCCACCTAACTTTGTATTGTCAAAGTAGGCCGAGTAGGCCACCTCCTTCTATGTCCCCTGAGTGAACACTGAATTCTCCGATGAGAGGAATATGAAACTATTAAGAAACATTAATTCAATTCATTTTTGAAATAATGTAGAAATATTTTAGCAACAAAATTAAAAATGTAACAAGATAAAACAGGTTTAATTTTTTTATTTGGATGTCTTTGGCTCAGTGCAACACTCTTGTCTCCGAGTCAGGAGGTCAAGAGCTCAAGGTGCATTCCAGAAACATTTTCATAAACAATGCAATTTGTATTTATATAGTGCCTTTTATGTAATTAAATGTCCCAAGGCACTTCCCAGGAGCATCATAAAGTAAATTTAGGCTAACGCTTGAGTGTAGTACTGCAGAAGTGTTGGAGGTGCTGCCTTTCAGATGAAACTTTAACCAAGGACCTATCCATTTACTCAGGTCAGATATAAAAGATTCCACAGCACAATACAGAGAATAGCAGGGGAACTTTTCCTGTAGTGCCTCAACCTGAACCAGCATCATCAAAGACAGGTTAACTTGCTATTTATCCCATTTATTTAAATATCTAGGACCTTACTGTGTACAAATTGGCTGCAGTGGTTGCCAATAGTGACAACACTTCAAATAATTACATTCACTGAGAAGCACTTTGAGACATCTTGGAGGTATGAAAGGTGCTATACAAATGCAAGTCCTTTCTTTAAAGAACACTGTGAATTAGGAAATGCTTATTCATTTTAGAGGGAAAATTATCCAACTGAGTGCCCCAGACGAGGGAGTATTATCCTCCAGAAAATCACATCAGGAATTGACACTTGTGCAGCATTAATTAGGTGAAAATAAGCTTGGTCTAACCTTAAAAGAGCACTCACACATTGTAGTAATGTAAAACTTTCTATATCCAACATTAATCATCCTGGTGTCGCCTCAAAGCTAGGACATAGCTCTTTGCTAAAAGGCTCAGCCGACAAGAACTAGGTTTACATTTCCATATTCTTTTCACTTAATGCTTCTGCAGCCAAAAGAAAAGGAAGACTGCCATCCCATCACTCGAATTTGGATTTAATCCCTTTGCCAAGAGGAGAAAGAACAATCTCTAATTCCAAATTCGCAGCCCGTCCCTCAGGTCAATTGTGAATGAATGTTCCTCTTTATTACTTATAAATCAAAAATCAATCATATTTCATATGTATTTCTATATTGTAAATGAACAATGTACAAATCAATTCCTCTTAGGTGCCAGGTGCTTCTATAACATTTGGTATTGATCTACAGCTTCTCCAGCCTCACTTCTATGGCACGTCATATTCTAAAGTGTGGAAGAGTCTGTCACTCTGGAATTGGGCTTTATAGCCACTCCAGACGCTGCTTCACAAACCACTGACCATCTACAGGCGCGTATCCATTGTCTCTCGAGATAAGGAGGCCCAAAGAAAGAAAAGAAGATCATTCTAAAGTATGGCTTTCCACCTTTGTGCAGAAATGTCTCCACATTATTTCAGAGCCCTGTCACGATGCCAGGAGAAGCACTGAAGACATTTGGAAGCTTACCATTGCAAAGGCTTGGAAACAATTTTCACAGCATATGATGTCCAAATTCCTTAACTATTATTGCAACTGAACAAATGAAACAAAAGTTAATTTCCTGGTGAGGCAGGGGAAGGGAATATCCAGCTGCTGACAGCAAAGAAAAGGTCTGAAACATCAGCTCGTGGAGACACTGTTATACACCAAACAAAGGGACAATCAGGCAGATGGCATCTCTCTCTCTCTCATACCCACTAGCTTACCACTTTCCATTCAAAGCCATTGAGCTTCCTATTTGCTTCCCTACCAAATGCTTAATCTTTCCATTCCCATGTTTTGCTATAGACTGATTAGATATTAGTAGCAAATATTACTGTCAGAAAGGTATTTGTAATTTTTAAAAATATTTTCTTCTCAGGCATGGTACAAACAGGTTGTAGAATAAAGAGAGTAGAATTATCTTGGTTATTCCTCCTGTTGAAAGACCTGAATCATTCAGGAATTTGTTATTCTAAAATTATGGGATCTTCCTCATACGCAGAATAAAACTCAATCTTCCATTGATCGATTGGTTGTATCAATTTGGCTCTTAACTTTAATTATAGGTTGGCTCGCAGGCTTAATAACAAAGGTTTTGTATATTTAATAATTTTAAAATGCATATTTTTAAAGCAATATAACTAATGGTAAATATTCACAGCCAGATTGGAGGCATGTATTATTTAGAAAGATCACTGCAACCATTAAAGGAACGGTGCAACTTGTTTGGCAGTGATAATGACAGCATCAATAGCATTGGTATGGCATCACCAACAGTTTCTAATTAATCAGCATTTTAATGTAGAATTTAATTTCAAAGAGTAGCACTCCTGCTATACTGTTATTGTAGTTGAGCGGTACTTGGAATGTGAGCTGTACATCACCACCCACCAAGACTTTATTTCCATAGCAACCAGTGTTACAATGATAGATGTCGCAGGTTGCAGCTATCATTCCAATTGATTTGAATGAAGGCAGACCAGGGGTGCATTTAACACAATATTTAAAACTTACTTGTAGAAATATATGCTGCATTAAAAAAAGAGAAGACATGCTGTCCTATTGCAGGGCTCAAATATACATAAAAGAAAATTTATTGTAGAAAATTATGTAATATTTTGCTGTCTTTCAGAACTTGGCATTTCATATAAGTTTAAACTGTAGTCTGATTTCCACAAATACATTTGCAAAACTCTGAGGAAAAAATGAGTAGTTTTTTTTGTCAGACAGAAATCAATGCTCACAACACTGAAGCAGAAAACAGTGCAGCAGATAGATAATAAGGGAAGGAAATGGTGAATAGGATCTCAATTCAGTCTCATACAGTTCAAATAGGCTTTGATAAGATATTGGGTCATACTTGCTGCTGACTAAGTTATGCAAAATGTTGTCTATCTTGTAACTGTCTGCACACTTTCTATAAAAGATTAAAATGGATTGTTTCAATCAGAGGAAATCTGTGATTAATGTTTTTCAGGTTAGCTAAACAATAAAGCTCTTGCTTTACTTTTGTTTGCTTCTTCCCATGTATGACATTTGCCAGGCAGCATTATTTAGAGTTCAGAGAAGGAGTCACAAAAATGTCTTTCATTAGATTTATTGCTGCAATATTGACTGGGGCCTATGAAAACATTCAGAAGGTTCACTTTTTTTATATGCAGTGTGAGTGTAGCTGAATTCTTTGTAGTATTTTTGATATTGTTCACCAATTTTGCTCAGCTGTCGCAGGTGTGTGAAGATTCCTACAACAGAAGGGGCAGTACTGGACCTAATCCTAGAGAATGAAGCTGGACAAGTGGTAGAAGTGTCAGTGGGGGAGCATTTCAGGGATAGTGACCATAATTTTGTCAGATTTAAGGTAGTTATGGAAAAGGACAAAGACGGACCGGAAATAAAAGTACTGAATTGGGGGCAGGCCGATTTCAATATGATAAAACAGGATCCGGCGAAAGTGGACTGGAAGCAGCTACTTGTAGGAAACTCTACATCAGACCAGTGGGAGTCATTCAAAGAGGAAATAGTGAGAGTTCAGGGCCAACATGTACCCGTTAAGGTGAAGGGTAGGACTAACAAGTCCAGGGAACCCTGGATGTCAAGGGATATAGAGGGTTCGATCAGGAAACAAAAAGGAGGCTTATGGCAAATTCAGAGCGCTGAAAACAGCGGAGGCCCTAGAGGACTATAGAAAGTGTAGGCGGGTACTTAAAAAAAGTAATTAGGAGAGCGAAGAAGGACATGTAAAAACACTGGTGGGCAAGATAAAGGAAAATCCTAAGGCGTTTTATAAGTATATTAAGAGCAAGAGGATAAGCAGGGAAAGAGTAGGGCCCATTAGGGACCAAAGTGGCAATCTGTGTGTGTAGCCAGAGGATATAGGTGAGGTTTTAAATGATTACTTTTCATCTGTGTTCATTATGGATAAGGACGATGTAGGTGTAGAGATTAGGGAGGGGGATTGTGATATACTTGAACATATTAGTATTGAAAAGGAGGAAGTATTAGCTGTTTTAGCGGGCTTAAAAGTGGATAAATCCCCAGGCTCAGAAGAGATGTATCCCAGGCTGTTAATGTGAGGCAAGAGATGAGATAGCAGGGGCTCTGACACAAATTTTCAAATCCTCTCTGGCCACAGGAGAGGTACCAGAGGACTGGAGGACAGCGAATGTGGTACCATTATTCAAGAAGGGTAGCAGGGATAAGCCAGGTAATTACAGGCCGGTGAGTCTAACATCAGTGGTTGGGAAACTATTGGAAAAAGTTCTGAGGGACAGGATTAAACTCCACTTGGAGATGCAGGGATTAATTAGGGATAGTCAGCAAGGGGGAGATCGTGTCTAACTGACTTGATTAAATGTTTCGAGGAGGTGACTAGATGTGTAGATGAAGATAAAGCAGTTGATGTAATCTATATGGACTTCAGTAAGGCTTTTGATAAGGTCCCACATGGGAGATTGGTTAAGAAGGTAAGAACCCATGGGATCCAGGGCAATTTGGCAAATTGGATCCAAAATTGGCTTAGTGGCAGGAGGCAGAGGGCGATGGTCGAGGGTTGTTTCTGTGAGTGGAAGCCTGTGACCAGTGGGGTACCGTAGGGATCAGTGCTGGGACCCTTGCTGTTTGTAGTGTACACAAATGATTTAGGCGTGAATATAGGAGTTTGAGGATGGCACGAATATTGGTGGTGTCGTAAATAGTGAGGAGGAAAGCCTTAGATTACAGGACGATATAGATGGGCTGGTAAGATGGGCGGAGCTGTGGCAAATGGAATTTAATCCTGAGAAGTGTGAGGTGATGCATTTTGGGAGGACTAACAAGGCAAGGGAATATACAATGAATGGTAGGACCCTAGGAAGTACAGAGGGTCAGAGGGACCTTGGTGTACTTATCCATACATCACTGAAGGCAGCAACACAGGTAGATAAGGTGGTTAGGAAGGCATATGGGATACTTGCCTTTATTAGCCGAGGCATAGAATATATAACAGGGAGGTTATGATGGAGCTACATAAAATGCTAGTTAGGCCACAGCTGGAGTACTGTGTACAGTTCTGGGCACCACACCAAAGGAAGGATGTGATTGCACTGGAGAGCGTGCAGAGGAGATTCACCAGGATGTTGCCTGGGCTGGAGCATTTCAGCAATGAAGAGAGACTGAAAAGGCTAGGGTTGTTTTCCTTAGAGCAGAGAAGGCTGAAAAGGACATGATTGAGATATGCAAAATTATGAGAGGCATTGATAGATTAGATAGGAAGAAACTTTTTCCCTTAGCGGAGGGGTCAATAACCAGGGGGCATAAATTTAAGGTAAGGGGCAGGAGGTTTAGAGGGGATTTGAGGAAAAAAAATTTCACCCAAAGGGTGGTTGGAATCTGGAACGCACTGCCTGAAGATGTGGTAGAGGCAGGAACCATCACAACATTTAAGAAGTATTTAGAAGAGCACTTGAAACTCCATAGCATACAAGGCTACGGGCCAAGTGCCGGAAAATGGAATTAGAATAGGTAGGTGCTTGATGGCCAGCACAGACACGATGGGCCGAAGGGCCTGTTTCTGTGCTGCATGACTCTGTGACTCTACTAAAAACATGTTTATATTGGGGGTGCAGCAATAGATGAGACATTAGCAATAGATTATAGACCAGCTATACTGCACTTCTTGTGTCAAAACAAAGGAGTCTCAGCTTTTTATTCACACAAACTGTGCAGCTTAACTTGGACTTACAATCACACAAATTGAACATAGGCAGGCAGAAAGACAACCATCTACAGGGGTTCATTGGAAGCTGCTACGGTCTCACACTTGTGGCCAGGTACCTACAATTTGTGCGAATCAAAATAAAACTTACAGCTGGGAATATTGTAGAAATTTCATTCTTATTCATTTTTTTAAATGTATAACAAGCACACACACAAGGAGCTATTTACCTGGTCAGGGAGTGATGAAGGACCTGGCAATAGTACTCAGGACTGCTTCCCTCCACGTTACTCTGAGACGATGTTCGTATCTGCGCAGTTTCTTTCATGTGTCTCAAAGCAGTAGCTGTTGCATAACAGCACCATCAGAACCACATCACTGGGTAGGAACAAGGCAACAATCAACAAGAATGAAGAGGCATGTTGACCCACCTGCTCAGATTTGCTGCTTTCACTTTATGAAGTAGCTAATTCTTACTGGTTTGATTAAAGTAGAAAGACTATTTACAAGAAACATAAAATTAATTTCTTTTCCATAATTTAACCTGATTTTTTTCATAATATCGCTGTCACTTACGAGATAAACTGCATTTTACTCTATTATGTTATGCCTCACGTCTAACGGTTCTTCTGAGAGTGACATACTGATTTGCAGTTCATGAGAACAGACCACCCACTGTATTTTATGAAGGATTATTATTCAAATTGGTATCTAGCCATCAATCTCTGAAACTAACTTTAATTGCCTACAGCTAGTGCCTCTTAGGCCCTCAAAAGACAGCGTAATCTATCTTCACCTCTCAAACATGTTCAACCTGCTGCATTTTTCCAAAACTACACGGAGATATTAGCAAAAAAATTGGCATTTTATGAATCAGGACACACAACGTCACTTCTTAAATGGGTTTGAGCTGTCAGTGCCTGTCAAAGCAGTGCATCCAGCGCATATGGAGAATAGCCTCAAAACTAGGGCTGCCTGTCTCCATGTCACTGACTTGACATCCAGCCAATTTTCACCACTCAGGTAATGTTCTGCCTACTGGAGGCAGTTTGACAGCAGAACATCCATTTTCAGTCCTGTGCAGACATGCTACTATCTGCCAAAAATATAGTCACTGAACAAAAGAGTGACACTGAAAAATCAGGCATTCTGCCAACCAATTTACTGGCTGCTATCTATTATATGGCATTGCACTTGATGTTTTGTGCTAATGGGAGAATTGCAACCAATGGAGATAGCACAGATAGAGGCTGCTATTTTATACTATCCCCAGGTCTGTTGTCTTCTTCTGATATGCTCTTGAAAGTAAGAACCACTTTAGAAATTGTGGTGTTGAGTGCGAAGAATAAAAACTGTTCATTAATATATTTAGAATTGCATTTTTGGAAAGTAATCTGACAGCCATGTTCAAAAATTAAAACGAGTCCTTGAAAACAGGATTCAGAAAGTTAAAGATGTTACTGTAACTCTTAACATTGCGTAACCTTCTAACAAACTTCTAACTATATAACTGTAATATATTTTTTCTTAATTCAGTAGAAAGCTCTGATATTAGCATGCAAATGATTGACACAATTGATTCCAATTTATTTGCTATTTAATAGAATTATTTTAAATGGATTAACATTTGTGTTAAAATCGTAGCCAATAGTTTGTCATTTAAGCATTTGTATAATATGGCTGAGTTCCTGATCCCAGCAACAAGTCTCACCCATCAGAAGCACATATCAGAAATTCAGACAGTAGCTCTACATGAACACTGCACGTGACTTTCTGACCATTAATTTAACTGGTCAGAAAATCATGCATAGTGTGATCCCAAAAATCAGTGCGGGGAAAGGATCACCCCTGCTGTGAGTTGAAAATTTACCTACTTGGGAGATTTGCTATATTTGCATCATATGATGGGAACAGAAGTCATTAAAAGACTTGAGTTACATCATGTGGCAGGAAGGGAAAATATGAGGATTACTTGCCGCAATCTGTTGGCAATAAATACATTATGTTGTGTGATTTACATGGTTCTCAGTGAGTGTTTTCTTGATTATGATTCACTGCCACGCATTTCAGTAATTCATAATGATTGTCATGATTTTGCATATTCACAGCCAACAAGACATTTCGATCTAAGAAAAAGCATGCTCGCTGGTTCTTAATATGAACTACAATGTGAACTGTTAGATGGTTTCAGATTCTAGCTATTGTTGCTTATGTTCTTCTCAAAGGTGAGGAATTGTGGACAATGTGCCAACATGCCCAGCTGGAGAACAGAAAAGGAGAAGGGAATAGAAATACATTTGTACTGGTTGGGGAGCCTAGGACCAGGGTTCATGGTTAAAAATTGGAGCCAGACCTTTCAGGAATGAAATGAGGAAACACTTCTATACAAAAAGGTTGGTAGAAATTTGGAACTCTCTTCCGCATTGGTGCTCGATCAATTATAAATTTTAAATCTGAGATTGATAGATTTTTGTTATCCAAAGGTATTAAGGGATATGGGACAAAGTTGGGCATATGGATTAAGATCGCAGATCAGGCATGATTGCATTGAATGATGGAACAGGTTTGAGGGATGAATGGCCTCCTCCTGGTCCTATGTTGCTATAGTGCTGGAGTCCAGGCGCAGGGCGTCCTCAGCAATTCAATTTGCCATGTGTTTCAATTGAGTCCTCATTAGAGCAGGAAGTTCCCATGGTTAATCTCTGGTCTGTGCCGGGTTAACTGATCTCACCCAGGTCAGTAGTAGTGTTATATTTAACCTTAACATCCCAGGGCAGAGGAAGAACAAATAATTAGAGACCTTGCTGCTGACCATAATCATAATCTGGTAACTACCTAGAAAACCAGCAAAATTGGAACCATTCTTACAGCCAATCTGACCCCCTAAATTATGAATATTCACATGAAAGTCGCGTTATTTGGTGTGTTTCTGACAAGTGCATGCATGGGCAATGGATGAGACAGAATCAGGTTGTGATATTTCCATAATCAAGCACTAAAATGAGGTTAGGAGTAGGAAAGAGGGCCAATCACATGGGCTTACTCTCTTTCTCTGATAATTTGCCTGCCCACAGCCAGGGATAGCATAGGAACCAAAAACCCAAGAAGAGAAAATGGGAAATGAGGACCTTATGAAGCATTGTCTAAACCTTTGTACAAATAACATAAAGTAAAACTTTCAGGATATAGCAAGATGTTCAGAGAATTGAATATGTTTGTGCATGTTTCATATATATTACAATGAGGAACAGAATGTGTCTAAAATATTAACATGAAAATAACTTAAGAGACAAGCCCTCTTTTCACTGTCCTGTAGGGGCTAAATTTTCAAAGGGTCATAAATAAATCCTGTAGAATATTCTTTATTAAATTTAGGGGGTACTCATAGACTCTGAAGTATTTCAGTGAATATAACCAAAGGCTATTTAATAAATTCTACAGAAGTTAGGAATTTTCTTTTATAGGTTGTATATTAGTTTATAACAATTCAACAATATAGTCTAAAACATTAATATGTATTTTGTTTTGGAGGTGTTAAAAATCAATAAAGCAGTGGTCTGGTGTCTTAAAATCAATTTAAGTGGCACAACCATAGATACATGAAACATTAAAATATTAATTGGTGGTAGGGAAATATAGGGACAGGTGAGGATGTGGTAGGAATATGGGATTAGTGTAGGATTAGTATAAATGGGTGGTTGATGGTCAGCACAGACTCGGTGGGCCGAAGGGCCTGTTTCAGTGCTGTATCTCTAAAACTAAAAACTAAAACTAAAACTGAGGTGGGATTAATGCACTGTTAATTCAGTCCCACCACTCCACAGGTCACGACATATTAGTAAAGTTCCCTACCTACCGGAAAATAGCCAGATTAGTCACTTTATTTATCCCCAGAATAAAGCACACCAAACCAGGTTTCTTTAAACAACAACCCCAAAATTAACTATATAATTAATAAACCAAGTTTTAAACTATTATGAGATGAATCTATATGTATGAAAAGATTTTATAACTCCTTAATCTTCTTGACCCTCATGCACACACATACATTCCAAAATTAGTTAACCAGGGAAATAGGGTGTTCTGAGTTGTAACGGTTTCTTAGGAATAATAAAATAACTGGGTTGCAACTTCTGGTAGCATTTTCCGGATCGGTAAGGTGTCCCAGAGCGGAGTATTCAGATGCCACTCGTAATCTCCAGGTGTGGTGTGTAGTGCATCTGCAGCAGGCTTCACACAGATCTTTCAGCAAAAGGTTGTAACAACAGGTCTATTTAAATTTTAAAGTAGCAGTCTAACAGTAGAAACTTTCTTGAGAGTTCAGGAATTTCCAAAACACAAAAGTCAACAGGACTTACTCTCAGCAAAGGAGCCTTCTCCACAGAGCACAGAAACTAGAGAACTCACACTTCAAGCAGGGCTTCTTGACTGGAGGCCACAGCAACCTGCCACACAGGCTTTCTCTCTCCAAAGCAGTGTTTCTCCACAGAGTGTCGCAATTCCTCTTTTCTCTGGGTCTCTTCCTCTCTTCAGGCATAAACAGTAACAAGGGTTTTAGTTCCCATATATTAGATTTGCAACTCCTTCAAAGTTCTTTTGACTTCATGAATAGATTAGAATTTTACTTGATACAGGAATTATTTTTCACGAGAGTTTTCTCAGGTCTGTATTCCTGGCCAGTCTCCAGCAGTAACTCTCTGAGCTGCTCACAGCTCCCCTGGTCACTTTTACACTATCAAAATGAAACTGAAAGCCTTTTTTAATAGAAGTCACAAGACTATTGTAAAATCTTCCTGTTGCTTGGATACGAATTGCCTTGCAGCCTGTACTCCAAATACCAAGGGCTGAATTTTACCAGCCCTTCGACGCTATAGGTCCTGACAGGGAGGCCTGTAAAATGCTAGCGGGAGCGGCCCACCATGACCCACGCCCCTGAGAAGGCTCCGCCGGATATTAATGATGGCGGCGAGACCTCGGTTCGGTCCCCCAACTGCTTGGTGGTGGGGCCTTCATTAAAATATTGAAATTAAATAAATTAACATGCAAATGAACTTACCTGCTGCCGGCAGCCGTCCCACGCTGATTTTACAGCCAACCAGCATGTCTGCAGAGCGCCATTGGATCAAATTCAGCCCCAAATGTCAACATTCAGTCACCGTTCACAGAAAATAGCAACAGGTCTTCAGGGCACATGGACTTTCCAGTTTTTAAAAAACAAAACTCTTACGACAATACTAAAAGATTAAATTAATATTCCCCTGTTCCTCTGTCCTCTGAGAGTTTGAGATGCTGTTTGGGCTGTTCAGCTGTGTTTTTTTTTAATTCTTTCATGGGATGAGGGCATTGCTGGCAAGGCCAGCATTTGTTGCCCATCCCTGATTGCCCATGAGAAGGTGGTGGTGAGCTGCCTACTTAAACCACTACAGTCCATCTAGTGCAGGTACACCAACAGTGCTGTTACGGAGGGAGTTCCAGGATTTTGATCCTGCAACTCACTCCTGTACCAAGCAAATGCAATAAAAGAAAGAAAGACTTGCATTTATATAGTACCTTTAATGATCACTGGATTTCCCAAAGTGCTTTGCAGCCAATGAAGTACCAATTAAAGTGCAGTCATTGTTGTAAGGAAACATGGCAGCCAATTTACGCACAGAAAGCTCCTACAAATAGCAATGTAGTAATGACCAGATAATGTGTTTTTGTGATGTTGATTGAGTGATAAATATTGGCCAGAACCCTGAGGATTACTCCCCCGCTCTGCTTCAAGATAGCAGCCATGTGATCTTTTACAGCCACCAAAGAGGGCAGACAGGGCCTAGGTTTAACAGTGCCTCTGACAGTGCAGCACTCACTCAGTGCACACTGGACTGTCAGCTCAGATTTTTGTGCTCAAGTCCTGGGGCTGACTTTTACTGGCCCCTTGATGCCTTGGGTCGCTGCTTGGGGGCCTGTAAAATTCTGCTGGAAGAGGTCCGCCTGGACCCGTGATGTCGAGAAGGGCCCGCCACGAATTACCGGTGGTGGACGGACCTCGGTGTGGCAACCCCACCCCCCACCCGCCGCTCGGCGGTGGCATCCCAATTACCATATGTAAAACGGTACTTACCTCTGCAGATTATTCAGCCCGCCACCTCTCCATGGACACGTCCAGATTTTTCGTTGAATGGTGGCTGTTACGTGCTGTCCCGTTCCCGAACAGAAAAGCCAGCGGGTCCTCAGAGGCAGAAGGTTTCATTACGGAAGGTAAGTTCCGTTTTCAGAGGTTTCACTCTGCATACTGGAAGGGAGGAGGGGGGTATTACAGGGGTCTCATTCTGCATACTGGAAGGGAGGTACTGTGTACACTCCCTCCGTAAACGGTGTACCCTCTGCATTTGTTTGTGTTTGTGCAGGAGAATTGGCACTCTAGTCATGCAGTGTTTGGGGAGGGTGCCAGAAAGGGTAGGAGCGTTAAAGTTATATGGATGGTGGGGGTAATCGGTGCAGCTGGGAGGTTCTTGATGTGATCATGCTGTGCCTCTCTGAATGTTGGCCAAGGCGGGCAATGCCATGACACACCACATAGTTGATCCATGTTAGCACCTGATGTACCCGTCAACACCAATCCCTGCTCTGTTAGGAGTCTTCGAATTAATGAAGGATATAACTTCATTTATCACATAGAAATGGTTAGGGCTAATACTGCAACATGCGATCTGCTTCTCCTGAGGATCCAAATGCGCCAGAGGCAAGATCAACAGGCAGGTGTGGTCCACATAGAGGCCCCCAGTTGTGAGCAGCAGCCTCCAAGGGGAGCTCGCCATTACGGTTGCCTTGCATCTCCAGGCCCCGCATGACATGCCATCGGATGTCAGAGCACCAGTTTCAGTGATAATTGTGCTTGTAGAGAGGTTGGTGACATGTCTCGCTGCCCTGCTCGGCGATGACCTGCAGCCCATGGGCTTCGGTTGATATCCTAGGCCTGTGGTCCTCATAGTGACAGCGGATCTTAAGCATGATGCCTATGCAACATTTCACGGACCCACTGGAGACCTTTGTGGGGTCACACAGTCAGCAGTGCACCGCTGCATCAGGAAGGTCACCGATGCCCTGCACCAGAGTATGTTTGCTTCAGGACGGATTCTCAAAGCCAGGCAGAGAGGGCCATCGGTTTCGGCACCATTGCCAGAGAACCATAGTCCTCAGCGTTTATGGACTGCACTTATGTGGCCATCAGGCCTCCCACCAGGCTACCACCTACAGACGTTGCAATTAAAGGAATCCTCTCAATCTAGGTACAGCTGGTATGTGATCACCGGAGATGCTTCATGCAAATCTGTGTACGCTTCTCTGGCAGCTGCCATAACACCTGGGTCCTGCGCCAGTCCCAGCTGCCATTGCTGTTCACTGAACTGGCTAAGATGGAGGGGTTGCTTCCTGGAGACGAGGGCTGTCCCTTGCAGACATGGCTCCAAACACCAGTGAGAGACCCCACCACTGCTGCAGAGGAGAGAGAAAATGCCATCCACCGAGCTGAAAGATCTGCCATTGAGCAGGCGATCTGCATGTTCTAAATGCCTGGATAGATAGGGTGGTGTCTTGTACAACGGTCCAAAAAGGGCATGACCTTTCTTTCCTGCTCACGGTGGTCTGCACAAATATACATCCAATAGGGGTCATGCCTGGAATGATGAGGAGAGACTTCAACTGCATTAAACCTCAGACTATGAGGACAGAGGACCTATAACAGGAGGGCACATGGGAGGGCAGATGCCACCCAGGCTCCGCATGCAGGGCTAGCAGGGATCTAGGGATGAACGGCAGTGCCTGAGCAGACAAAGGCTCTCTGCTCCATATGAGCCGACATGCGCTCTGGAAGCCACACATCAGCCTCGCTCACCTGCTGTGCAACAGTCCATATCTGCATCATCTCTATTTAAACCATTAGAGGCAGCAGACTGAGTCAATGTCCATGTCACTGCATCTGCTGAGAGGCTCATGAGTTCTGGTGGCATTGCAATGATTCAATTGCATACATTAGCATTCCTGGAGTGCCAACAGAGCAAGGGATGCGACATTGGCGCTACATGCTGGCACACATCATGCACACAGGAAAAGAGGACACACATGTTGGTGAATAACATTTAGTGCAAGGGATTATTTACATTGATCTGACACCCATGTATTCCCATTTGTGTCAGTGTGTTTTCTTTAGACGTTTCTGAGTGCCTCTTCTCGGTGCAACCTCTGCGATAGCAGCCTGATTGGAGGAAGGGTGCTGATCTGATTGTCCTTTGGCTGTGGATAACTTTGGCGGTCATCCTTTCCGCGCACAAGGCCTGGAGGGCTCCAGCTGGCTGGGGGGATCCTGGATCATCATAGAATCCTCCTCAGCTGTCGTGGCTGCTGGAGCTTGACTCACAGGCGGAGGTGCCAGCATCCACATTGGAACCACCTGGAGGGTGGACCCCAGATATGGTGCACTGATTTGACTCCTCCATCTTAGTGTTCGGTGGAACCCCTCTGCCCTTCCAGGTGGGACCAGGAGCAGAGCCATTCTCCATGCCCTGGTCCCTCTCTTACCTTGCCACTGCTCAATGGATGTGACGGTCGTGGCGAGGGATTGCAGGTCTGAGTGTAATCATTGATTCTGGGTCACCACGAGGGCCGACGCCACCTCAATGGATGACACCAGGCACTCATATGCCTGTCACATGGCAGCAGTCATGACGTGGATAGACTCCCCTATCGTCCGCTCAAGGCTGCGCGTGGCCTGTGGCATCTCTGCCTGCAGTTGCCATACTTTTCCAACAACTCCAATCTGCCTGGTCTGTCGACAGCAGAGGGCAGACATCAGACCTCCAACTGTCGGGGGCCACGGCTGTCTCAGCCTCAGTCAGCTGCTTGGGTGCATGTGCAGTGCTCTCACCAGATTGTGACGCACATTCTAAGGCCAGATGGATACCCACTGAGGTGACAATATCTGCAATAGTGGAAGGTGCATTAGTGTCATGGGACGCTGCTTCCTTGGAGTCTGGCTCTTCCTCTGCGGTGGCGGATGGCACGTGCGCAGCTGGGTTCGACTCTGTTCGTACACCTGGAAGATACAATGGGAAGAAGACATTGTCAGTTCTGCTGTAATACACTTCACAATGTCAGCAGCATTGCAATATCAAACCAACAGTCCATAGTGCCCATCTTTCATTTCAATTGGAAGTCTTCTCACCTTGGAGCCCGATGTCAATCTGCCCGAATGAGCGCGCCTGCTGCCTTGGTGCCAGCTGCAGGGCCTCCTCCTCGGCATCCGTCAATCTTTGTAGACGTGCAGGACCTCCTCCGGTGCGGGAGGACTCCCTCGAATTATGGGCCATCTTCGCCTGGAGGGCCAAGGGGGCAGATATTAACAATGGCATGTCCAAAGGGCGACACATGTCAAACGACAGTTACTGGCTACTAAAATGGGGGGGTTCTTGGTGTGCACTTCTGAGTGAGCCACTTATGTAGGTGCCATTCCCTGAGCACCAGACAAGGGTAAGTTGTGTCATGCAGTGCACCATTCATGGCTCTTATTCCCTCCCCACCCAACCTCCCATTCTTCAGCATGGCAGTGGCACACATGTGCCACTCTGTGTGGGTGCACCCAGTTTCAAAGGAAGCCTGATAGGCATTGGTACTTACTCTCATGCATCTTACCAGGTCATTCATTTGTTTTCGGCACTGCACCCAGTAGCTCCGGATGGCATCGCTGGGGAAGAGGACCTCCCACCTTGCACGCACAGCCTGGAGGAGGGCGGCAGGGAGGCATCACTGAACCGTGGTACCACCCTGGCATGCTGCTGTCTCTTCATAGCGTTGTATCCCTTGAATTTGCTGCTCTGTGTCCCAGGAATCTTCTTTGAATGCAGGCACAGCTGCTGTGCTGGCTGCCCTTTAACTAGGGCCCCCGCACATGACTCACAGCTGTACTGGCGTGCAGTACGGAGCCGGCAGTCCCACCCACCACCCCCCCACATAATATGGGGTGGCGGTGTGCAGCCTCTATGGAAATGAGCCACTGCGATTAATATCACGGGGGCTCGGTGGCAGACGGTGAATGTGGGCTCACCGCCCAGTTCAAAATGCGCTAACGCAGAGCGCGGCACCCGCATAAAATTCAGCCCCTGGTTTGGGACTTGAACCCACAAATATCTGACTCAGAAGAATACTACCAACGGAGCCTTGGCTACAATGAGCGTTCTCACAGGGAGAGAAGGAGAAGCTACGGGTGTTCATCTCAGACTTACCCCAATAGCATCCTAATGACTAAGATTGGGAACTCATCATGGGGGAGATCTCTCTACACTATAGCCACAAAATCGTAAAGATGTTTACAGACTGGAGCTTGCTCATAGGTCCTTTCCATTCCTCAGAATAGGAGATACTTAATTCATATTATTGGTTTTACTTTGGTAAGTTTTTTACATTTCCTCTTTTGCCTGAATTTTCAAACCTGTGCATTATTTCCTGATAAAGGGGTACGCAGAAGACCCAGTCCTGGGTATCGCTACTGCTGCTCAACAACCTGATGGTTGGAGGTGTGAAACAGTGTTGCAAAGTGATGCCCCTCTGTTATTACCCTCTCTAGATGCGCTGAGATGCCAGCCTTAACTCTGCACCTAGCTGCTAAAATTATTGCCCAGTTTGGAAATTCATCATAAGGGAAGGCTTCCTCTCTGCACTCTATGCAACAAAATGATAAGGTTCATTACATATAACACACAGAGAAAATCTTCCCCTGCCCCATATGGGAAATCATGGCTTGAATTTACAAGCCACAGAAAATGTTGGTACACCGATACTCTGATCGTGTTTCCTACATAATAAGAGTGGCTACGCTTCAAAAAGTACTTCATTAGCTGTGAAGAGCTTTGAGATGTCCGGTGGTCCTGAAAGGTTCTATATAAATGCAAGTCATTTTTTTTTTTGCACAGGGAGAAAATAGCTGAAACATCACTTTGAGGAAAGTGTCTGCATAAAGGTGGACCATTGCTTTGTGCAAACAAAATGCTACACTGGATTTAATACAACTGAAGCTGTAGAAAGTGGAACTATTTTGCTGGTCACTAGGCAGAGAGGAGCAGATGCAATGAATGATCTGTCTTACAGAGATAATAACAAGGAAACTCAATCCTGAAAGTCACAGGCATAGTCATAGTCATAGGTCTGAATTTTCCTTGCTCATTGGGGTCAGGCTGGGAGGCAGGAGAGCTGGAACTATGGCCACCCCACCCCCGTGGGCATTTTCCCAACATCGGGAGGGCTCGCCGCAGCATGGAGACCCTAGCAGCCTCCCAGTGGGTTCCCAGGATGGAAGGGCCCCTCCTTTATGGGCATGCCATGGCTCACAGAGGGTCCGCCTGGCAGCAATGACCACCCCCAAGGCAATGGTGCTGCCAATGCACTGCGACCACACCCCCGATTGCCGGGGCCTGCATGCCTGGACCCAGCTTCCCCAAAAAAACCTCATTATCTTTTCGAAGGCACTTCACCATTGAGGTACTCTCATCCTGGAACTGCACTGACCACCTCTGATTAGGCCAGCAACCTCTTGGGAGCAGTGGTGGCCTGTTAATTGGCCATTGCCAGCAAAATGCCGTCCCAGGGGTCTGCCGGAGCAGGGTCACCTCCCACTTTCGGCCCCAGCAGCGGGACCTCAATTACCCCTTTAAGAGCCAGCCCATCGAGTCATAACAGCACAGAAGGAGGCCATTCAGCCCTTCGAGTCTATGCCAGCTCTCTGTAGAGCAATCCAATCAGTCTCATTCCCCTGCTTTATCTTTGCAGCCCTGAAAGTTTATTTCCCTCAAGTGCCCATCCAATTTCCTTTTTTAAATTATTCATCGTCTATGCTTCCACCACCCTCATAGGCCGCAAGTTTCAAGTCATTACCATTCGCTGTGTAAAAAAGTTCTTCCTCACGTCCCCCTGTATCTCTTGCCCAAAACCTTAAATCTGTGTCCTAGTGCTTGTACCATCAGCTAATAGGAACAGCTTTTCCTTGTCTACCTTATCTAAACCTGTCATAATCTCGTACACCTCTATCAAATCTCCCCTCAATCTCCTTTGCTCCAAGGAGAACAATCCCAGCTTCTCCAACCTAACCTTGTAGCTAAAATCCCTCATCCCTTTTATTTCCAGGATATGTTGATAAATCTGGCATAAGACAGTTGAGTTTGTTTCATTTTTATTATTAAACCCTTTCATTAGAATTTATTCCGAAATTTCCTGTAATTCGAGTTAATGGTGACTAAATCAATGAAATGCCTGAAATTATGAAAAGAAATTCATTTTAAAGGAATATAAACAGAAAATATAAATAGAACCTCCTGTTTTGAACAGCAGGTACTGATAATGATTCTGTTGTTCATTTAATCTCTCCTGCCTTCCACCCTCTCACAGACTTTCCCTTTTGTTCTTTCTTCTCCTCTCTCCTTTCTCTGTACCTGCACTTGCATAAAACCTGTTTCATGTGCAATGTTTCTTAGTTCCGATGAAAGGTCACAGACCTGAAACGATGGGCTGAATTTTTCCAGCCCTCCGACGTCAGGGTTCATGGGGAGGAGGCCCGGAATATTCTTTCAGGAGAGGCCCACCACGACCCCCGACGCCAGGTACGTCCCACCACATTTTCCCACTGGCAGCGGGACCTCGGTGCCACCCCCCACCCTTCCCTCCCTGCCTTTCGGCGGCAGCACCTAATTAACATAAATAACGGGATTTGAAAGCTTTCAAGCTGGAATGGAGAGAGAGAGAGACCCCCACTTAGGGTCTGCTCATGTCAGAGTCCAGTTGCTTCTCCTTTGCAGCAGAGAAAACACCACCTTAAAACCACAGATGGGGAGGGGCTTGTCACATGACAGTCAGTGATTGAAACATAGCAGTTAGCAGTATTTCTTCTTCTTGCTGAGAGAACAGGTAGTTCCTTTAAACTTCCTGGGTCTTGATTCTTTTTGGGAAATGCAGACATTTTGTCTCTGCCTCACAAGCATGGCAGTGTAGGATACAGTGTAGCAAATTAGGTGATCATCTTAAGCTGAAAGGTTGACTTTGCTGGAAGCTTGTCTTTTAAAAATTTCTTTTTAAAAAAATCAATTCAACTTAAAGATAATTATCATTCAACGAAACACATTGGCGTAGTAACAAGATGCTGTGTGGCCAGCTGTGTATTTCCAGCATTTTCCGTTGGTCTTTCAGATTTCCGGCATCCACAGTGATTTGTTTTTTATTTTCAACAAAATGAAGGTAAGTTTAACTTTGTGCAATAGTGTGTAGTGGGGGATGTTGAATTGTCCACCTATTACATGACATCCCATTGACCAATTGACTTCCACTGGTGTATTATGGGCAGTTAATTCAACATCACCCACTTCGCACCATGATCCACAGTTAAAATTACCCCCAATATTACTGTTATTAAAATTATGTCAGCAAATATTAATGACTATGAGATAGGTAATTTAGAGGCATCCGTCCTGCAACTAAAATGTTGCTGGCATGTTTATTCATAAAACTCTGTCTAGGAAATAGTAGAATTAATGGGAGAAAATGGTGTAAATGTATTGATAAAGCTCAGGTCATCAGTTGATGTGGTTCAGTTAAATCTTTGCTCTGGCTGTAAGGAAGGGGGCTCTGGTCTGAATCAACAGCTTAGCCAATACATTCTTCAAAGTAGTTCTGTCGTCATGTGTCTTGTGAGACTTTTTGCTCTGTTTGCAAAGAGAATATTTTACAGTAACACACCCTAAGTCACACTCTGATATACAGTGCTTCTGTTTCCATTATTGTTTTTCTGGGGTGCTTAGACTTGCAGCTGCAGACTCATGGAAAATTATCGACTTAGGGAAGGACACTAAAGCACCTTTTTTAAAGTAATCAGCGATAAGTAATTGTTTGGTGCAATGTCAGAATTAGGACATAAGCAGGATATCATTTACTGAAATGTTACTTTCTGCTGTTTGATATCTGCAACACTCGCCATTCCATCCATAATTTTTATTATTGATATTATTAATTAGGACAATCTGCTGTGCATTTTAAGTGAAGGTTGTGTTTGTGTTAGTCTTATTGGAACAGATGTGGTAAACAATTGTAAACTGGCATCAAGATCCAATGCCCTGAGATTAATTGAGTGACCAATTTGTGTTCTCTACACAATTTATTGCATTGTGTTTACATTGTTTTTAATTGTTTCTTAAAGAGCAATGAGTGAAAGTACGATGCTTACCGAGCTATTAGCTAGCAATTAGCCCTGTGAGTAGACATTTAGTGGATGTATATTATAGCACTCATTGGACTCTTGGGATCGAGCCAACACCTTGCAGTGACATGTTTGTAGCAGATCTATCAGACTATGATTATAAAGATCACCTTGCCCATTTTTATATACTGTTCACTCTATAGTGTTAAAGTAAGTAGATTTTATAGTCATTTTATATTTTGTTGATCCAATTTTCATTCACGACTTCCAAATTTACAGTTGACCACTGGACAATTTTTGATGTCTGGGATTAAGGAAACACATTCAGTCTTAACTCTTTAAATGTTGACTATTCCTTTCAAACTGTTCAAATATGGAACTTCTGAAAAATGAACTGCTTGTCTTTCTTCTACATTAAAAGGCATGATAGCATGATGCAGCTGAAGGTGACTATCATAAAAAAGACACTGCTAGATGTTGAGAATGAAAATCTTGGAAATCTGTGCTAGGTGCTAACAAGTAAGCCCAAGGTCTTCCTGTGGCCTAATGCCTGGTTCAGTAGATCAATCTTTAACTTATCTAAACAGCAACTGAACCAATACCTAAAAACATATTATCTGGTCATTGCAATGCTGCTGTGTTGAAATTGGTTGCCACATTTCCTACATTACAAGACTGTTTACACTTCTAATATACTTCATTGGCTGTAGTGCTTTGGTTCATAAAAGGCGCTATATAAATGTAGGTCTTTCTTTCTTCTAGTGAATTCAAAGACACATTTTCAGGTGACAAGATTATTTGGGCGAGGTCTCCGCAGGCAGAAACAAAAGCCAATATTTACATAGTGCTAGATCGTATTTCTGAAAACATAATCAAAGAACTTCATGCACAGTGAATTACTTTGCGATTAATGTTGGCCTAGAGACCAGGGGATTCCCTATTTTTCTTCAAATAGTACCATGGGATATTTAACATCCATCTGAACCACAGGAGCAGGCAGAGATGCCTCAGATTCCATCACTGACAATACTGCATTTTTTTTTCAGTATTATACTGGAGTGTCTGCCTAGTTTATGTGCTTAATTTCTGAATTGAATCCGCAACCTCTGACTTGGACACAAGAATGCTCCCAATTAGCTGATGCAGAACATGAAGCTTCATCACTGCTACTCTATTCTGAGTTTTTCAAGTGCTGTAGAGTTTTGAGATGTGACCACAGGACATATTTCATTCTTGCAAGAAACATGAAAGGTGAATTTTCAACTTTAATACAGCTGTCACAAGAGCCTCAAGTGCCAAGCGCACATATTAGAAGTTATGGGCCTGTGAGTTGGGCATGTGTCCGAATTCCCGATGTGTGCTCCTGGGGCATGAAGCTCTTCACTGGGTGCACTGAAAGTGAAAATTTAACCCAGGATTGGACTACAATGTTAGCACCAACTACAGGATTGCTCAGTCACATCTCTGCAGTATTGCAAAGGGTGGACTCTGGTACAAAATGAGTCTTCATCCAGTCAACTGGTATAACAAGAAGAAATAGAACTGAAAAATATTTCTTAATTAACAAGCTTCTGTGAGTAAATATACACATAAAAGTTAAATAATAGCAACATAGTTATATGCCATTGGTCCTGTTAGTCACGTGATAAGTACTAATAAAACTCCATTTCCTTCATCTTGCCACATTTCCTGTCCAATTTTCTGTCAATATTTTAGTCACATTCATATTAACGTTTGGTATTGAAATTGCCTATGCAAAAATTTAGAATGGAAATCCTGCATGTAAACAATTGACTGTAACTATGTAGTTGCAGGTTCTGACCAGTAGGCGGTGCTCTGGAATGCTTTACTAAAGTCTGTCATCATCTCGTGTGTATATATATATATATAAAATAAAAACAGTATTCAGCTGACCAGCATAACATGTTTAAAAAGCCAGATTACTATGTATGTTATATACTTGCAGTGAGTATCAGACTGTAATACAATCTCAGGATAAACATTTTAAATTTCTCATGCTTTATAATGCTAGCTAAACCTTGATTGTGTTGCAATCTATTCTATTTTTCATTTAGTACAGAAATGTTGCAGTCGTTCTCAAAAGGTTAAAGTAAGGGCAGAGTTGCATTGTGTATGATAGGCCACATCTTCAAGCCTCATGTTGCTATCGATCAGATCTATCTGTCACAATTATGACAAGTTTTGAGTACTTGCCTGCACCTTGAGGGGAAAGGGAAGCAAGCGGTTATGCTGTGTGCTACAGAAATAAGGCCTATCTTAGCTAATCACAGATATAATTGAGGCAGAAATTGCTTTTGATTCATTAAATAAGGGGTCTCCCATTTAGGACAGAGATGAGGAGAATCTTTTTCTCTCAGAGGGTCATGAGTCTGTGGAACTCTCTTTCCCAGAGAACGGTGGAGGCAGGGTCATTGAATGTTTTTAAAGCAGAAGTAGACAGATTCTTGACAAACAAGGGAGTGAAAGGGTATTGGGGGAAGGCAGGAAAGTGGAGTTGAGTCCATAAACAGATCAGCCATGATCTTATGGAATGTCGGAGCAGGCTCAAGGGGCTGAATGGCCTACTCCTGCTCCTAGTTTGTATGATTGTACGTAAGTTTTCTTTCTGAAAGGAATGCATTCAATTATCAATGAAGATATTTTTATTAAATGACAAAGTATGGAGACCAAGAGGTAATATGGATTATAATCGATCCCTCCACCTACAGGACCTTCCTTTGAATTCAGCCCAGACTAGTGACAACTGCATCCCTCTCTCTCTGGTAAAGACCATCTCTGTCTGTTTGTTGTCTTTTCTGTCTCTGTTTCTACCTCACTGTCTCTGTGTCTTCCTCGCTCTCTGCCTTTGTCTCTGTCTCTGCATCAGCCTCTCTCTCTTTCTCTCCCCCTGCAAGGAATCTCAAATTAAATGAGCTGAGAAATCTTAATCCGGTTTCTAATGTGAGTGAATTCGCAGCTGCAAAAGTGGTTTTGGTCTATGATTGGAAAATGCCATCTGTGTGAACTTAAGCAACTGTAATGCAACACAGGCCCTGTGTCTTAACAGCCTTCACAGTAAAGCAAGCTAACTATATTTGATATCCCCATACAGCTGAGGACATATGTAAATATGCTGACAGAATTGCACTTCTCATGAGAATAGTTTTGTGGAAATTCACATTTTATATGTAGTTTCTACTAATTTGATCATACTAAAAATTAGATGCCCTTTATCGCTCTTTGACACGAGTTGCATTTCAAATTTCCTGCTGACCTGGTTTTAAAGCAAAGTCTCATTGTTGTGAGTTCTTTTTAAAATCTGATTTGCTTCATGAGTATTAACTAAAGCATAAAATGCGGAAAGGCTGTCGAACCATATACAATTTGCCCTGGAATGGGTTTTCCATAGTTTAACTAATCACACAAATGCACTAACCTCCATAACAATGCCTGCCTCCGCCCTCCTCAGTCCATCTGCTGCTGAATCCCTAATCCAAGACTTTGTAACCTCAAAATGTCATTATTCCAGTGCTCTCCATGCTGGCCTCCCATTTTCCAACCTCCATTAGCTTCAGTTCATCCAAAACATTGCTGCCTACAACCCATTCTGCACCAAGCCTCAATGACCCATCACCCATGTCCACCACCTGACTCCCCAAAGCCTGCCCACCATATACAAGGCATAAGTCAGGGGTGTGATGGAATAGTCTCCACTTGCCTGGATGGGTGCAACTCCAACAACACTCAAGAAGCTTGACACCATCCAGGACAAAGCAGCCTGCTTGACTGGCACCCCATCAACAAACATTCACTCCCTCCACCACTGACGCATAGTGGCAGCAGTGTGTACCATCTACAAGATGCACTGCAGCAATGCAGCAAGGCTCCTTAGACAGCATCTTCCAAACCCGCAACCTATACCACCTAGAAGGACAAGGGCAGCAAATGCATGGGAACACCACCAACTACAAGTTCCCCTCAGTGGGGACAGATCAAAAGTAAGCTAACCAACTAACTATGAATTACTAACAAACTAACTGTGGAGCTGTGGAGACAATTTATAAAAAACTAACAAGCAGAAGCTAACAGGACAGCTGCAGATAGCTTAATAGTATCCTATTGTTTAATAATCAGCCTAACGGTTCAAGGGGGAGGGGGGATGTGAAACTACAGAAATAAAACGCTGAAACAAAATGCTGGAATGAATGAACCAATCATGCACTGACAACATGAAATTACAGAAGTCAGCAAACCAATCAGAAACAAAGGGAGGGGGGCGTTACCAGTTTTTGTATGAATAGCTATAAGAAAGGCTTGCTGTAGTGAGCACAGGTTCTTTTGTTTTGCTTTTTGTTCTTTTTGTATCCTTGGAATGTAACAATCACGTGCTGCAATAAAGTTTCTAAAAGTTAGGGTCGCACTTCGTCTCTCTTTGTAACTGATGGGATCTAACACCCTCCAAGTCTCACACCATCCTGACTTGGAACTATATCGCTGTTCCTTCACTGTCGCTGGGTCAAAATCCTGAAACTCCCTTCCTAACAGCACTGTGGGTGTACCTACCTCCCATGGACTGCAGCAGTTCAAGAAGGCAGCTCACCACCACCTGTCCAAGGGCAATTAGGGATGGGCAACAAATGCTGGCCGAGCCAGCGACACCCTCATCCCATGAATGAATAAAAAAAAAGATGCTGGAAATCTGAAATAAAAACAAGAAATGCTGGAAATACAGAGTTCTGATGAAGGGTCACTGACCTGAAACGCTAACACTGCTTCTTTCTTCACAGATGCTGCCAGACCTGCTGAGTATTTCCAGCATTTCTTGTTTTTATTACTTGCATTTATATAGTGTCTTTCATATATAAAATGGCCCAGGATGCTTCATAGAGCAGCCAGAGGTCGTGGTCCATATTGGTACCAATGACATAGGCAGGAAGAGAGATGGGGTCCTACAAAGTGAATATAGGGAGTTAGGCAGAAGGTTAAAAAGCAGGACCTCTAGGGTTGTAATCTCAGGATTGCTCCCTGTGCCACGTGCTAGTGAGGGTAGGAATAGGAGGATAAGGCAAATGAATGCGTGGCTGAAGAGCTGGTGTAGGCGGGAGGGCTTCAGCTACTTGGACCGTTGGGATCTCTTCTGGTGCAGAGGTGACCTGTACAAGAGGGACAGGTTGCATCTGAACTGGAAGGAGACCAATATCCTTGCAGGGAGGTTTGCTAGTACTACTCGGGAGGGTTTAAACTAATCTGGCAGGGGGGGTGGGACCCAAAGTAGTAGTCTCTCCAATGAGATAGTTGAGGCAAATGTAGAGGTTAAAGCAAGCAAGTCCGGTAGGCAGGCCAGGCAGGACAGGGAGCGTGGAAGGTCTGGTAAGCTAAACTGCATTTACTTTAATGCAAGAAGCCTTACAGGTAAGGTAGGTGAACTCAGAGCATGGATCGGTACATGGGATTGTGATATTATAGCTATTACGGAAATGTGGTTGAGGGATGAGCAGGACTGGCAGCTCAATGTTCCGGGGTACCGATGCTTCCGGCATGACAGAGCTGGAGGTAAGAGAGAAGGGGGAATCGCACTATTGATTAGGGAGGACATCACGGCAGTACTTAGAGAGGATATCCCGGGGGAAACGTCCAGCGAGGCCATATGGGTAGAACTTAGAAATAAGAAAGGGGTGATCACTTTGATGGGATTATACTATGGGCCCCCCCAATAGTCAGAGGGAATTGGAGGAGCATATATGTAGGAAAATCACAGATAGGTGTAGGATTTATAGGGTTGTAATAGTAGGTGATTTTAACTTCCCTAATATTGACTGGGACTGCCTTAGTGCTAAGGGATCTGATGGGGAAGAATTTGTTAAGTGTGTCCAGGAAAGTTTTCTGAAGCAGTATGTGGATGGCCCTACTAGAGAAGGGGCTACACTCGACCTCCTCTTAGGAAATGAGGATGGGCAGGTGGTTGATGTGTCAGTGGGGGAGCACTTTGGGACCAGTGACCAGAACTTTATTAGCTTCAAGGTAGTTATAGAAAACAATAGGACTGGTCCTCAAGTTGAAGTCCTAAATTGGGGGAAGGCTAATTTTGATGGCATCAGACAGGAACTCTCAAACGTTGATTGGGAGAGGCTATTCACAGGTAAAGGGATGTCTGGCAAATGGGAGGCCTTTAAAAGAGAGAGAGGAAGAGTTCAGGGCCGGCATGTTCCTGTTAGATTGAAGGGCAAGGCTGGCAAGTTTAGGGAACCTTGGTTGACGAGGGATATTGAGGGTCTGGTCAGGACAAAGAAGGAGGCATATGTCAGGTATAGGCAGCTGGGATCAAGCGAGTCCCTCGAGGAGTATGAGGAATGTAGGAGTACACTTAAGAAGGAAATTAGGAGGGCGAAAAGGGGCCATGAGATTTCCCTGGCAGATAAGATAAAGGAGAATCCTAAAAGATTCTATAAGTAAGTATATTAAGAGTAAAAGGGTAGCTAGGGAGAGAGTAGGTCCCCTTAAGGATCAGTGTGGTAATCTATGTGTGGAGCCACAGGAAATGGGCGAGGTCTTAAATGAATACTACTCGTCTGTATTTATCATGGAGAAGGTCATGGAAGCTAGTGAGTTCAAGGGAGGGAACAACGATATCCTCGAGCATATCAACATTACAAATGAGAAGGTGTTGGAGGTTTTGAAGCGCATTAAAATGGATAAATCCCCAGGGCCTGACCAGGTGCATCCTCGGATGCTATGGGAAGCAAGGGAGGAGATTGCTGGGACCCTGGCAGAGACTTTTGTATCATCGTTAGCCACGGGTGAGGTACCGGAAGACTGGAAGATAGCTAATGTTGTGCCTTTATTTAAGAAGGGCAGCAGGGATAAGCCAGGGAACTACAAGCTGGTGAGCCTTACATCAGTGGTGGGAAAGTTATTGGAAGGGATTCTGAGAGACAGGATTTATATGCATTTGGAAAGGCAAGGTCTGATTAGGGATAGTCAGCATGGCTTTGTGCGTGGGAAATCATGTCTCACGAATTCGATTCAGTTTTTTGAGGAGGTGACCAAGAGGATTGATGAGGAGGGGGGTGGGCGTTGTCTACATGAACCTTAGCAAGGCCTTTGACAAGGTCCCGCATGGTAGGCTGGTCCGGAAGGTTCGAACACATGGGATCCAGGGTGAGCTGGCCAATTGGATACAAAATTGGCTTGGTGATAGGAGGCAGAGGATGGTAGTGGAGGGTTGTTTTTCAGATTGGAGGCTGGTGACCAGTGGTGTGCCGCAGGGATCGGTGCTGGGCCCTCTGTTGTTTGTCATATATATTAATGACTTGGTTGAGAATGTAGGGGGCATGATTAGTAAGTTTGAAGATGACACCAAAATTGGTGGTATAATGGACAGTGAAGAAGGTTGTCTAAGGTTACAGCAGGATATAGATAAACTGGGAAAGTGGGCAAGGGATTGGCAAATGGAATTTAATGCAGATAAGTGCGAAGTGAGGCATTTTGGGAAGATAAACCAGGGCAGAACATATACAGTGAATGGCAGGGCCCTGGGGAGTGTTGTTGAGCAGAGAGACCTTGGGGTGCAAGTACATAGTTCCCTGAAAGTGACAACACAGGTAGACAGGGTGGTGAAGAAGGCATATGGCATGCTTGCCTTCATTGGCCGAGGCATTGAGTACAAGAGTTGGGACGTCATGTTACAGTTGCACATAACGTTGGTTCGGCAGCACTTGGATTACTGTGTGCAGTTCTGGTCGCCGCACTCCAGGAAAGATGTAATTAAGCTAGAGAGGGTGCAGAAAAGATTCACAAGGATGTTGCCTGGTTTGGAGGGCTTGAGTTATAAAGAGAGATTGGATAGGCTGGGTCTATTTTCCCTGGACCGAAGGAGGCTGAGAGGGGACATGATAGAGGTATATAAAATTATGAGAGGCATAGATAGGGTAGATAGCCAGAGTCTGTTTCCCATGGTAGGGGTGAGTAAAACTAGAGGGCATAGATTTAAGGTGAGAGGGAGGAGGTTTAAAGGGGATCAAAGGGGTAAATTTTTCACACAAAGAATAGTGGGTATCTGGAATGAGCTGCCTGAGGAGGTGGTGGAGGCAGGAACAGTAGCGACATTTAAGAGGTATCTGGACAGGTACTTGAATGAGCAAGGCATAGAGGGATATGGAACTAATGCAGGCAGGTGGGATTAGTATAAATAGGTATTATGGTCGGCATGGACGCGGTGGGCCGAAGGGCCTGTTTCTATGCTGTACGACTCTATGACTCTATGAGAAGTGTTATCAAGCAACTTTGACACCAAGCCAGATAAGAAGATAATAGTATACTAATAATAGATGACCAAAAGCTTGATCACAGATGTAGTTTTTAAGAAATGTCTTAAAGGGGGAGAGAGAGGTAGAAAGGTGGAGAGATTTAGGGAGGGAATTCAAAAGCTTAGGGACTAGGCAGCTGAAGTGATGGCTGCCAATGGTGGAGCGATTAAAATTGGGGATGCACCAGAGTCTAGAATTGGAGGAGCACAGGGATCTCCTAGGATTTTATCTGGAGGAGGTGATAGAGAAAGGGAGGGACGAGGAAATAGAGGGATTTGAGAACAAGGACGAGCATTTTAAAATCGAGGTATTGCTCTAATGGAAGCCAATGTAGGCCAGTGAGAAAGGGATGATAGGTGAACCATGACCTGGTGCGAGTTAGGATAAAGGCAGCAGAGCTCAATTTTATGCAGGTTGGAAGATGAGAGGCTGGCCAGGAGACCACTGGAATAGTCAGATCTAGAGGTAACAAAGACATAATAATATGATTGTGAGTATTTGCAGGAAATTTAAAAATTGTCTTCTTACACATATAAATTAAAATTGTGCTGTTGTTTAAACTGTTTATTGTTTCAGCCATCACTCAATAAATATTTGCTGTATGTCAATAATGAGGCACCATTATCCTCGTGCAAATTAACTAAAGTTTGAAGTTGTAAGGGAATCATAAACTCTTACAATCTATACACTATTTTGTCTGTGAATTTGTCCATGTTTTTTGTGAAGACGTTTAGTTGCCTGATATATCTGCAATCTTGAATGGTAGTAATTTAAGAGCTTCAGAATTCCATGGATTAGATTTCTCATTGTAAACACTATTGCAAGATTGCTTGTATGTTAGCATTGCACATGCTACCAAATATTTCAGCATCACCCCAGCCATTTGTAATTCAAGAATGGATACTATACAATGTCAAAAAGTAGAAATAACTGTGAAGATTTAAGACCTTTAAGGTTAACCACATCTATTTTCTCTAGTTTCAATCTTTGATAAGCCCCAAAGATTTAAGCAACACTTCATGAGCTGTCACAACCTGCCTGTATCATCTTCCGGTTAAATCAGGATATTCTTCCTTATCTTTAAACAGAGGCTTTGATCCACACAGTGGTATGCTGAAACACCAGATCTTCGTTTCGATCTCATTGTGTATCTTTTACTTTTTCAATACAAGGTTGTTGCTTAAAAACCAATGACCGACATGATTAATTTTCAATTCAGTGAGTTATTTTTCTCTACTAAAAAGACTGAGGTGTGACCTGATAGAGGTCTTTAAGATTATGAAAGGGTTTGATAGGGTAGAATAGAGAAGACATTTCCACTCGTAGGGGAGATCAGAGCGAGGGACCATAAATATAAGGTAGTCACTAATAAATCCAATAGGGAAATGACAAAACTTTACTTTGCCCAGAGAATGTTTATGTGCGGAATGCATGGAGGTAAATAGCAAAGATGTATTTAAGGGAAAGTTGGATAAACACTTGAGGGAGAAAAGGATAGAAGGATACGTTAATGGGTTAGATGAAGAAGGGTGGGAGGAGGCTCACGTGGAGTATGAACACTGGCATCGAGCAGTTGAGCCATATGGTCTGTTTCTGCGATGTAAAATCTATGTAATTTGTTTCTGTAGGTCTGATATAAAATCTGTACTTAGAAACATGTTTTTAATTTCTCCGGGTTTGCATAGAATTACATAGAATTTACAGCATAGAAACAGGCCATTTGGCCCAACTGGTCTATGCTGGTGTTTATGCTGCACAAAAGCCTCCTCCCACCTTACCTCATCTAATCCTATCCATTTATTCCTTTTTCTCTCATATACTTATCCTGCTTCCGCTTAAATGCATAGTTATATAATTCTGAGGATTTGTATGAATTCCAGAGCTGATGAATTAATTTTGACCAAATCATTACACGACGCTCTGTGTGGCAGCACTATAAATACTTGTGTAAAGTCATTCTAAAAGAACAAATATTCTAAAACCATACATTCACCATTTTACCATAAAAAGTGAAATGAGGAAGTCTTCACAAATACAGTAGTTTAGTTTAGAGATACAGCACTGAAATAGGCCCTTCGGCCCACCGAGTCTGTGCCGACCATCAACCACCCATTTATACTAATCCTACACTAATCCCATATTCCTACCACATCCCCACCTGTCCCTATATTTCCCTACCACCTACCTATACTAGTGGCAATTTATAATGGCCAATTTACTTACCAACCTGCAAGTCTTTTGGATTGTGGGAGGAAACCGG
Organism: Heterodontus francisci; assembly: GCF_036365525.1. Classification (NCBI taxonomy): domain Eukaryota; kingdom Metazoa; phylum Chordata; class Chondrichthyes; order Heterodontiformes; family Heterodontidae; genus Heterodontus; species Heterodontus francisci. Next base: position 59,007,314 of record NC_090392.1, on the reverse strand, counting down.
AGCACCCGGAGAAAACCCACGCAGACACAGGGAGAACTTGCAAACTCCACACAGGCAGTACCCAGAATTGAACCCGGGTTGCTGGAGCTGTGAGGCTGCGGTGCTAACCATTGCGCCACCCTAATCGTGTTACCACACCAGAGGAATGTTTACCTTGTGGTGCCCATTTTAATGCGTTCTACAAAGTTTCCAAATGTTATTGTAAATATATTATGGCTAGCTGTAGATTGTTATCTTCAATATCATCTCCTCTATAATCATATATGTATAACTTCAAATAAATCTGTTATGTAAGATCTTACGTAAGATTCTTTAAATGTGCAATGGTTGGACTGAACTACAGGAAAAGGTGAGATGATACTCATTGTCATAAAATGGTATTCACCTTAAATTAATATTTAGGGTTGCACAACTATTAAAAGCTATCAGCAATTTCCAAGAAGTAGCTAAGCATTTCTTGTATTTTGTAACCTGGGCTGGAATTTTACCCTCGGAGGACGGGAGGCATCCACTGACTGAAAAGTGGGTGGTGATCCCGCCTCCGCTTAGCCTGGGGATCCAGACCACATTTTGCGGTTCCCAGGCGCTTAATTGGTCTGAGGCGGGACTTCCACCTCATTGAGGCAGGAAGTCCTACCTAATGGAGCTGCCGGCCAATCAGCAAGCCGGCAGCTCTCTGTCCCACCAGCGCCACCGGGAGCGGTAACCACTGCTGGGACTGCAACCCAACTGAAGACAGAAGATGTCAGGGAGCCCCAGAGAACTGGTAAGTTTTTGGAGCCTCGCTAGGGGTATTCGGTCGGGCCCCAGCAAGGCAAGGATGATCAATTGGGGGGACCGGGTGGGGGGGGTGTTGGGTGTGGTTGGGGCATTGGGGGCCACCCTCTGTTAGGCACCCCCCAGGTCATCAGAAAGTCACCTACTTTTAACAGGAAGCTTTTCTTGGGTCTGGGCCACCCGCCAGCCAAGGGTAAAATCCCCATAGCGGCAGGTGGAGGCCCTTAAGTGGCCGTTAACTGGCCACTTAAGGGCTTTGATTGGCCTGGGGTGGGTGGGCCATTTTTCACTGCCGCTGCCCTGCATAAAACAGCAGCGGGAGTGGTCGAGAAGGGCCCCCCCCCGAGCCTCCCACTCCATTTTAGGCTTTGGGTGGGGGGGTTGCAGTGAAGGCTGTAGGGGGCTGTAGGATTTGAGGTGGAGACTTACCAGAAACGTAGGGGTGGGGTGAATCTCTGATGTATGGAGAGGTGATAGAAAAGCATGATATCACATTAGTTAAGATTCCAAAAGGGGTGAGCAATAGATATGGCTTTGCAAGTTTTTCTCACATTACAAAAACATATATATGCAGAAACAAAGTAATAGGATAAATAAATTGATTCAAAATATAGATTAATATTTAAAAAATAATCTTTTGTTTAATGAAAAATATTGAAATTCCTACAATTAAATGCTTGATAGAAAAATTTCACTTGATCCATCTCAGAAAATCTCTTCAAAACATCCAGTATAAAATACAGTCTGAAGCTGGTTAAGTTAGGCGAAGCACATTCCTAAAAATGTGTCATTTTCCCCTGTTGATTCCATTCACTCCAGTGGAATAAAGAGCAGCTGATTTCAGAAGCTGAAAGCATGTCTGGAATAAATAAGCTTAAAAACAGCACTAGTTGGCATTCCATCTCATTCAACATTTAATCTTCATACCTTTTTATAATACTTGTCATTGTGATTGTCTCAATTGATAATTTGTCTCAATTTGCCAGTCGTTTTCCCTTCCATTTCATTCTTTGCATTTGAGCCACAAGTTTTTATTTTGATATTATATTCAAATGATGCCTCATACCTTTAGACAATTCCTTAAACCGCATGAGTGTATATTCTTAATTGTCAGACATGTCATGAAAACATTTCTACCATATGAATTGTCTTAATAATCGGTACATTTTGTAACAATGCAGCATAGGTCAATTTCTCTTCTGTCTGTGATTTTAGAGGCTTTCCAATTATGCCTGTTTGAAATTCATTGGATTGTAAAGAATTCACAGTTCTCCCATGTGTATCAGGGTAGAAATTAAGTGCAGCCATGGGTTTGGTTCAAATTACAGAATTTGTGTACAGTTAGACATAGGACTGAGAGGATTTATGAGTTATTTGCAATTATCCATCATTTATCCCATCCTTCAGTTGTGACTACTCGTCCCTTCACGGCTTTCATCAGCTGAAACATCGGGTGAGTGCTTGACATGTTTTTCTGCCTCTAAAAGTGCCCTATGCTCCATGTTTTTTGCACCAGGAATCCTCCGTTGGGGTTAATCTTTTTCCCCGCAGTGTTGCAATGCTCTATGTGGTTTCACGTGTAACTGAGCTGTGATATGGTTTACATATGAGCATAAGAAATAGAAGCAGGAGTAGGCCATATGGCTCATTGACCCCTATCCACATATCTCTTGATTCCATTAGTGCCCCAAAACGTATTGATCTCATGGTGTTCCAGAAAGCTGCTGAATTCCATTTAGTAGGTACCACATATTGCCTCATTTTAACACATTTAAGCTACTATTAAAGATCAAGTCAACTTGGTGGGGTTATTACATAACAGAAGAATGCTCTCTGATACAGAGATTGCTGTGCTCTGATATAAAAGTTTATTAGATCGGTGGGAAAAGGAGGCAGGCTGATGTGCTTGTCACATAACATAAATGTCATGGTCAAAGGATTTCTTTAATTATAGCAATAGTTATAACAACAGTCCACCTCATACTTCCAATAAAAACTTGCAAATAAAATTATTTTTTGTTATTTTTGCTTTTTAGTTTTTTTTTAACCAGTAAACAAATAGTGGTTGCAGAATGTAATTACTGTTGATGCAGGAAATTTTCCTCTCCAATTCAATTAAATGTATTTTGGTGCAGCTTTTCAATGCTGAAAAGTGTTAAGCAGCCCATTTCAATAGCTGGTCATCACTGAAAGAACGTAAGAGAGAAAGACTTGCATTTCTATAGGATGCCCAAACGCACTTTACAGGCAATGAAATACTTTGGAAGGGTAGCCATTGTAATGGAAGAAATGTGGCAGCCAATTTGTGCACAGCAAGCTCCCACAAACAGCAATGTGATAATGACCAGATGATCTGTTTTTGCGATGTTGATTGAGGGATAATTATTGGCCAGGACTCTGGGGAGAACTCTCCTGCTCTTCTTCAAGACAGCAGCTGTGGGATCTTTCCTATCCACATGAGAGGGCAGACAGGGCCACGGTTTAACATCTCATCCAAAGGCCAGCACCTCCGGCAATGTAGCACTGGAGTATCAACTTTGATTTTTGTGCTCAAGTCTTGGACTAGGACTTAGAACCATAGAAAAACTACGGCACAGAAGCAGGCCATTCAGCCCATCATGTCTGTGCCGGCCGAAAAGACTAGCCGCCCAATCTAATCCCACCTCCCAGCACTTGGTCCATAGCCTTGAAGATTACAGCACTTCAGAAACATGTCCAGGTACCTTTTAAAAGAATTGAGGGTTTCTGCCACCACCACCATTCCTGGCAGTGAATTCCAGAAAAACAAAACCCTCTGGGTGAAAAAGCTTTTCCTCCTGTCCCCTCTAATCCTTCTACCAATCACCTTAAATCTGTGCCTCCTGGTAATTGACCTCTTTGCTGGAGGAAACAAGTCCTTCCTGTCTACCACATCTAGGCCCCTCATAACTTTGTATACCTCAATTAAGTCACCCCTCAGCCACCTCTGTTCTAAGGAAAACAACCTTAGCCTATCCAAACTTTCCTCATAACTGCAACATTCAAGCCCTGGCAACATTCTTGTAAATCTTCTCTGTACTCTGTCCAGAGCAATTATGTCCTTCCTGTAAGGAACCCACAACCTTCGGACTCACAGGTCAGAGTGCTAACAACTGAACCATGGCACAAAATATAATGTGTCATGCAATTGGAAGTAAAAAAACATTAATTTCAGGTATAATCCATTGCAAAGAACCTCTCACTATTCATTGGTATGCACAAAGCTATTGGGAGGATCCATATGTATTGGGTGTTTACTGGAATGGGTGCTACCATCCACTATTGTGTTTTTTAAATGGTTTTCTTTGGACTCAGTAGGTTTTGGTTATTTAAAGATGATGTTCTGATTTCCAGCAGAAAGAGGTAGAGGCTTCTTGAGTGCAATTGATTTTGATGAAACATGGAACATGCTAAGTGTATCCTAGAGGAGGTTATTGTCTTTTCCATGTGGTGAATAAATAATATAAGATCACTACTTGTAGCTTAGTGTAAAGTGTTAGGGTAAGAGCTAGGAACAGCAGCATAACACAGCACGAAAGGACCTTATTTTCAGAGCCGTAAACAGTATTGATCTGAACTGACAGTTATGCAGTAAAGTTGTACTTTTGTTTTTACAGCCTATTTCTTCTTCTGTGAATCTTTTTAGTTGACCCTGTGATCGTACAATATATTGTGTGATTATGTCATATCCCTGGTCCAGTGTATTGGGCAATGCCTCTGTCATTATTTTTTTGTTTCATTTTTGTTATTTTTTCTTGAGAATTATTTTTATGGTATTTGCTTCAATCTATTGTCAGTTTTGCTCAATTGGTAGCATTCTTGCCTCTGACACACAAGGTCATGGAATCACATCCCAATCCCAGACTTGACCACATAAGTGGAGTTGTGGATAGTGCCGAAGGATGTTGTAGGGTACAGAGGGACATAGATAGGCTGCAGAGCTGGGCTGAGAGATGGCAAATGGAGTTTAATGCGGAAAAGTGTGAGGTGATTCACTTTGGAAGGAGTAACAGGAATGCAGAGTACTGGGCTAATGGGAAGATTCTTGGTAGTGTAGATGAACAGAGAGATCTTGGTGTCCAGGTACATAAATCCCTGAAAGTTGCTACCCAGGTTAATAGGGCTGTTAAGAAGGCATATGGTGTGTTAGCTTTTATTAGTAGGGGGATTGAGTTTCGGAGCCACGAGGTCATGCTGCAGCTGTACAAAACTCTGGTGAGGTCGCACCTGGAGTATTGCGTGCAGTTCTGGTCACCGCATTATAGGAAGGATGTGGAAGCTTTGGAAAGGGTGCAGAGGAGATTTACTAGGATGTTGCCTGGTATGGAGGGAAGGTCTTACGAGGAAAGGCTGAGGGACTTGAGGTTGTTTTCGTTGGAGAGAAGGAGGAGGAGAGGTGACTTAATAGAGACATATAAGATAATCAGAGGGTTAGATAGGGTGGATAGTGAGAGTCTTTTTCCTCGGAGGGTGATGGCAAACACGAGGGGACATAGCTTTAAGTTGAGGGGTGATAGATATAGGACAGATGTCAGAGGTAGTTTCTTTACTCAGAGAGTAGTAGGGGCGTGGAACGCCCCGCCTGCAACAGTAGTAGACTCGCCAACTTTAAGGGCATTTAAGTGGTCATTGGATAGACATATGGATGAAAATGGAATAGTGTAGGTCAGATGGTTTCACAGGTCGGCGCAACATCGATGGCCGAAGGGCCTGTACTGCGCTGTAATGTTCTAATGTTCTAATAACCTAGGCTTTAAACTTACAATACTGAGTGCTATATTGTTGAACGTACCATGGGGGGAACTTGATCGACCCGGTATCAATGCAATGAAAATTAGGCAGTTTCTACAATGGATGGATGATTGGCACCATAAGGTGAAATGTGACATTGGAAGTTAATCCCATATTTCTAATGAGAATTCTGTTAATCTCGAGCTCTGCCTCCCTGTTATAGCAGCCTTAAAAGATCTTATTTAATTATTTTATTTAAAGAAGAGGCAGGGACTTCAGTCAACATCACCAGGAAAGCAAATTAACTGGTCATTCATCTTATTGTGTACAGAATCTTGCTGTGCACAATTCAGCTGCTGCACTTGCACCTAACAAGAATGACTACACTTCAAAAGTGATTAATTGACTGGGAGGTGCTTTGAGATGTCCTGAGGTTATGATATAGATAAGACTTCTTTTTCTTCTTACCTAATGTAACCATTACAGCAGGCAAGGACATTACAAATTATCCTAAAAATACAAATAGATAAAATGAAAAGTGGGAATACATAAATATCAAATTGCTAATTTAATATTTGAACAACTTTTCAAATGCAAGCACAATTCTTTCATAAAAATGCTTGGGAAGGCTGTCAAAAAACCTCACAGTGCCCACCATGAGTGAGTCCTTGTGATCTGTGACCTGTAACAATTCCAGTTCCCCCAGTTTCAAATCTGTAGGATCGTAAGGGAGGAATTATTACCTGGGAGTGTTTTATCTTACTGCTACTTATCTACTCTTTATGGCTTATTGTATGCTTTATGAAAAAGAATAAGAAATCAGAAGTAGGACAACATAATTCATATGCTTTCTGGTCTGTGGAGCACACAATGATTTCTAAAACTGGCACTTCTGGAGCTAATTCAGCACAAAAGATTGCACTAGTTTATTGTTAGACAGCAGCATATTTGTGCAACTTCACTTGAAAGTTACTTGGTGGATTTTTTATTCTTTAGTCAATGCAAATGGTGAAAAGGCACCCAGTGGTTCTGTCAGTAAATGCACTATCCAGAATGGTGCTGAGACAGGCCACTCAAGAAAGTATCTTGCCCACTGCATGGTCTGTGCTCAGCTAGCTGACCTTAGCCAGGGAGATGGACCGTCCTCCATGCCTTTGACCCGATTACTCTAATGCTCTCCTGGCCATCTTCCCATTCTCCACCTTTCATAAACTTCAGCTCATCCAAAACTGCTACCCCTATCCTATCTCACACCAGGCCTAGTTCACCCAACACCACTGCACTAGCATACCTCAACACCTCAAATTTAAACTTCTCACCCATGTGTATATCTCCCTCCATGGCCACAGCAGCTCTACAAACCCTCAAACTCAGTTCCTCCATCTCCAATCTTTTGTACATTCCCCTTTCCCTTCACCATAGCCTTCAACTACATAGGCCCAGCATTCTGTAATTTTTTCTGTAAACCCCTCCAACTCTTTACTAACTTCGAGAGCCTCTAAAAATTCATGTCTTCGACAAAACTTTTGAATGCTCTTCCTTCTTTGGCTTGGCATCCATTTTTTCCGCTTGTGTCTTGTAAAGTGGCTTTGTGTAGCATTTTTCTACATTAAAGTTGCTTTTAAAGGCAAATGACTGTGGTTCTTTTTCTTGCCCTAGTTATCACGATTGTTGTTCTAGCTCATGTTGTTTAGGTATGGATTCTAAACTAGGATTCCACGCCCCTGGGTAGGGAGTGGAAAAATCAGCCAAGGATCTCTCTCCTCCTCAGTCTTTAGGAAAGTGCATGCATGTCAAAGTCAGGTGAGAATAGGAATGTGCTTAACTGTAATGGCTCCTCCGGTTGAATAGTCTGACACCACACTATAGGACAGCTTTTCATCGGTCCGATGAAAAGAGAAGCAGACTGCACCTGTTCAAATTCATGGGCATCTGGATTTCCTGCCTGGGGTAATTTAAATAGCCCAGGGACAGCCCTGGCACAGGACCACTCATGGCAGGACTTTGCTCCAGAGGTAGGGCCAGGAAAATCAGGAGCACCTGCAAGCCTCTTAGCAGTCAAGAGGTCTTAATTCTTGGACTGGGGGAAAGTGTATTATATCACTTCCCTACAGATTTCTGAACTGCTCCGCAGAACCGGCAAGAACCTTTTGGCCAGTGGGGTTTGGGTGCAGCTCACAGTGCTAGCTTTTTCAGGGTATCTCTGTCCTTGGGGTCCCAGTAAGCATAACACCCAGAAACAGAGGCTGAAGGCTGAGGAAAACCCCAACTAGAGAACCCCAGAAAACCTGCCACAGCATTAAATGGGCACAGATCTGAGAATGTGGGTCTACACCCCTTCTTTCTGGCCTTAGTGTCTGCACAAAGCTCAGTTCCCAGGCCTTAGAACCAGGACAATCAGCCCTACCATGCAGGTTCGAATATAGAAAATGGCTGGAGAGCAAGCGCAGAATGAGTCGACACCTTCAGAAAGATGGTCAGACATGTTTGTTTTGTAAAGGTAGGAAATGAAATCTGCTGTTTATTTGGAAAACCACTTGTTCCGAAGGGCACTTCCTGATTGCCAGCAGCAAGTGATTTTATCTATAACAAACAGTGTAAAATATTGCACGTCAGGTCCAATGTAGGCCTGAAAAATGTCATTATTTTACTAACCCAGCTTTGGGATTATCTTTAATGGCTAGTGCAGCAGTAAGATTTGCTAGCGTGGAGAACTATTACTGGATGAACCACCCAACACACGAGTTCACTGCAAAGCAGGCAGTTCTAGGTGACCTTAGGATTTGGATTACAAATGCAAACTGAAGCAGACTCCCTGCAGCACGTCTTTACATCAAATTTTTCTTTAATGCATTGACTATAACACAGCAGAACAGCTGAGTAGGAATGCCGTGGAAAAGGCAGCCAATTACTGGAGGGATACAGAATGCAGGCCTAACAGGAATAGTTTGACAAGTTCTAATATCAAACTGTCAGTGAAAACGATCACCTAATGGACAATCAGACAGGTTTGATGGGTCTCCAAGCGAGTGCTGTTGTACTATATGGGGAAAGAATGCCCAGGCTCCGTGGCTCTGAATGATTGCGTTCTGTAGAAATTGCATTTACACATCATAGAGAAACATCAATCTGCTGTAAATCTTTAACAAATCACAAGGAATTTCTGAATTTACAAAACCTGATTGATTTATTTACTGGAGCCTTGAGAAAAAAATTGTAAGACATTTATAACACTTCAAAACATTTAATAGTTTATTTTATGCATTTTCACATTCCAGTGATATATCTGATAATTTTGGCCCTATTGGACAAACTGATGCAGGCATTGCATCCTTTACAAACCAAATGGTTTCCTACATTACAACAGTGATTAATTACACTTCAAAAAGTACTGCCCTGGCGTTAAGTGCAATGGGACATTCTGAGGTCATGAAGGGCACTATATGTATGCAAGACTTTCTTTTCAAATGTGAATTTATGAGGGACAATGGAGTAGAAATTCTTCTTGGGGACATGATAAAATGGGTAATAGTGAATCAGCCACCCGTGTTACAGTCCAATATTAAAAAAAAAGGTTGGAATGTAAAACAGGTTGTCAGTGAGCTGTCCCATAACCCACCAATGACAGGAAAATCCACCTGGAGGAGCAAGAAGCAAAGCGAGCAGAAGAGGAGCAAGAGGACACAGTAGTTGAGGAAGACAAGGCTCCATCAGAGCTCAAGGACACTTGGGCCGCAACTGGTGAAGCATCCTGAGAAATCTCATCTTGGAAACCATCTCACGGTGATATCATCCAGAACAATATTTTCATTCCATCCCTTCATCTTGCCCTTCCTCTGGAATAAAGACAAACACTGGAAAGCTCACTTGTCGCCCATCTGCATCCCTTCCTTATGCCAAAAACCTCAATTCCAGTAACATGGGAAGGGCTTTGCACAAAGCATAATCTTCCATCATTACATTTACAACATATTTTGAATCTTAACCTAAATAAGAACTGGAAATTCTGCAGAAACCCAGCAGATCAAGCAGCATCTGTGGAGAGGGAAACAGTGTTAATGTTTCAGGTCGATGACCCTTCATCAGAACTGGGAAAAGTTAGAAATGTAATAGGTTTTAAGTAGATCAAATGGGGGAAGGTGGAAAAAGAAAAAAAAAGGAATGTCTGTGATAGGGCAGGAGATAAGCTTGATTGCTCATTGAACAACTTCTCCTTTAACTCATCTCACTTCCTCCAGATAAAAGATGCTGCTAGGGTCCTAGCTATCCCTGCCTTTTTGTGGCTATGTTGAACATTTCTTGTTCCAGTCCTACTTGGTCCCCTCCCTCAACTCTTTTTCCAGTACATTGACGACTGTATTGGTGCCGTTTCCTACTCTCGCCCTGAACTGGAAAACATCATCAACATTGCTTCCAATATCCCCCCTTCTCTCACTTTCACTTGGTCCATCTCCAACTCTTCCCTTCCCTTCCTCGACTTCTCTGCCTCCATTTCTGGGGACAGGCTAACAACAAATACTCATTACAAGGCCACTGATTCCCACAGCTACCTCAACTACATTTCCTCACACCTTGCTTCCTGTAAGGACTCCATTCTATTCTCCCAGTTTCTCCACCTCTGTCGCCTCTGTTCTGATGATGTAACCTTATATCCTAGCGCTTCGGAAATATCTTCCTTTTTCCTCAACTGAGGATTCCCCTCCACCTTGGTTGACAGGGCCTTCAACTATATCTGACCCATTTCCTGCATTTCTGCTCTTACCCCTTCCCCTCCCTCCTAGAATCACAATAGGGTTCTGCCTGTCCTCACCTTCAACTCTACCAGCCTCCATATTCAATGGATCAACCTCCACCATTTCCGCCACATCCAGCAAGCCAGTGGTTTTTGTCTGTAATTTCTTCTTCTGTCACCACCAGATACATCTTCCTCTCCCCTCCCCTTTCATCATTCCGAATGGACCATTCCCTCCTTGAAACCTGGCCCACTGCTCAATCACCCTGACACCTCCAATGGACTTAAATTTCAGGTCACTGTCTCAGCAGCTGCATGCCTCAGGACAGGGAGATTTGGGAGAGATCTGGAAGGCAGCAACATTTTGAAGAACTTTGGAGAGGAAAAGGATGCTGGAGTTTACAAGGACAGAGGGGCTGAGACTATATTTTTTTGAGAAGGGAATAGAAACAGCTTTGAAAGGGAGTGAACCATTTACAATGTAGTCTAAGACAGACTGAAGAGAACCAGGAACTGTTGGAAAGATGAAGAGGTAAAGATGATGGTAAAGGTCAAATAGGTATTTTTTTATATACTGCGGCACAGTGGCGCAGTGGTTAGCACCGCAGCCTCACAGCTCCAGTGACCCGGGTTCAATTCTGGGTACTGCCTGTGTGGAGTTTGCAAGTTCTCCCTGTGTCTGCGTGGGTTTTCCCAGGGTGCTCCGGTTTCCTCCCACAAGCCAAAAAAGACTTGCAGGTTGGTAGGTAAATTGGCCATTATAAATTGCCCCTAGTATAGGTAGGTGGTAGGGAAATATAGGGACAGGTGGGGATGTGATAGGAATATGGGATTAGTGTAGGATTAGTATAAATGGGTGGTTGATGGTCGGCACAGACTCGGTGGGCAGAAGGGCCTGTTTCAGTGCTGTATCTCTAAACTAAACTAAACTGAACTAAAATAAAAAGAAAGTAAAACATACCTATATAAAAGCAAAATACTGCAGATACTGCCAGACCTGCTGAGTATTTCCAGCATTTTTTGTTTTTATTTCAGATTTTCAACATCTGCAGTATTTCGCTTTTATATGGGTATGTTTTTTACTTTCTTTTATGTGAGCAAGTAAGTTTGGGCCTCCCTGACCTCAACTACTTTCCTCCCCCATACGCCTTTCCTTTGTAGGCGTTAGCATAGACTGAGACCAACACAGGTAAGTGAGTAGGGGCAAGATTGGAGGGAAATACTCAGCCCAGTCACTCAATTTATGGCCATCATGGTCGCTACTCCAGGTCTACCCACACCTTCCACCTGGCAGTTCCAAGAAGCGGGAATAACAGGGGTGGATGCAAGGGAAATGGGCCGGATGCCAGGCCTTGCCTTAGTGCTTTGTATATTTACACAGCTGGCCTGTCCCACATGGAGATTAAAGTTCTTGAAGTAGCTTTTAAAATAATTGTTACAAAAGTGCTTCCATTTTTTAATATTTCATTTTTTGTGTTAAAACTGAAAATATTCAATAGATTTTTTTTTTAACCAAGTTCACTGAAAGAATGCTTGAGATGTTGTTTGAAAACAACCTGTGCTGGAAATCATGTGCTTTAAGCTCAATAAGCAACTGAAACCTTAGTGACCTGGGGAAGATGTTTACAGAGAAGCTACATGTTAAGGTTTATAGAGGTCAGGAGGTTGACTTTCTGTTTGGGAAAGATATTGTTTTCAGTTCAGTTTGGATGTGAACTATTTTGAAGACAATTGGTGTTTTGCCTGCCAAGGAAAAAGAAACCACCCAGCTCATCTCTTTCTCTACCTCTTTGAAGAAATCCTGCAAAGATACAGTGTGGGAGAGCTAAAGTCCCTGGTGCTGCATCTCTCCTAAGAAGCTGGAAAACCCTGCCAGATTAATTCTCAATGCCATCTCAAAAGAGCTGCTTTAGAAAAGATCTCAGTGACTCGCGTCTGTATTTTCTCTTTTTTCTTCAAGATTTAGCAAGTATTTGGCCAAAGTATTTTTTTGTCCTTTTTTTTGTAACAGACCTCTGCAGAGACAATTTCTGCATTTTTTTGTGTGTGAGTGTGTGTGTGTGAGGGGGGGAATTTAAAAAGGGAACTTTCATATTTCAATCTGTGCGTTAATGCTTTGTTTCCTTACTGAATAAGTCTTGTTTGATAATAAATTGATAATTCTGTTGCTTATTAAAGAAACCTGGTTGCTGTATTTTATTCTGGATTAAGAGTAGAGTATATGATTGACCGAATCGGTAACTGGGTAAACATTTATAAAATATATATTGAGACGTGCAGAGAAGTAGGACTAGGAAAGATAATGCACTCCTCCCATCTCGGTCGTAACAAAATGAACTCATTCCTGACCCCTCACAACTAGTTTCACCTTCTAACTATGAAATGTTGGACATTGGTAGCAAGACTTCTTTTCAGCCATGTTAGTGGAGGGCTTAACAGCGTTTCATTCGGCCTCCATGTCATCACAGGCAGGTTGTTGGCATTAAGACCTTCCTGTCATGTCACAGCCTTTGTACAATTTAATTTAACAGATACTGCATTCTGTCATTGTTGGCTGAGACTAGACTGAATCATATCTCCAACATTTAACATCTAAACCTTTTCCTTAGTGATGACCACCACAGCGTCAATGTTTTTCAATTCTACTTTCAGAACTCGTTGGTCAGTTAACCCCATTCCCAAGTGAGTCATGGTCAGAGTTTAGATCTGTTTCTATAAGATAATTTTAACCCCCACAAAGGGATGGGACTGGGTCGGGTCAGATGCTAAAATTTAAAATATTTCAGACCTTAGCCCACCCTGGCTCAAAAGTGTCCACTTCTGGTTTTAACGGAGATGGGCAACCAATCCACTCTTAAGACACAGGCCAGTTGATAACAGCTTTTAAGGAGGCTGCATTCCACCATTTTAACATGCTTTATATTTTTACCTGGCCTCAGGAAACCTAACAGGTAAAAAAAGATGGGAAGGGCCAGGCTCATCAGATAAGTGATTTTACAACACTGCTTGAAGGCCAGGAGGAGGAGGAGGGCTTCCCCACATGTGACACCCCCCTCAACCCCCAGCCCAACAAGCTTACCTACAAATCCCTCATGATCTCACTGCCTCCAACCACCTTTTCGTCACCCCCTAGCAAACTATTCTGCCCTGTGGCCTTGCCCTTTCACCACAAAAACTGCCCAACCGCAATCTCTTGCTTTCACCGTACCTGCTCCTCCACGGTGTCCTTCTACTGCAGGCTTTCCTGCCTAACAGGTTGCCAGCCCATCAATCAGTCTGTCAGGCTGCAGAAAAAGTTTTAAAAAATGTTCTGTGGCTAAAAGCTATTGGAAGGTCAGGAAACCAGCACTTCAAAGTTTCCCGACCTTAACTCTCCCCCACACCCAGGTTCTAAACGCGTGGCCCTATAAATATTGCATTTAAGAATACCTGAGATCCATCGCAGCCACCATACAGTTTATCAATTCCAGTGCATGGACTACACTATGGATATCATGCAGATATTCTTTTGTCTAGCACAGCGCAGTGCAGACTTTCCTGGCACTTCCCTGCTCTGGAATTTCATGCCGATAAATGTAAGGCATTTTAGAAGAGAAAACTTGTGTACACAATGGAGTGAATTTAGTGAGCCGGTGACAGTTCCCAGCGATGGACACGGATATGGCCACTGTTCCCACTAGTCACGTGGGTGGCCACCCCACTGTGATCACGCGGCAGGCAGCCATTTTGCATAATGGAGGCATGGGACCCATCCAAGCACGCCGCGGGGGCGGGATGCGAGATGCCAGATACTGCGTCAGATGACTCTGGAGCAGGTGCTGATGCCATATTTAAAGGCCTGCCAGCCCTGCTTGCATTGCTTCCCTGCACTCACTTGCTGCTAGCTCCTCAAACCTGAGATCCACAATGGAGTGACTCTGGACCTACCACCCCGCCTCCCCCCCCAAGGTGGACCCCTTCGAGGCAAGACACAGGATGGCACCAGTTTAGTGATACTGCCCTCGAGATTCTCCTCCAAGCTGCAAGGGAAATATGGAATATGGGAGGCTGCCTTCCCCAGCAATGGCAAAAAGAGGTCTTCCTGCCTGACCAAACAAGGTCGCTCCCCCTCCCATCCCCTGCACCAACCCCCCCCCCCACCCCACTGCCCCAGAACTGGGTTCAGTGCTGCAAGACTGTCAACAACCTCCTGCGTTCTGCCAAGGAGAGTTCTCCACAACTTTCTCCTTTTTAGGCATTGCAAGTGGCAACGCAGGAGGAAGCAAGACATAGGGAGGGAGGTACTACAATGGTGATGACAGAGGGGTTAGGCATCACCTCATTCTGACAGATTCATGGGCTGATCTTGGCTAAAGGCCACCTTCTATCACAGCTCACCCCCATTAACTCCCCTGAGAACAGGCGGGAGCATGAGCTATCTGTGATACCCCAGTGGGGGACGAGAGGCTCCCACTAGCAGAACGGTCATGTTGATCTCTCTGTGAAGTATGACCATCTCCCTCTTTCCATCTGCAGGACAAGAGGGCCAATAACAGGAGGGAGACCTCCCAGACTGGCAGAGGCATCCCAGATTTTCGGCCTCTCTCCACACCAGGGGAGGAAGCATTAGAATTGGCAGGAACCCAGGGTGGCTTCTCCATATCCGATGGAGAGACTGGAGTCTCTGCACAAGAAGGTGACGATTATCTTCCATTGACATACAGTTCACTTCTGGAGACCCACATCACGCATAGTTGGCATGACAAGATCTGCACTGCCAAACCCCCACACGCTTGTGTTCTCTCATGCAGGTCAGCATCCACAGGAGACTCAACCAGAAGCAGGTCAGCCGTCCACCACTCAGAGGATGCACCATCAAATGACTCTCCTGCACCTTCCACCAGTGCCAATACTTTCACCTCTGTGTGCTTCTGTTTAGCTGTAGAATCAATGTCACAGGCTGGTGAGAGTACCATACCCACGCCCGAGCAGCTGGCTGAGGCTGAAACAGCCAAGGCCACTGACAGTCGGAAGACTGTGGTAGCCAGGCCCATGCTGAGCCCCAGGCTCATGATAAGCCTCTGGTGTCGACAGCACAGGGCATGCTGGAGTTGCAGAGAGAGGTAAGGCAACATATGGTGGAGATGCCAGAAACAATGTGCAGCCATGAGCAGGCAATGGAGTTCATTTTTGCCATGACTGCTGCCATGTCTCACATGTGAACGCTTGGCTTCCTCCACTGAGAGGTTGGCGACCCTCATGGAGAGCCAGATATACAGATGCGCGCACAGTTGGACACGATCGCCTTGGCCAGGAGCTCCATGCAACAGTGGCAAGGTGAGAGAAGGACGAGGCCCACTGGAGTCTTCTCCAGCTCCTTGTCCTTCTCTGTTGAGCTGGGAGGTTCAAGAGAGCCTTGAAAGGGAGGAGGAGAGGCTGACCTCCACAGCTGAGAGCTCTCCTCAGAGCGCTCTGAGTGTGGACAGTGGCTTCTCAGACCCCCTGCCAGTGAGCCCAGCTCCAGCAGCCATGACATCGGAGGAGAGTCCTGCACCCGTGCAAGAAACCGTCCGGCAAGAAACCGGGGCTTTTCAAGCCTAAGGCAGCCAAAGGACAGCTGCCAAAGTCATCATAGGATAAGGGGCAGCCTGATCAGCAGCCTGCCTCCAGGCCAGCTGCTAGTGATGGGTTCACACCTTGTAGAAGCACTTAGAAGCACTAATAAAATCACAAAGACACACTTAGGGATTAATGGGAGTTTGAAATTTGACATGTGCTGCATCATATAAAGATCTTTTGTTCAAGCCATTACCTTCATTGTGTAAAAGTGATTATTCTATCATGCCTTAATTGTGTGATACTGACTTCACCCTTCCCCCTTGGTGGAATGCCAATGTAGGCACAACCCTCATTTGAATATGATCTCCTATGGGCACGAGCGTGTGATCAGCTGGGCACTAGGCACGGAACACAAATAGAAAGGAGATGGCAGACTGCATGCATTGAGGTCAGTCCTTTTTGGTTTTACTCTGAGTGGCCATCATGGTGGCTGGAAGCAGATAACTATGAGATTGTTTCTTGCCTCCTTGGCCGGTCGCTCAATCTACCTGGCCACCAGTGCAAGAGCTTCAATATCCAGTACTTGCTCATCTCCCTCTTCAATGCCTTCCTCATCGGTGGGGGAAAGTTGCTTAGTCATGTCATCGTGATGGAAGGCCTCCCCCTTCTGCAGTGCGAGTTTGTGCAGAGAACAGCAGACCACCACAATATGCGAGACCCTTACTGGGGCACACTGCAGGGCTCCGCTGGATTGATCCAGACAGAGGCATCTCATCTTCAGCAGCCCAATGGCCTACTCAATGGTCGCTCTTGTGGAGTGTGAGGGTTCCTCACAGGTGTCAGTAGCCATGTCTTCAATATGTAGCCTTTGTTCCCAAGAATCCATCCCTGAAGGCGAGCGGGAGGCCTGTAAAGCTGTGGCACCTGGGACTGGCGAAGTATATAGACGTCGTGGCTGCTTCCCGGGAAGCAGGCACACCCACCTTGCAGAGCACCCGAGAACCCGACACCTCCTTGCAGAGCACACAGCACTGCAGGCCGACAATGGCCTCTGCAGCCCACTCTTCCCCAATGCAGCACTGAACATGGCTGCCTACCCGTCATGGCCCTGAAGCCTCGCCTCAGTGCTGCCAGCTTTTAACAATCTTAAACCCAAGCCCCCCATTGAATCTCAATGAATTAGATGCAAATGCATTAAAAGTAACTTTTTTTTAATTCATTCATGGGAAGTGGGCGTCACTGGCTATGCCAGCATTTATTGCCCATCCCGAATTGCCCTTGAGAAGGTGCCTTCTTGAACCGCTGCAGTCCATGGGAGGTAGGTACTCCCACAGTGCTGTTAGGAAGGGAGTTCCAGGATTTTGACCCAGCGACAGTGAAGGAATGGCGATATAGTTCCAAGTCAGGATGGTGTGTGACTTGGACGGGAACTTGCAGGCGGTGATGTTCCCATGCATCTGCTGCTCCTGTACTTCTAGTTGGTAGAGGTCGCGGGTTTGGAAGGTGCTGTCTAAGGAGCCTTGATGCGTTGCTGCAGTGCATCTTGTAGATGGTACACACTGCTGCCACTGTGCGTCGGTGGTGGAGGGAATGAATGTTTGTAGATGGGGTGCCAATCAAGCGGGCTGCTTTGTCCTGAATGGTGTCGAGCTTCTTGAGTGTTGTTTGAGCTGCACACATCCAGGCAAGTGGCGAGTCTTCCATCACACTCCTGACTTGTGCCTTGTAGCTGGTCGACAGGCTTTGGGGAGTCAGGAGGTGAGTTACTCGCCGCAGGATTCCTAGCCTCTGACCTGCTCTTGTAGCCACGGTATTTATATGGGAAGCAGGAGGTTGCAAATGCCCTCTTTTGCCTCATTTGCAAATGTCCATGAGGCATGCCAGGACGCATTCCGCACAGAATTTCGGCTTCATTATTTATAAACAGCTTCTTCTCTTCTTCCACTAGAATGTTCTTGATGTGGATGCTGGAAACCTGAAAGGAGGAGATGTTTAGGAACAGGAGTAGGTCATTCATCACTTCGAGCTTGTTCTGCTATTCAGTTAGATCATGGCTTGTCTGTACTTCAAATTCCTGTACCCACCTTGGTTCCATTATCCTTCATTTCCTGATGTTAACAACCCAAACCGCGATGATCTAATTGACTTTTATTAATTAAGTAAAATTTGTTGAGAACACCAGACTACACATCTGGTTGAAGACAACTTTCAGAAGGCGAAAGGAGAATTTAGTGGCTTGACTAAGGATTTTAATGTGGATTAATGTAAGGCATACTGCACTTTAGAAGCAGCAATATGTGCACAAAATGCAAAAATGACCCCTGTTAGCAAAGATGAAAAAGGATAAGGGATAGTAATTGTTGGCCATTCACTGAAAGTATCTTGTCAATGTGGAATTGTTCTCAACAAGGCTCATCAAATAGGATGTTTTATGCCGATTACTGAGGACAAAACAGCATATTTTGCATATTTCCAGCACTCCACCTTCAAAATAATATCAATATATTGCAGAAAGTTCAGTAAAGAGTGACAAAAATAATTGTAAGACTTGGGTCTGTAAGTTCTATAAAGGAACTCACAGAGTTTTCATTAAAGGTAGACACGGCCCAAATTCTCAAACACTGAGAGGAGTGGATAATGTAGGTAGAACTTGAAATGTCAGCACAGAAGCAGAAGGCATGAATATAACATTAACACGACTTAAGCACTTGAGATTAGAAGGATTTCTTTTTCTACAGTCATGGATATGTGAAATAAACTCCTTCTTAAGGCACTTAATGTTGGGTGGATTAACACCTGTAGAAAATTGCCGGATGAATGTCTGGTTAGGAACAGGATTGAAACTTATAAGGTTACAAATAAATGATTGAATACTTTGCAAAGATTGTGCCTTGGATTGCTGGATCTGGGAAAGGTGATGGCAAGAAAGGCTACTGTCAGGAATTCATAAATTGGGATGAAACCTGGAGGCATTAGAGGGGGCCTGGGAGCTGACTCCAAAGTGGATAGCAGATGGCAACATTAAGTACAAGTTGGGCCAGGAAAATCTGAGCCAATCTGCCCCCGGTCCCTTAAGCATCATGTTTCTGTGTGTTAAACCTTGTTTTTGACTTGAAGTTAGTTTTAAATGTGAACTACACTTTAACACTATAGTTTTTGACTATACATTTAGTCTATAAATAAAGTTCATATAAACTATTCAAAGACAAGCTGTGGAGTTCACTCTGGTATCTTGGCCAATATTGGTCTCTCAACCATAATCGCAAAGATTAAATAATAACCTCCACTACTTAACTGAAGTTTTCAAAATTCAATTTATTTACCATGTAAGAAAAAAACTCTCAGAAATAAACTTTTTAGGTTAAGTACAGAAAAAATACATTTTTCACAATCACCCAATTAAATTTGCACATTGTTTCTTCAACAGCTATCTTAGCTACTGTTTCAATCTCTGCTGTGCTGTTTCTCTCTGCTGTTCTCTCTCTCTCTCTCGATCTCCTTTTCTGTCCTTCCCTGTCCCTCTCCATTTTCTTTTCTCTATCTTTCTGTCCATGTGTGTTTCTGTCTCCCTCTCCTTTTCTGTTTACTTGTGTCTGGGTCTCTCTCCCTCTCCTCCTCATTCGCTTTCTGTTTCTGTGGTCTCTGTCCCTCTGCTACTCTCTCTCCAGCCATCCTTGATTTAAGCAAAAATTGATCATTTGATAATCTTCTAAATGTGAAAGATTATCTGAATTTAGCACTTAGAAAATCTCCTTATTGTATTCAAGTCATTTTCATAGAAATGTTGCCACTGGAAAATAAAAGAGGCTGAAATTCCTCGGGGAAGAGGAGTGGGAAGGAGGGGAGAGGTCGGAAAAATAACTCAGCGAGAGTCAAGAATATTACCTCAGTCCATAAGGCCTGGAATATTCCTACTGGGCTTCGCAGGTTTGTTTCTCAATGCATCTTTCCTTCCTTCCTCTGAAGCCCGAGCCTCACTCTAAGTGGTAATGGGAAGCAATGTTCCTTTAAACAGTGTGGGTGTATAGCTGTGCAGCAATTGGGAATGTGCCATGCAGGAAACTAACAGGGTACACACAAGCAACGTTCTCTTTAAGATGTATGCATACCCTCATTATTGTGAGGTTCTACCAGTTCTACCACTTAAGTTCTACCCGTGAACCACTCGTAGCAACCACATGCAAATACCACTTTTGCCAGCCCCAGCTCCCTCGATACCATGAATGCAAAGCAGTCCTGCAAACAGCCTGCAAAGCTTCCCTTTCACAGTGCCCCATTGCTCGGTATCAATTCATGTTTTCCCATTCATCAGCACAAAACTAAAAAAGCCACTTTCCAGCCAGCAACCAAGAATGGGTAATACAGGAAAGTCATGCAAAACAATTATATTTATGTGGCCCTTGCAGCCCTGTGGATCCATGCTGGGCAGCTTTTCAGTATGCGTTTCTGGCTCCCTGCCACGCCCTCCCTGTATCCCAGGCCTGTCACCGGGAGGACTCCACCATTCCACCTACAGGCTCCAGCCTATCTGCTGTCCAGAAAATCCAGATAGCATGTGATGAGTGCCCTTAATTTGGCACTTTAATCAGCCTAATTGGCTATCTGCTGCTGGCGGGTGGGTTGCTGTCAGCCCTGCAGAAGCCAGCTCCCTGAAAATAGGCTGGAGAGCGGCCGATAGTGAGAAATTGCCAGCATGCCCACCTCTAAACCCACCTCGGCCTCGGGATGAAAATTCAGCCCCAGGACTCTGTAACAATAAAATATTAGGAATTTTTATGCAAATTATCTGAGCCACAAGATTATTTACTATCCTTAAATCACAGCTGTCTATCCATATTTTCATACTTTGGACTGTTATTCAGAAGTGACATTTCTGGAAGCTATTAGCTGAATCTGAGAAACAAACAAAGGAGATAATGAGGAGAGAATTGGACAAGGCCCATAGTTCAGCAGAAAATGATTAGTGCAATGGCCCAGCTGGCCAATCACATGGGCAAGAGGCAGGAGGACCACCCTGCCCTGGCCGATGGTGAGATGATATCAGCTGTTGGGCCCTTTACAGCTACAGCTCCTTGAGGTTGTCCACCACAACCATCCCAAATGCCCTTAGTGGAAGTTCAGCATCCTTCCACCTCCCAAGTTGTAGCCACAGGGGAACAACCTTGTAGGAGCACTAGAATAGGCAAGAAAATACAGAAGTCAGGCACCAGGGGGTTGCACAAGGGTTGATCTTTAGTTCGTAATTGTTAAACTTTTGAAATTATGAAATGAAGACTGATGAAGCATTGAGAAGTTTTTAATTTTTTCTTTATTAAGTTATTGGTCTTAACATTCATAGAAGTGCAAAACTGAAGAAGGTGTATTCATTGAGAGTATTCATGTGATGGGTGTAAGGACATTGGTGAGATGGTAGGAGGGACAACTGGTGCATTGGGGAGGAGAGGAATTATTCAACTGAACCCTTCCTCAATGGTTTACTAGCACAGAGCTCTCATTGTGATAGGGATTGCTCTTCATCAGTATCCTCAGAATCCAGCCCCTTCCTCTCAGTTATGGAGCATGCAACATACAACAACAAATGTGGAGACTCTCTCAGGGCTGTTCTGAAGCAGGCCTCCAGACCGGTCCAGACAGCAGAATCTCTGGTTCACAAGACCGATGGTTTGTTCACTCAGAGCTCTGATGGAAGTGTGGCTCTGGTTGTAGGGCTCTTCTGCATCTGTTCATAGGGTCATGACAGGAGTCATAAGTCATAGAGTCATTATGGCTCAGAAGAAGGCCATTCAGTCTCTCAAGTCTGTGCCTATTCCCTCTAGAGCAATCCAGTTAGTCCCATTCCCCTGCTCTATTCCCATAGCCCTGCAAGTTTATTTTCCTCAAGTGCGCATCCAATTTCCTTTTGAAATCATTAATTGTTTCCAATTATACCGCCCTCTTAAGCAGCGAGTTCCAGGCCATCACCACTCACTGTATAAAAAAGGTCTTCCTCACATCCCTCATGCATCACCTGCCCAAAACCTTAATTCTGTGTCCCCTAGTCTTTGTACTATCAGCTAATGGGGACAGTTTTTCTTTGTCTACCTTATCTAAACCTGTCATAATCTTGTACACCTCTATCAAATCTCCCCTCAATCTCCTTTGCTCCAAGTAGAACAACCCCAGTTTCTCCAATCTAGCTAAAATGCCTCATCCCTGGAACCATTCTGGTAAATCTCCTCTGCACCCTCCCAAGGACCCTTACTTCCTTTTGTTACAGTCCTGTGAGGGACTGTTAACTTTTGATAAGAGAATCTCAGATTCCCAGTTATTACTGAAAGAATTCTACCACAAGATTTTATGTTTTAAACAAAAAGCTTTACTGTACAAGAGTTAAACAAGCAAAATGCAACTAACTTAACATTACAATTTGGAAACATTTATATTTTAAACTATTTTAACAGAACATGAAGTTGTATGCTTTCAACTCTAAATCTTAATAGAACACTCTGTTTGACTGTTATATCCACCCCGAGTCCCCTATAAGTTATAGGATCTTGGCGGTTTGTTCACTTCTCCTGGGACCAGTGCAAAGTGTACCACAGCTTTCAGGAATTCACTTGGGTTTCCTGAATTTCTCAGCTGTCTTCTGAGGTATCAGATCTCCTGAATCTGGACTTCCCAGCTTGCGCACTGTCCTGCCTCAAATCAGAAACCCCCGCCCCACCACCCCAGCCCCACCCCCCCCCCCCCCGGTTCCTGATGGCTTCTTTGCTCCTGAACCCAGCTGCTTTCAAAGCCAACAGTTTTCCAAAAGCCAATTGCTTTCTCTGTGACCAACAGTCTGTTCAAAAGCCAACTGCTTATCTGTCTGCAAGCACACAGAACAAAACACAAAAAAACACCCCCATATGGTCTATCTCCATAGTTTTTGGTACACGTGGGATGTCCCAGATAGTAATTTTAAACTAATTATTTTCAACTCGAAATCTTCTCTTTGTTCTGGGAAATCATATGATTAATTTAAACCCCTAATTGAATCAGCTGCAGACATGCCGGGCTGAATTTTATGAGCCCCTCGATGCCATGGGTCACGGTGGGGAGGCCTGTAAAATCTGTGGGGAGTGGCCCACCTCGACCACCGATGTCGAGAAGGGCCTGCCGTAAATTACCGGTGGCAGGGGGACCTCGGTGTGGCCCCTCCCCCCACTGCCAAGCGGCGGAGCTTTCATCTACATATTCAAATTAGCTAAATTATATGTAAATTCACTTACCTGCTGGCGGTGGCCATCCCACACTAATTCTATGGCCGCCATTCGTCCCTCACGCACCTTGTTCCGAGGCAAGAACCTGGCGGAGAGGGGGAGAAATAAAATTTTTAGGGCGGGAGGGGTGGGAGAGTGGAGAAAAAACTTTTGATTGGATGTGGGGATGGTGGAAAGGGGCTGAAGGGCAAAAGTTAGAAGGTTGGGGAGTAACGTTTGAGTAAGGAAAAAGGCAAGTTTTGGGAATATCTGGCAATGAAATGACCATTGTGGGGGGGTTGGGGAAGGGCCTCCATATCGTTATTGTTTGTTAATTAAAAAAAAAATACAGTTCCTTTAAAAATTAAAATTACTTCTAAGGGCTTGGAGCCTTTTAAAAATGGTGGCAGTGCTTCTGCTGAGGCGCTGGATGCCATTGCTGGGGATGCAGCAGCCGGCCCCTCTACATCATTGGGGGCAGTCGCCCACCCCCTCCATTTAAATCAGCCCCCACGTGTAATATCACAGGAGTTGTGCAGTGGCACTTCCATGGCTGAAGGCCACTGCTCTCACAGTGCGCCACCGCGGAGTGCGCGCACTAATAAAATCCAGCCCACCATCTCCATCAAGAAGTTCAGAAAGGTTTCCATTGTTTAGGGTGTCTTCCCATTGTAACCTTACAAAATAAATATGGGCCACATTTTGATTTGTAAGCACCCTAGGTTTGTTTCTCAGTTTCTCAAACCAGGTCTTTTCACTTGTCTTGCATTAAAAAAATCAATTCCCAAATTAAGAGTTATCTCTAGAAAATTAATACAAACCATGAACCAGGTGATCGTAACACTTTCTAAAGTGTGGTGACCACAACTAGACACAATACTGTAGTTTGTGGCGTAACAAGAGATTTATAAAGGTTCAGCAGGACTTCCCTGCTTTTGTACTCAATACCTCTGTTGATGAAGCCCAAGATCCCATATGCTTTGCTAACTACTCTCTCAAAATGTCCTGCCATGTTCAAGGATCTGTGCACGTGGACCCCAAGGTCCCTTTGTCCCTGCACACTCTTGAGAACCGTGCCATTAAGTCTGAAATGCATCTCCCTATCCCTTCTGCCAAACTTCATCACCTCACTTTTCTATATTAAATTCCATCGGCCACTTGTCTGCCCATTCTGCTAGCCTATAAAAAGGCAGTGGTCCTAGCACTGAACCTTGGGGAACACCATTGTCTACTATCCTCCAATCTGAAAAACAACCATTTACAATGACTAGCTGTTTGCTGTCCTTAAGCCATTTTTTTTTAATCCAAGCTGGCACTGATCTTCCTATTCCATGAGCTTCGATTTTGTTAACCAACCTTTTATGTGGTATTTTGTCGAATGCTTTCTTAAAATACAAATAGATGACATCCACCTCATTTCCTTCATCAACCTTCTGTTACTTCATAAAAAAATTCAATTAGATTAATCAAGCACTTTCAACCTTTTTAAAGTCCATGCTGGTTCTCCTTAATTAACTCAAACTTCTCCAAGTGTCTGTTAATTTTTTCCCTGATTATTGTTTCTAAAACCTTACCCACCACTGAGGTTAATCTGGCAGCCTGCAATTGCCAGGAATGTCCTTACACCCTTTCTTGAATATGGGTGTCACATTTGGCAGTCACCAATCATCTAGCATCTCCCCCAAATCTAGGGAAGATTGGAAGATTATGTCAAGTCCTTTCACTATCTCCACTCCCACTTTCTTTAGCAGCCTGGAATGCAAGCCATCCAAACCAAGCGACTTATCCAGTGCTAGCCTTTTCAGTATATCCTGCCGATCAATTTTCACCCCATCTATTATCTCCACCATTTCAGCTTCTGTCAATATTTTATCAGCATCCAGCTAGTCAGGTGATACTTCTTGTCCTCAAGCAGCCAACTTGACAGTCGATGGTCTGGGTGGAAGACCGGGGTTATGGAGATCTGGCGCAGGATAAAGGCATCACGACCATTGCCAGAAAGCCGGATACACACCTACATAATGAACCATCTGTCATTGCACATGAGCTGGCCATTCAAGGAATGGAATCCCTTCCTGTTGATGTATATATCAGGATTTTCAGGTGGAGCGTGCAAAGTCATAATAATGCAATCAACAATGCTGTGCCCCTGTAAGCCTTCTATCCTCATGCTTCCCTGCCTCCCTGGAAATGACATATATTGGTTTCTCGTAATGTAAGGTGCCCCTATGACATCACTTATAAGCAGTGGGCTGCAAATTATGTAATGTTTCTGTTACCTGATGCAGCCTGGACTGATCCAATGGCGTAGTAATTAAGGGTCGCTGTCACCTTCACAGCCACAGGCAGTGTTTTCCATGCCCTGGGTGCGGAGCTGCTGTTTGTGCTGCAATAGGTGACAAAGCACAGTGACAGCTTCCCTTGTGAAGCAGAAGTGCCTCACACACTGCTGCTCAGGTAGATTCAGGTAGGCAACATGGTTCCTGAAGACACACATGATGTAGAGCCTCCTGTGACCTTGCTTCACCCTCTTCAAACAACAAGTATCTCCTAGCCTGTGCAATCTTCCTTGCTAGTGCTGCTCCTTCTCATTCTCTAACCCCAAATGCTAGACCCAGCAGAACACCCATGATTAAAATAATTGAGGTGAAGACAAAGCAGTGAAAGCCTCCAAAATATGATTTTATCTTTATGCACTCCTACGCCAGACAAAACAGCCAGAACAAGCCTACATGATAGCTCCAGTCAATCTCCTTGTAGGAACCAGAATTTACTTCTTCTTCCGAATGGTTCACATCATAGAAACATAGAAAATAGGAGCAGGAGTAAGTCAATCAGCCCTTCGAGCCTGCACCGCCATTCAATAAGATCATGGCTGATCATCCAAACTCAGTACCTCATTCCCACTTTCTCCCTGTATCCCTTTAGCCCTAAGAGCTATACCTAACTCTTTCTTGAATATATTTAATGATTTGGCCTCAACTGCTTTCTGTGGTAGAGAATTCCACAGGTTTATCACTCTCTGGGTGAAGAAATCCCTCCTCATCTCAGCCCGCAATGGCTTACCCCTTATCCTTAGACTGTGACCCCTGGTCCTGGACTCCCCCGCCATCGAGAACATCCTTCTTGCATCTAGTCTGTCCAGTCCTGTTAGAATTTTGTAGGTTTCTATGAGATCCCCTCTCATTCTTCTGAACTCTAGTGAATACAAGCCTAATCGACCAATCTCTCTTCATAACGCCAGTTCTGCCATCCCAAGAATCAGTCTGGTGAACCTTCGCTGCACTCCCTCCATAGCAAGAACATCCTTCCTCAGATAGGGAGACCAAAACTGCACACAATACTCCAGATGTGGTCTCACCAAGGCCTGATATAATTGCAGCATGACATCCTTGCTCCTGTACTCAAATCCTCGCGCTATGAAGGCCAACATACCATTTGCCTTCTTAACTGCCTGCTGCACCTGCATTCTTACCTTCAGCAACTGGTGCACAAGGACACCCAGGGCTCGCTGCACCTCCCCCTTTCCCAATCAATCACTGTTCAGATAATAATCTGTCTTTCTGTTTTTGCCACCAAAATGGATAACCTCACATTTATCCACATTAGGCATGTATTTGCCCACTGACTCAACCTGTCCAAATCACACTGGAGCTTCTCTGCATCCTACTCACAGCTCACAGTCCCAACCAGCTTTGTGTTGTCTGCAAACCTGGATATATTACATGTAATTCCCTCATCTATATCATTAATATATATTGTGAATATTCGAACACCATTGGAGTTCAGCTGAAGGGACCTTCTATGGGCAAAGAGAAAACTTTACAATAATTCAAGATTTTTAATGACAAAGTTCTCTTTTTGTTAGGCATGATGTAAAAGAAAATCTTTAAAACTTTTCCTTCTGTCATACAGTGGCACACAGGGCATTCAACAGTGATTTGACATTGATAAAGAGTAACAAGGCTCGTGGTGACATGGTACCCGAAGGCAAATGGCAAGAAATGACAGATACCATAAATATATGATCCTTCTCAGCAGCAGGTTTACCAGTAAATATTGTGTTAATAGCTTTAGCCCAGAGATTGCTGTTAGTGTAAAGTTCCATGCTGGAGGTAATTCAGGGAAATGAGGCAGTATATTCAGGAATGCAGCACCATATACACTTTCCCATTAGATTGGCATGCTATTCGCATTGCAGGCTATCAGAGGAGGCTTCTGTGTACCGAAGCACACAATGTAGACATTAGGTCAATTAGAACAGTTGGCACAATTATTGGTACCAGATGGACAACTAATATTGCAGAGCTTCTGCATTATACGTGCAATGCGTTCCTGCTGTCCCTATAGTCTCTTGGAGCTGAGTCAACATCTCTGCAAAGGAAATTTACCAGGAAAAAACTGCCTTAATGAGTTTCCAGGCAACATTGTTGTGCACAGTTAGCACTAGGATATTTGAATTTGGTGTATCCCAACCACTTAATTTGGCTGAGGAAGGTCATCAGGAGGAGGAGCAGGAATGAGCCGGCACATATGTAAGGTGGCAGCAAAGCCATTCCATCTGGACCTATTGCTACACTACCCATCATGTAGACCATCCTTGGGAGAGCTACCTGGGTTTCACTGAGGAACTGCCCTTATGAGGCTACAATTTAAAAAGGGAGGCAGTGACCGAGATGTGACATGTCCTAAATGAAGATCTGCGGCAACATCTGGACAAAAAAAAAACGCTCATATCTGAATAGCAGCAGGAAGGTGAGGGGCCTTTACAATAATGTACCTTTGCATTTAGGCCCTTGACAATAATGCTGTGTCATAAATAAACAGTAAGTCTTTCAGCTCCCTCAATATCCCACTGTGACCCAAGCATTGAATCATCTGCTTCAATGCCTAGCTCTTATGATATATTTATTTAGTGCTAACGCCATATTCTGGATTGCCTAGTGTTACAATGAAAAGGGGACGGGTACTCAGAGCTAACCAGTTTCCTCTTGTGTCTTGATATCCTGGCATCCCAATGTCAATACAGAAATATTTTCTGATTCCGCAACCCAACTACAGGCTGATTCAACACAACTACTGGCAATTATAAAGAATCATAGAACCATAGAACGTTTAAGGCACAGAAAGAGGCCACTTGGCCCATCATGTCTGTGCCAGTCGAAAAACGATCCACCTATCCTAATACCACCTTCCTGCATTTGGTCCGTAGCCCTGCAGCATACAGCACTTGAGGTGCATATACAGACTCCTTTTGAATGAATTGAGGGTCTCTGCCTCAACTATCCTTTCAGACAATGAGTTCCAGACCCCCACCACCCTCTGGGTGAAAAATTATTTCCTCATTTCCCCTCTAATCTTTCTACCAATCACTTTAAATCTATGCCCCCTCATCACTGACCTCTCTGCTAAGGCGAATAGATTCTTCACATCCACTCTATCCAGGCCCCTCAAAATTTTGTACATTTCAATCAGATCTCCCCTCAGCCTTCTCTGATCCAAGGAGAACAACCCCAGCCTGTCCAATATTTCCTCACAGTTGCATTTTTCCAGTCCTGGCAACATCCTCATAAATCTCCTCTGTACCCTCTCTAGTGCAATTACATGCTTTCTGTAATTAGATGACCAGAACTGCACACAGTACTCAAGTTGTGGCCTAACCAATGAGTTATACAGTTCCAGCATAACCTCCCTGCTCTTGTATTCTATACCTTGGCTAATAAAGCACCTTTAATGTAGTAAAATGGTCCAAGGTGTCCACAGGAATATTAACAGTGAAAATTTTACACCGAGCCTCATAAGGAGACATTAGGAGACATGATGTAGTTTCTGAAGAGCATCTTAAAGGAGAAAAGAGAGACAGAGAGGTTTAAGGAAGAATTCCAGAGCTTAGGGCCTTGGCAGCTGAAGGCACAGCCGACAATGGTGGAGCAATTAAAATCAGGGATGCGCAAGAGGCCAGAATTGGAGGACCGAAGAGATTTTGGAGGATTGCAGGGCTAGAGGAGGTTGCAGAGATAGGGAGGGGCGAGGGCATGGCGGGTTTTGAAAACACATATGAGAATTTCAAAATTGAAGCGTTGCTCAACTAGGAGCCAATGTAGATCAAGGGTGATGGATGAGTGGGACTTGGTGCAATTTAGGATACGGGCAGCAGAGTATTGGTTAAGCTTATGTTTATGGAGGGTAGAATATGGGAGGCTGTCCAGGATTGCATTGGAATATTCAAGTTAAGATGTAACCAAGACACAGATGAGGGTTTCAGCAACAGATGAGCTGAGGTGAGGCAAAGATGGGTGATGTTACGGATGTGGAAGTAGGAAATCTTACTGAGGGCATGGATATGTAGTCGGAATCTCATCTCAGGATCAAATAGGGCACCAATGTTGCACACAGTCTGGTTCAGCCTCAGACAGTTGCCAAGGAGAAGGATGGAGTCGATGGCTTCAACCATGTATCTATTCTTAAAGTTGTATGAACCCATTCAATCAAGAGTGCCAAGCCTGCTATACTCTCAGCACTACATGAACTGCTATGCCTGTGCTGGGACGAGGGAGCAGTACCCCAGGACATGCGCGATGCCAACATCATCACCCTCTATAAAAACAAAGGTGACCGCGGTGACTGCAACAACTACCGTGGAATCTCCCTGCTCAGCATAGTGGGGAAAGTCTTTGCTCGAGTCGCTCTGAACAGGCTCCAGAAGCTGGCCGAGCGCGTCTACCCTGAGGCACAGTGTGGCTTTCGTGCAGAGAGATCGACTATTGACATGCTGTTCTCCCTTCGTCAGATACAGGAGAAATGCCGTGAACAACAGATGCCCCTCTACATTGCTTTCATTGATCTCACCAAAGCCTTTGACCTCGTCAGCAGACGTGGTCTCTTCAGACTACTAGAAAAGATCGGATGTCCACCAAAGCTACTAAGTATCATCACCTCATTCCATGACAATATGAAAGGCACAATTCAACATGGTGGCTCCTCATCAGAGCCCTTTCCTATCCTGAGTGGTGTGAAACAGGGCTGTGTTCTCGCACCCACACTTTTTGGGATTTTCTTCTCCCTGCTGCTTTCACATGCGTTCAAATCCTCTGAAGAAGGAATTTTCCTCCACACAAGATCAGGGGGCAGGTTGTTCAACCTTGCCCGTCTAAGAGCGAAGTCCAAAGTACGGAAAGTCCTCATCAGAGAATTCCTCTTTGCTGACGATGCTGCTTTAACATCTCACACTGAAGAATGCCTGCAGAGTCTCATCGACAGGTTTGCGTCTGCCTGCAATGAATTTGGCCTAACCATCAGCCTCAAGAAAACGAACATCATGGGGCAGGATGTCAGAAATGCTCCATCCATCAATATTGGCGACCACGCTCTGGAAGTGGTTCAAGAGTTCACCTACCTAGGCTCAACTATCACCAGTAACCTGTCTCTAGATGCAGAAATCAACAAGCGCATGGGTAAGGCTTCCACTGCTATGTCCAGACTGGCCAAGAGAGTGTGGGAAAATGGCGCATTGACACGGAACACAAAAGTCCGAGTGTATCAGGCCTGTGTCCTCAGTACCTTGCTCTACGGCAGCGAGGCCTGGACAACGTATGCCAGCCAAGAGCGACGTCTCAATTCATTCCATCTTCGCTGCCTTCGGAGAATACTTGGCATCAGGTGGCAGGACTATATCTCCAACACAGAAGTCCTTGAAGCGGCCAACACCCCCAGCTTATACACACTACTGAGTCAGCGGCGCTTGAGATGGCTTGGCCATGTGAGCCGCATGGAAGATGGCAGGATCCCCAAAGACACATTGTACAGCGAGCTCGCCACTGGTATCAGACCCACCGGCCGTCCATGTCTCCGTTATAAAGACGTCTGCAAACGCGACATGAAATCGTGTGACATTGATCACAAGTCGTGGGAGTCAGTTGCCAGCATTCGCCAGAGCTGGCGGGCAGCTATAAAGACAGGGCTAAATTGTGGCGAGTCGAAGAGGCTTAGTAGTTGGCAGGAAAAAAGACAGAGGCGCAAGGGGAGAGCCAACTGTGCAACAGCCCCGACAAACAAATTTCTCTGCAGCACCTGTGGAAGAGCCTGTCACTCCAGAATTGGCCTTTATAGCCACTCCAGGCGCTGCTTCACAAACCACTGACCACCTCCAGGCGCGTATCCATTGTCTCTCGAGATAAGGAGGCCCAAAAATGAACCCATTATGGAGACATTAATTTTTTTTCATTGCACAATGATAAATGTAAGCTGTGCTTGTACTTATGCTGTTAAACACTTTTATTGATCAACCCAGCTGCCAATATCCATTAATTTAGCATTATATATGCATGTAATTTTCACATTTTACAAGGATATAAATGGAGCAGAAATGTGCATAATAGACTTAGGGGTAAAGTACTTCTGTTTTAGCATTTTCTTCTAAAACAGCTGCTAATAATCTATTCATTATTTGTGCATGTGTGTGTGAGAAAAAGGTTTAGTGCTAGCCAAGTGCGAATAGAGTGTCTAATAATTATAGCTGGATCAAGCTCAGAACAGTAGTATGAATACAAAAGGAAGAGGTGAACCCAGGGCCAGGACACAAATACTAAATTCCAAAAAAGTAGAAAATTATAAAGAAATAAAGACTTGCATATATATAGTATCTTTAACTACCTATGGATGTCCTAAAGTGCTTTACAGCGATTGAAGTACTTCTGAAATGTAGGGCTGGATTTTAAAGCACCACCACCCCCCATCCCCCACCCCCGCCAACCAATGTCAGGGGGCGTGGTGGGGGGCGGGGCCAGAAAATGCCTCCGCCAGGGGCCCGCCACGGGCCTTGACGCCGGGATGGCTTGGCCCGATATTTTCAGCAGTGGCAAGGCTTCGTGGTGGCTCCCCCGCCACTCGACGATGGGAGCAGAATTTAAATATGTAAAACAATGCAAATTAACGAATTAATCACTTACCTGCTACCATCGGCTGTCCCACACCGACTTTGGTGCCAGTGGCCAGCACTCCCGCGCCTTCGGATCTCCATCCGGAGATCTGATGTGGGACACTGATGGGGAGGGGGGAGCAGGTATTTCAGTGCAGCGGGTTGGGGGGGGGAGGAAATGGGATCAACCTATTCTGATTGGTCTAGGGGATGGTGGGAAGGGGTTGAAGTTAAAAGCTTATAAACTTTGGGGGAGGAAAGGTCAGGTACACAAGTTTTTTGTTGGGGGAGAGGGCAAGTAATGAACTGTTTGCTTATTGTGGGGGGGTGGAGAGGGGCTGGAAACACTTCTTTTATTTTTTAAAGTAAATTTACAATGCCTATTTCTTTAAATACGTAAAATAAATGGAAGGGCTGGAAGCCCTTTCAAAATGGCATCGACACTGCACAGTGGGCCTGATGCCATCGCCGGGGACAGACCACCCACCCCTCCACGTCATCGGGGGGTAGGGGCGCGGTCTGCCCCAGCCATTTAAATGAGCTGCCGCGACGAGCTGTCCATGCGGGCGGACCGCCATAGTTTACGAGATCAGCGGCGGACATGTAAAATTCAGCCCTTAGTCACTGATGAAATGTAGGGAATGCGATGTTCAATTTACACACAAGCAAGGTCCTCCAGACAGCAATGTGATATTGACCAGATAATCTCTATTAATGATGTTAGTTGAGGGATAAATATTTGCCAGGCCACTGGAGAAATCTCCCTTACCCTTTTTCGTAATAGTAGCAAGGGATCTGATAAGTCCACCTGAGAGGACAGATGGGGCATCGATTTAACGTCTCATCCAAAAGATGGCATGTCTGACAGTGCTGCACTCCCTCAGTACCACACTGAAGGGAAGAATTTTAACTTAAAAGGGCAGGGGGGTTTTGTGGGGGTGGGGATGGCAGACTTGGATGTGGGGTGTGGGCTTAAAACCCCTAAAAGTGGCAACGTTTGGAAACCTGACATGATCCCACCCGCTTCCGGGTTAACCAGGGCGCATTTGGAGAGAAGCAGCAAACTCCTGTGGAGCTGTTGGATAAGTAGTTTAAATAGTCAACTAATTGTGGATTAACCCAGGATAATTGTATCAACAGCCAGTTTCCCAAGCTGTGTGATACTCGCCAGGGTCAACAATACGGGAACATAGCGGGGAGCCATTGTTCAATGAAACTGACAGGATAAAAACCCTTTAAACAGTGAAACTACATAGCTGCTGCGTTGCCTATGTGAAAGGCTTGTGCTCACAGCACTTGTTCACAACTTCGCAAATGATTTCCAACTTTTTAAAAGTTATTTCTCCTACCTTGGACTTTACTCACCTTGATCGGATCTTCTTTGCTGTCAGCCTTCACTGTAGCAAAGGAGCAGCAAGCGCAGCTCTACCTTGGATTTCTGATGAAGAACAAGAGAAGCAGCAACACAAACACCAACAGCACCAGGAGCAGAAACAGCAACACCAGCAGGAGGATCAGCTGCCTTCTCCTCAGCCACATGCCACTCCACAGGACAAAGGGGATGGATGCAGCGATCCTGCTCAAAGGAGGTGATGCCCCCAACACAGGCAGAGGATCAGCTTTCTCGACATGTCTGAGCTCCAGTGCCTCATGAGGCTCAGGCTTTCATGGCAGGTCATTGCAGACAACTTCAGCCTCCTGGAGCAAGGCTACCTTAACTGTGGACCCAGTGGGCATGCATTGGCAGTGGCCATCAAGGTTTCTGACACTGGATGGCCACCCTAGGTTCTCTGCCTCCCCCTGGAATTGTGCACTTTCTGCTAGGAAAGAAAACAGAATGCTCTGATTGTGAGAAATGGATTGTATGGGGAGAAGGGAATGACACCAGTTGTGCAGGGTGACTGTGAGGCATGGATGTGAGATGGCAATAAGATGAGGGTGAGTGTCACTGTTGGCTGGTTAGATGGGGATCTATGGAAGTGCCTTGAGAGAGAGGAATGAGTGGAGCTGCAAAGTGTGTTGGTCTGAGTATTGTTGTGCAGGAGAATGCTGAAAAAGTCAGAGTGTGGGGAGGGTTGACACCTGAAATTTCTATGCCACTCGCCTTTCATGCCCTTATGAGGTAATTGAACCTCGTGTACTGTCTCCATCTACCAGTGACCACAGTTCTGCTGCTCACTTTCTCAGCCACTTACATCCACGCCTGCTTGGTTTGAGAGGCTGGCTTCTTCCTCCCATCCATGGGAAACATCACTTCACTCAATCCCTCAGACCTCGCAGCAGGACCTCCAGGGAAGTGTCAGAAACCCGGGGGACAGCCTTCCCACGTCTCCATTCCATTCCTGGAAGACTCAGGAGTCAATGTAGAATTCAGCCACTCTGACCCCTACCGGGGTCCCTTTAAGTAGAAATCCTTTCTTTGGCAAATGTGGGTCATCATGATGCACACTCTCTGTGGTTGGTCAGAAAATCCGAAAGCAAGATACCAATACGAGACTGAGTTAAAGAACCATGGCAAAGGCAATTTCAATGACAAACAAGTTCCCGACCCACTGCGGGCTCGCTGTGAGTAGTCTGTTATATTAAAATTCCACCTGAAGAATCAGGCTAGGTTTTGTGCTCAACACGATGAGGCTCATGGTAATCCCAGTTAGTGGTAAAATTACTAACAGGTTACAGCAAAAATCCCAAAGCTTGGCTTTACATATTTTTCATATCATAAAATAATTGAGTAGTACAGCAGAGAATGTGGCCATTCAGCCAAACAAGTCTCTTTTGAAGAGTAACCAAGTTACTCCCACTGCCCCACTCTTTCCCCAGAGTCTTTCAATTTTTGCTCCTTCAACTATTTATCCAATTTCCTTTTGAAGGCTGCTATTGAATCTGTATCCATCACTCTATCGGGCAGTGCATTCCAAACCTAGCCACTCTTTATGTAAAAAAGTTCTTCCTCATGTCGCCTCTGGTCCTCTAAATCTGTACCTTCAGGTTATCGCCTGTTCAGTCATCGGAAACAGTCTTTATTTACTCCATATAAACCTCATGATTTTGAACACATCTATCAAGTCTCTTAGCCTTCTCTGCTCTAAGGAGAACATGTTCAATTTGAATCAGCAGTTTGCCTTGCATTAGTAAAATTTTGTTGAATATTATGCTAAATGTGATAGCAACTGACTGTAGCCATGGAAATAAATGGTTTACTTTTGCTCTTCTCTGACCCACATCCTAGTGTTTGGGGTCTAAGTTATAAGAAACGACTGGAGAGACTTGAACTTTTCAGCCTGGGAAGGAGGCACCTGAGAGATGATTTTGTAGAAGATTGTAAGGTAGTAAATGATATGGAAAAGGTTAATCTGAAATTCTGCTTTAAATTAGGATGAGAGTGACAGGTTCAAAGTAGTAAAACATAACATTGGAAATTATGTCAAGAGGTTCCTCTTCAGGTAGACAGTGACCGATACTTGAGGCCAGGTTTTGAAAATCCTTTGGGGGGGTTAAGCACGGATACGGGCATGGATTGAAGATTGCGTTCCTGGAAGGCATCTCTGGATCCCGGCGCCTCCAGAATGCGTTCCAATTTTCAAAGAAAGGATGGGGGAGGGAGTCAGGAACCCACTCGCCTCCTATTAACAGCCTGTTAAGCTACTAGAAGGGCTTGTTAACAAGCCAGAAGGGAATTGCAAAATCAGCGAGCCCAAACAGTCTGGTTCATGTTAGTGCACAGCTGTCAGGTTCAATGCAGGGAGGAGTTAACGTTTGTTTGATCAGGTAAAAATCTCAGCACCTGGGGAATCTTGCTTCAGATCATGTGTATTACCTCTCATTTGGCCAGATGGCCACTTTCCTGCACAGTTAGGTTCCTGGCTCTCCAAGGCGCTGCCTGCTTTCTTCTGCAAGGCAATGACAGGACCCATCATGGCTGCCGTCTACCTTTGATGCCCGCTTTGTGCAGGCAGCTCCTGCCTCCTGGCAAGACTCGGCACCACTAATTGGACTCTGAGCTCGCCTCCAGCCCGATTAGGCCATCTACATTTGAAGATAGAGTCGTGTGAGCAATGCAGATGCGGCATGGGGTCAGGACCCGAAAATTATCTGGGCGTCCGGTTCCCAACCCTGAATTGAAAATCCAGCCTTTGGAGTGGAAAGATGCAAAGTGGCAGAGTGAAGATTCTGGAATCGTTTAAGGAGAAACCAGATGCAGCAATGGGAGAGGGTGAATGTACGGTTGTTCCGAATTAAGAAATGAATGAAGTTTGATGGTCTTAATGGCCTTCCTTACCCATAAGTATCTTGTGTTCTGGTGAATTGTAGCAGACTAATAAGACATTACACAGCCGGGTCAGCAATTAAACTACTTATGCCAGTGTAAAGGGTGGATCTAATTCATCGTTTCTATTCATTACTGTTAAGTGACTACTCAGTGGCAGTATTTATCAGAGTGATTGTGCGCAACCAGGTCAGGGCAACAGGTGAAAAGTTCTAATGGGTTTGCCTATTAAAAAGACAAATACAATGGGGATTTGGTGCTTGTTCTTCATTTTGTTCAAATTGGGTTTGGAAGCAGAGGTATATGTATTAACCATGTAAAAGCAATGGTTATGGTTGGTAACTGGTTAAATCCAGGCATATGAATTACATAGAATGTACAGCACAAAAAAGGCCATTCAGCCCAACTGGTCCACACAAGCCTCCTCCCAGCCCTCTTCACCTAACGTTATCAATATAACCTATTCCTTTCTCCCTCATGTGTATATCTCGCTTCCACTTAAATGCATCTACACTATTCATCTCAACCACTGCTTGTGGTATTGAGTTCTACATTCTAACCACTCTCTGGATAGAGAAGTTTCTCCTGAATTTCCTTTTGGATTAATTAGCAACTATCATTTATTTAAAGCTCCTAGTTTTGGTCTCCTGCACAAGTGGAAACATTTTCTCCATGTCTACCCAGCCAAAAACTTTCATAAGCTTAAAAACTTCGATCAGGTCACCCCCAGCCTGCTCTTTTCTACAGAAAAGTGCCCTCAGCTGTTTGATCTATCCTGATAGGTATAACCTTAGTTAGTTATAACTGGTGAAACATGGATTAAACTGGGCTCACTGGATCTTGTTCTTTTAATACTGCTCTTGAAGTAAATTATTTTAATAATGAACGGAAATGAAGAAATAATTTACAAATTCATTATCGAGCTAAATTGAGACACACAGACTGACCTGCACTGTACTATACATCTGTGCCATTGAAAAGTAGAGAGTAAAATACTTGGACCTATTTCAGGCACTAGAAGGCACACTTTAAAAGCTATTTCATATCCAAAAATATTTTATTTATGAAGAAACTGACTAGTGTACACTGACAAAACTGTTAAATGGTTCAATATTGTTTCATTTCATCCAAGACATTTGCAGTAATTTTAAATCCAGGCTAGCCACAAGTGGAGGGCTGGACACCCTTACTTAAAAATACTTGGATTTTCTGATAAACCCATTTTTAACTATATTAACAACACTGCAGCAGGTTACCACTCTGAAATGCATCAAGGGAAACTTTTTAATGGAAAGAAAAGTAAAAGAAACAACTGCGCTGGTTTGAGAGTACAATTTGAAGAGCCTTGCAACAGGTGCAAATGGACAGAATCTTGCAAATTCAACGGTGTGGGGTGTGGTCAGTTTTGTGGGAGCGGCCTGATTCAGGCACATTTAATCTTAAACCAGCATAAAAGATTGTGGAAAACATGAGCGTAGGTGGTTTTGGCCATGACTCACCTGAGTTTTAAGTTCCCCAATCTTTTGGATTGGTTTGGTCATTTCTATCTGGGATGCACTGATATAACTAGTGGAAACTCAGCTGCTTTATTCTTGCCCCAAACATCATTTTGCAAATGTATACATATTGTTTAGAACTGTGACTTCTCCTTATTTTTGTTGAACACTTAAAACTATTCGATTTAAGCTGAAGCCCCGATTTTAACAGGCCATGGGTGGGGTGGGGAGAGCGCTGAGGACAGATAAAATCAGGTCCTGCTGCATTCAAGCCATTTCCCAATCTTAACCTGTTCTTTTGAGCAGCCAGTCAAGAAACTAACAGGATGAAAGCGCGGTGCTACTTTAAGTATGCAGATCAGCCCCAATGATGTCATCAGGATCTGCAATCTGGAATTATAGTTGAAGGTTTGGCAGATGGGGGTGGTGCTGGGGACCAGTGATGGCTCCCCCGCCAGGTAAAACTGTCAGAAGCCAGATTGTGGGCCAGTAGAAGCCATTTTATTTTAGGTTTCCCTGTGGGCCAGGGAGGACAGAAGTGCTCCTCTGGGTCTCACAAAGAGGTCTTGGCACTCCATTGCACTGAGTTAGTCTCCTACCCAATCTTTCATGTCGGCTTCCTCCCACCCTTGCACCCTTCCCCCCCCCCCCCCCCCCCCCCCCCAAACAACTGACTGCCAACAACCCTTCCCACATCTCCTACCACCAACTGCCCACACCAGCCCACCCATCAGCCAGGTAGCCAATCTGGCTGTGTTAGTTGGGATTCTACAGAGAGTTATTCAAATAAGATCCTGCCATTAAGATTGGAAGGGCCTCCACATCCCACAGCCTTCTCCCGTCCATATTAAAAGCAAGATCTAAAGTCAGCAAATCACATTGACAGCCTTCATATTAACAACGAACATCAAATGCAATTTCCACCAGTCCTGATGCTTTGAAAAGAGTTGAATATTCTGTCACTGTTAGCTGCATGAATATTAGCATGGTTTTGCTCCTTAATGAATACATTCAGAAATATGGTATTTATCATGGTTATTTACCAGGACACTGAGAATAGTGTTGCTTGAAGTGAGGAATGTAGTGAGTTTGGAGATCGAACTGTCACCTTTGAGACCTGGGCTGACACGACTTAAGTCATCTGTCTTTGCCAACTGTAAGTATCAAATATTGACAGGAGTCTAGCTCACTTCTGACTGGGGACAAAATGGAAATCCTAACCCTGGTACAGTAACTGCTGAAACAGAAGTTAAGCACTTTGATAGCAAAAGACGTAACTGTGTTCTGCATCTGACCAGCGCTATAGCTGAGTTGAGCACTTAAGCCTGGCATTGAATTAACAGATATATAGAAAAATGTTTCAAAGCTAACATTTCTCAATATGATGAGCACAAAAATCACCAAAGTTTATATACCAGGGGGAAAAAATGATACACTCTGTCAGGCAGAATTTCCTCAGAAGAGAAGCCTTTTGCACATTCAACAATCAGCTAAATTAGTGGGCTGTCTGTAGGGTAAATATTCCATTATTAACAAAAAAGCCAGGAGTTCTTCTGAAAATAGGTTTTTTGATGAAAGAATACGGGAGTACTTTAAATGGAAAGTGCCCCCAAGACTTCCCTTTGTCCGTCTTTACATCTAAGGCAAGAATTGTCTTGACGTTTTGGGACCATGCCACTGTAATTCTCCTTTGACCAGAGAAGGCTGAGAGGCTAAGATTTGATAGAAGTATTTAAAATCATGAAGGGTTTAGATCGAGTAAATAAAGAGAAACTGTTTCCAATGGTTGTAGGGTTGATAACCAGAGGGAACAGATTTTAAGGTGATTGGCAAAAGAACCAGAGACGACATGAGGAAAAGCTTTTTTACCCAAAGCGTGCTTAGGATTTGGAGTGCACTGCCTGATAGTGTGGTGCAAACATATTCAGTACTAAATGGATTGCTGTTTGAGAGAGCCAGCACAGACTTGATGGGTTGAATGCTGCACTACTCTTTGATTCTATGAAATTGGACTTAGAAATTATGTCTCAAACATTTGTGATAGTGTAATATATTTCATTCTCATATCCTCCTGCTGCAGTTCAGATAAAGATTGTTTACCTCTGTCTAGTCTTTACTGCTCCCTTTCCCTCCTTTTCTCCCCTCCCAGGATGTCTTAGCTAAGACTGATTTCTGACAAATATCCAATGTGAATATAACATCCGATTCTGGGATTTGAACTCTAGTTCCCTAGTCACAATTGTTGTGTGTTCGTGTTGTAGATACCAAGTGGGTCAAAACTGCATTGTTTCCATTTTTACTGATCTTTCTACCTTTTAACAGGTTATTCAATAGGCAATTTGTTGACAGTGTAGCGCTCTGTTCTGGAGGATGTAATCAAATAGGGAGATCAAAATGATTTATATTCGGGAGTGATGTACTGACAGCACACTGTATAGGAAAGGAATTAATTTATTAAAACACTCTTCATTTATTAAATCCTGTGTGTTTAGATTGACATATGCTGGAGTCCGATGGTACACAGTGTTCATTTATGGGATGCAGAGGAGTGCATTGGTTTTGGCGGGAGGAGTTGTGGGAACATTTTTGAAAATTAAGCTGGGAGTATTTATTGAGAAGTATTGTGAAAAATATAGTGATACCTACAGTTAATGGGTCTGTTAGCAGTGATTTAGTGTTTTTTTCATACTTCAAGCTCAGTTGAAAAGTCAATGGATGCCTTTAGCTGGTAAAATGAAGGATCTGTTTATGATGGATATTTATATGGCACTGTTTCTCTCAGCACTCTGTGCTGAAATGGCCACTGGTGAGATACATCAGATGTTTGCATTGATTTCTGCCTAATTATTATCCAATATGGATCTCAAATGGGACAGGAGTAACAGTATATTAGACAGAGGGAGAAGTGTGAAAGACAGAAAGAGATAGAGAGATTAAAGGACATTACTTTGCTTCTCTGAAGGTTTCCATGCTTCAGAAGTTTGTCGAGATTAGTGCTGATCAATAGTCCATTGGGATTGTGATTCTTTTTCTCTATGGCCATTAATAAGAGAGTTAGCAAGTCTTTGGTTTGTCTGCCTAGTACATGCTCTGGTTCCTCTGAACAGTTTACAGTCTGCAGCAGCTGAGGATTGCATTGATCTGTGGATCAAAATATCTTCATTCAAGTGAGAAAAGGCTATCCAACAAACTCTTTCACTGTCCACAGTTTTAAGTGCATTCTATAAACAATATCTGGAAGTTATCTGCTCACAAACATAATCAGTGTGTGGTAGAGTTTTCATAACAATTTAACAAGTAAGAATGTGCCATTTGATTATTTGGGTTAGTAATTTTGACAACATCTTTCAGAAAAATTGTTATTGATCTGCTTGGGATGTATATTAACTATGTTAATACAATATTATACAATGGAAAAATACAAAATAATCTTCAACATCTGAAGATCGAGAGCAGCTTAGTTTATATTCCTGTAACAGGGACGATTGATGAGGGTAAAGCGGTTAATGTGGTGTACATGGACTTCCAAAAGGTGCTTGATAAAGTCCCACAGAATAGGCTGTCAACAAAGTTAAAGCCCATGGAATAAAAGGGGACAATGGCAGCTTGGATATGAAGTTGGTTGAGTGGCAGGAAACAGAGTAGTGATGAACGATTGTTTTTCAGGCTCGAGGAAGGTATACAGCGGGGTTCCCCAGAGGTCAGTATTAAGACCACTGCTTTTCTTGATCTGTATCAATGACCTTGACTTGGGTGTGCAGGGCACACTTTCAAAATTTGCGGATAAAATTTGGAAGGATTGTGAACTGTGAGGAGGAAAGTGATAGACTTCAAGATGACATAGACAGGCTGATGGAATGGGCGAACATGGAGCAGACGAAACTTAATACAGAGAAGTGTGAAGTGGTACATTTTGGTAGGAAGAACGAGGAGAGACAATATGCAATAAAGGATACAATTCCCAAGGAGGTGCAGGAGCAGAGAGACAAATCATTGAAGGTGGCAGGCAGGTTGAGAAAGCAGTTAATAAGGCATACGGTATCCTGGGCTTTATAAAGAGAGGCATAGGGTACAAAAGCAAAGAAATTATGGTGAATCTTATAAAATGCTAGTTTGGCCTCAACCAAAGTATTGTATTGAGTTCCAGGCACCACACTTTAGGAAGGATGTGAAGGCATTAGAGAGGATGCAGAAAAGATTTATGAGAATGGTTCCAGGGATGAGGGGCTTCAATTATGTGGATAGATTGGAGAATCTGGAGCTGTTTTCCTTAGAGAAGAAAAGATTGAGAGGAGATTTGATTGAGGTGTTGAAAACCATGAGGGATCTGGACAAAGTATACGGACAGAAACTGTTCCCATTGGCAGAAGGGTGGAGAACCAGAGGACACAGATGTAAGGTGAATGGCGAAAGAATCAAAGGCGGCATGAGGAAAAACTTTTTACGTAGTGAGTGGTTAGGATCTGGAATGCACCTGCCTGAGAGAGTGGTGCAGGCGGATACAATGGTGGCTTTCAAAAGGGAATTGGATAATGATCTGAAGAGAAAATAATTGCAAGCGATAGGGAAAAGGCAGGGAATAGGACTAGCTGAGTTACACCTGCAGAGAGCTGGCACTGAGACAATGGGCTGAATGGCCTCCTTCTGTGCTGCAACCATTTTCTGATTCTATTCTAGGATTCTAACAGCTCCCAAATGCTTGATTTTGGCTTGACTTTTAACTAAAGTGCACAGCCGTCATGTATTTCTT
Organism: Heterodontus francisci; assembly: GCF_036365525.1. Classification (NCBI taxonomy): domain Eukaryota; kingdom Metazoa; phylum Chordata; class Chondrichthyes; order Heterodontiformes; family Heterodontidae; genus Heterodontus; species Heterodontus francisci. The sequence goes on along the minus strand of NC_090392.1, from coordinate 58,964,868 downwards.
TTTAACTGATTCATGGCTCAGCTCTTTCATTTCTGACATAAGGGAGAATGTTGTGTTTATTGCTTTAATAGGCAATATAGTGCAAGGATTGTATCCATTCATGGCATGCTGAAAATTTGAGGTTTTAGTCATCTTAAGTGCCTTGCATTGTGCTGTGTGGAAAAGCAGTGAAAACACCTCATAAAAACTTTAAAACCATTTAAACATTTACATCTTAAACAAAAATCTGTTTCAAACCTATTTACCAAAAATATTCTTTAAATTGTATTTTTTCCAGTAATACTTATGGCTATGGGCAGAATGCAGAGACACAGTTTACAGTTTGATTTTATCTACATTCCATCTCTGTAATTTTCTGCTTCAGCCTTTTACCGGCTTCACCACCTGGCTAATCTACTGCCTTTCCACAAGCCCGACAGGCATTAGTATTGTTTTACCTATTTCTGAATTATTTTAAAAGGAAGAAAAACTTTCAAAACCTCAAAGTACTTTACAGACAATAAAGTACTTTTGAAGTGTAGTTACTGCCGTAATGTCGGAAATAGAACCAATATGTGCACAACAAGGTGCCACAAACAGCAATGTGATAATGAACAGATAATCTGTTTTAGTGTTGTTGGTTGAGGATAAATGTTAGCTGCAACACTGGGGAAAACTCCTCTGCTCTTCAAAATAGCATCATGGGATCTTTTGCGTCCACCCGAAAGAGTAAATAGGCTCTCAGTTGAAGGTTTCATGCAAAAGACAGCGGCCGGGATTTTACCCTAGGCGGCCGGGAGCCAGCCACCAACTGAAATGTCGGTGGCGAACCTGCTTCCACCTCGCCTGGGGATCTGACCCATATTTTGCGGGTCGCAGGGCTTTAATTGGTGTGAGGCGGGACTTCCACCCACTTGAGGTAGGAAGTCCTGCCTAATGGAGCCGCCGGCCAATCAGCGGGCCGGCAGCTCTTAGTCCCAGCAGCGCCACCGGAAGCGGTGGCCACTGCTGGGACTACAGCCCAGTGTCAAGAAAAGACGTCAGGGGGCCTGGAGCAAAGGTAGTTTTGGTTGCCTCGTCGGGGATAATCAGTCAGGCCCCGACGAGGCAAGGGTGGTTGCTTGGGAGGGAAGGGGGGCGTGTTGGGTGTTGGGTGTTGGGGGTAGTTGGGGTAGTGGGAGCGGCCCTCCATCGGGCACAGGGTGCCCGATCATGAGGGCCCTCCCCGGGACGTTCGAGAGCTGCCTGGTTTTGTCAGGCGGCTGCACTCGGTCCTCAGCCTCCCGACCAGCCATGGGTAAAATCCCCGTGGAGGCGGGCAAAGGCCCTTACATGGCCGTTAAGTGTCCACTTAAGGGCCTTGATTGGCCTGGGGCAGGCGGGCCGTTTTTCACCTCTGCCGTCCTGCGGAAAGTGGCGGCGGAGGCGGGAGCAGGTCAGGGAGGGCACCCGGAACCTCCCGCTCCATTTTATGCCACCCCCACACCACCATCCCACTCTTTGGGGTGACGTCAAATTTCGGTCAGTATCTCCAACTGTGTTGTGCTGGACTGTCAGCCTAGATTATGTTCTCAAGTCCCTAGAGTAGGGTTTGAACCAACGAACTCTCAATTGAGAAACAAGAGTGCTACCAAGCGAACCACAGCTGACTAAATGGAGAAAAACCATGAATTGAGAAATCAAATGACGGGCATCAGGGAGAAACTACATGGGAAAAGAAAGGCCTAATACAGCAGAGTCTGCACTCAGTAAACACTTCCACCTTGAATTCCTGCAGTGGTTCTTCTACCGTAGTGTCAGAGGAAGGTCTGTAGAAACACAGGAGAAAGAATCTAAATGGCCATTTACATCGTTTCTCTCTCTGTAGATCTTCTGCCGAAGTTAGGGTAGGGGATCAGGAGAACCACTGCAGAAATTCAGTTGTAAGCTTGAGCATGGTTTACAAGCCTATTGATAGCATGCGTGCAGCACCAGCTAAATATTTATTTTTCTAATTTGTGTTCAACAGTTTTCTCTGCTCCTTTTCTAAAGGTGCTTCCACTGGCTGGGCGCATCTGCACAGGTGGGCACCCGACTCCATTCATCATGCAGTGAATACTGATGGGCTATTTGAGTAAAATCATGGTCAAACCCAACTGTGTTGTTTCTCCATGTATATATACGCATACACACACTGTCCAATAGGAACCATCGGGACACAATCAGGAGAGAGATTTCTTTTCCCTTCCTTGTCCTGGCTGTGATAAACCCCATTATAGCAACCCTACTGCCAATCTGGTTGAGATCAATTAATTCTTCACAGACTGGACAATGAACCTGGGACCTTACTGGTCTGTACAACTCAACACAAAACCGAGCATATTTTTACCCATTAAGCCTTCAGCCAGCTTAACGCTCTGAATGCTTTGAAAGCAGTACCCTTTAAGAAAGAGAATATGTGTTACTTACTGACCTCTTTGTTCAATCTATGACTTCTACCATTATAACAATATTGATATTTGTAAATGCACTACTCCTCTCCACTACAATCAAAGCAAGTGTCTAGGTTGTAATTAATTAGACCATTAGCTGGATTAGGCACAGATCCACATTGAGCTGAAAGCCCATCATTGACCAGCTTATCAATGCATTTGAAATCAATATTGAGCAAGACAACCTATGTTTGAAAGACAGTTATCGATAGAACAGCTATGGCCATAAGTACATAATAACCCCAAATGAAGTTGCTCATACTATAAATCAACATTGAGCAGAACACCTCAACAACTAATACAAATGCTGCAGATCCTGGAAATTTAAAATAATAACAAAAAGTGCTCAGCATACTCAGCAGGCCAGGCAGAGAGAAAGAAAATTAATGCTTCAAGTCAATGGCCTTTCATCAGTACAGGAAAAAGTTAGAAATGTAACAGGTTTTAAGCAAGTACAGAGACATGGAAAGGAAGGGAGGGGAGGAAAGAACAAAAGGGAAAGTGTAAGATCGGCTGGAAGGCAGGAGAGATTAAATGACAAAAGTGATGATGGTGCAAGGGAAAAGGGAGTGGTTATGGAATAAGTAACAAAAAACAATGGGTCTAGAACAGATGTAAATAGCAGAATCATTACCGAGAGCTGAAGTCCAAAAAAATGGGAACAGTGATTATGATCTGAATTGTGTTGAGTCCGGAAGAATGTAAAGTGCCTAATCAAAAGACGAGGTGCTGTTCCTTCAGCTTCAGTTAAACTTCATTCGAACAGTGTAGGAGATGAAGGACAGAGGCCAAAGTGGGAGTGGGGTAGAGAATTAAAATAACAAGTGACTGGAAGCTCAGAGTTAGCCTTTCAGACTGACCGGAAGTATGCTGCAAAGCGATCTCCCAATCTGCATTTGGTCTCCCACTGTGGAGGAGACTGCATCTTAAGCAATGAATACAGTGGACTAAATTGAAAGTACAAATAAACTGCTGTTTCACCTGGAAGGAGTGTTTGGGGTCCTGGATGGTGGCAAGGGAGAAGTTGAAAGGGCAGATTTTGCATCTACTGCGCTTGCGCAGGAAGGGAAGAGGGTGAAGAGTGGATGAGGGTGTCACAGAGGGAATGGTCCTTCCGGAATGCTGAAAGGGGAAGGAAGGGTGGTGGCATCGTGTTGCAGCTGGCAGAAATGGCGAAGGATGTGGTGGCTGGTGGGGTGGAAAGTGAGGATTTTTGATCTTCCCCCACCACTCCCCCACCTTTTCCCTGCTTTTGTCCTTGCTTAAAACCTGTTACCTCTCTAACCTTTTCCAATTCTGATGAAAGATCATCAACCTGAAACACTGGTCTGAATTTTATTTTGGTGGCGGGATCCTGGTGACAGGCTGGAAAGCTGTGGTGTGGAGGGGTGACCCCACCTAGGCCATTTGTTTGCTCCCTGGCCAAATTCAACAGCGGACAGGCAATTAACTGCCATGGGGGCTGCTGTCCCCTTTAAGAGATAAGATCCTGCCCCAAGAGCTGCTGGCCAATCAGAGAGCAGGGCAGCTCAGCAGTCCCAGCAGGGTCACTGGGAGCTGTGGCCACTGCTGGTACTGCAGGAGGCCCAGAGCAGCAGCCATGGAACAGGCCCTGGAATTATGGTAAGTGGGGTTGGGATTGCCAGGGGGGAGGCAAGAAGTCGTTAGTGAGGGCAGTGTCTTTCATCAGGGGCGGCCCTTGCCACCGGATGACACTCCATGGACCACAGGGCACCAGATCAGGTGCTCCCTCCCTCCCTCCACCCCCCACAAAGCCCACAGGGAGGCCTGATTTTACTGGGCGGCCTCCACATGTGGTAGAGGACCTTTACCCCACTGCTGGAAAAATATCAGAGGGGGCGGGAAGAGGCCCTTAAGTGGTTCTTAATTTGACCCCATAAGGGCCTCAATTGGCCTCTAAGTGGGAAGGCCATCCTCGACCTTCCCTGCCCCGGTAAAATTCCATGGCATCGGGAAGGTGATGGGCACACCACCTCTCGCCGTCCCTTGCCCATTAACTTTATTTCTCTTTCCACAGATGCTGCCTGGCCTGCTGATTATTTCCAGCATTTTCTATTTGTACCCCTATATTGATCTTATTCCTTTTCCTGGGTCACTAATATTTTTTCCTGAGTTTTGACCATTTTTACATTAGCTGGAGATTTCCTTAGCGTTGGTCCCTCTTTGCCACTGTAACTTCACCAGTGGTTCAAGTACATAAATAGGGTGTCGCCACACTTCTGCTAATGTTATGGCAATGGAGTGGGGTTAGCCCCAAGGAAATTCTTAGTCATTATCTCAGAAATTGGGAGAATTGGTGTAGAAATGTTTCAATATCTTTTTAATGCCATATTAAACTTTCTGTTCTGGATTTAATGAGATTTATATCTTGTGCAAAGATAACTCCAACCAAATTGGGGAAACGGTGTAGCAGATCAAACTGGCTGAAGGAATGCATGATTTGCAATAGTTGTACATAAACAATAAGCCAAGCCCTGACCAGAGTTAATCAACTGCAGACGGTGACCCCTGTGTTCCCCATTAAATTTGTGGTACATAATGAAGTGTGAGTAGCTATTATCGCATTTCCAGTCAACTTAAAGCACAGAGGTAATTGCTGCTTTTGTATTGAAGATTTGCTTTTTAAATTGAGATTCATCTGCTTAATGCAAGAGATAACAAGATAATCATTGCTGGCATACCTTCTAAGAGTATGTCTAACATTATTTATAACAATATGTTTAATAGAATTGACAACTTAAGATTTTCAGTTGAAGTAGCTAATTGCCCAAAATCAAAAGACCATGTACATTGACCCTTCCAGTGCAATGGGCATGCTTAGATTATACAGTCAAAGATACAAGTACATGTACTGCAATTTTATAGCCGGAATTTTATGCCGCCCCAGCTGGTCGGATGGTGGCGTGGGGGCGGCGTAAAATTGAGCGGCAGGCTCCGGGAGGCCTAATCGCCCCGATTTCACCTCCAACCAAGTTTATGGAGGTCTGGCAGGGGGGCGGAGGGTGAGAAGCGGCCCGCCCGCCTGAGGCCAATCAAGACCCTTAAGTGGCCACTTAACAGCCACAGGGTGCCCGATTGAGGGCCGCCCCTGCTCCCAACCCAACCCAACCCGGGATCTAAGACACACCCCCCTCCCCCCAAACGACCACCCTAGCCTCACCAGGGCACGACCGATTCCCTTGGTGAGGCAACCCAAACTTACCTTCAGTCCCGGCTCCTTGGTATCCTCCTGGGCCGGCTGGGCTGCAGTCCCAGCAGTGGCCACTGCTCCCAGTGGCGCTGCTGAGACTAAGAGCTGCCAGGCCCGTTGATCAGCCAGCAGCTCACTGAGGCGGGACCTCCTCCGTCAAGTGGGTGGAAGTCCCGCCTCGGGCCAATTAAAGCCTGGGGATCCGTAAAATACGGGACGGGTCCCCAGGCTGGGCGGAAGCGGGTTTGGAGCCGAAATGTACGTCGGAGTCTGGCTCCCATCCGCCCACTGTAAAATTGCAGCCCACGTGTCTGTTCTTCTTTGCTCTGCCATTCCATCAGTACTAAAAGATCAGTAATTGCTAAGTTTTCCAAAATAATGAGAAACTCGGCCAAATCTAAATGCTTCATGGTATTCGCAATAGATATTTGTTCATTTTTGGGGTGTGGGCGTCACTGGCAAGACCAGCATTTATTGTCCATCTCTAATTGCACTTGATATTCAGCAAAGACTCGTTGTTAAAGTTGTTGCAGGCTGGCAGGACAGGACTTTCCTCCTTTAAAAATCGAGACCTTCTATTTTCATGGCACACGCTCTTCTTATGACCCTGATGGCCCACGGCAGAAATATGACTGGTATACTGAGGGGTTAGTAATCTAAGAATCTTCTGTAACACAGCTAAACTCAATGGCGATTTATTAAGGGATTGCATTGGGCGGTGGACATTGAGCGTTTTGTTCATGTCAGAATGAAAGGCTTATTTACGTCTTAGCCATAGTTGTAGCCTGTGATCCTTTTTGCTTTCTTTGCTTTCCCAAAAAGAACAACTGGGATGAGATTATACCTCAACTACTATTCTGAATGTTTGAAGCTACTTATTGACAAATATAAACTACATCAATGTTTCATTTCCTTGTATATTTTATGAACTAAATTAGATCCTATCATAGTTTCTGGAATTCTTTTCTATTCTGTTTCTCCCTCCTCCTCTCTGCTCTTGAGGTGCTAACAATCCCACTGTGAGGACATCACAGTCACCCTCGATTCCATACACACTTATCTACTTCCAATAGCAGGCACTGGTTTTGATCAGAAGGAGAAACCCGAGTCAACTTTGTCTACCCAATAAAGAGCACTGAGTAGTGTCCTTCTTCCTTATAGAACTTAAGTTAGTTCAGCATATACAGGAGGTCGAAACTCAATGTCCCAAAGCGCTTTACAGCAAATGACATACTTTTCAAAATGTAGTCACTGTTGTAATGTAGGAAACACGGGAGTGAATTTGTGCAACAAGATCCCACAGCCAGCAATGTCAAAAAGACCAAATAATCTGTTTCAGTGATGTTGATTGAGGGATAAATATTAGCCAGGATACAGGTGAGAATTCTTCTATTGTTCTTTCAATAGTACCATGGGACCTTCGATGTCTCATCCTAAAGTCAAGACTTCCAACAGTGCAGCAATTCCTCAGTACTGCACAACAGTGTCAGCCTAGATTTTGTGCTCAAGTCTCTGCAGTGTGTCTATGAACCCATATCCTTCAGACTCAGGAGAAAGTGCTCCTGATGGAGTCATGGCTGACACTATATGAAAACCACGTAACAAACAATTTCATCAGTGACTGTATGCACCGTTAATACTATTGGACTTTATAACTGATATAAATGTTATAATTGTTGTCAGTGCTTACTTAAAGGTTTTTTTGAGGAGGGCGAAGTACTGTTATTGTTGTAATTTTGCATCCAAAGTCAAGTACAGGAACTTTCCTGTCTGTTCCTCTGGAAGTGGAGGTGTTCATATGACTGACAACAATATGTAGTCTATATAAAAGGGTTGGTCAATAAAGAATACATGTTTGTAATCTCTGAAATCTTTTTTAGTTTGTTACCAACTGTATGTAATAACAAGCACTACACATAGGGGAGTGGCATGCTAGGTCCCCACCTGCCAAGAATGAGGCATATCAATTTTGCCATGAACATTGATTCTTAACTGTTGTTGGAGTGAGGAAATGACTTGTTAAACAGATCAGCCGTGGCTGGAAAAAACATTTACATACTAACAGACATCGAAGCTGAGGAAGCGCATTCCATGGCCTGCTAAGGAGGATACAATCCACAAGGGCCAGGACTGGTTAGACCAGCTTGTCACATGACTACCTGGCTGTTCCAGGGTTTTCTTTTGAACTGGCCACAGAGAGTTTGAACTCAGAAAGTATGTTTGCTCCTGAACTGAGAAGATCTCTCATGTCTGTTCCCCTCTCTTGCTCACAAGTTTCTGAATCCACTGAAGGCACATGAACCCCAAGAAAGAAAAATCTCCTACAGCGAACAAGATTTAAGAAGAATACTGGGCCCCAATGAAAAGCAAGATCTACCTACAATCAAGGACTTTACAGTGAGCTCGAAAAACCGTAACAAAAACTCTTCAGATATTGCCTCAAACTTTTCCACTTTATTTTTCTTCTGCTCTTTTCTGTCTCTATTTGCATATGTGTATCACGTATGCTTGGGCGCATCGTGTCTCCGTAGGCGTTAACCGAATTAGAGATTAAGTTTAATAAATTTCAACTTTTCTTCTTTAAACATAAGAAAGCCTGTTTGTGCTGGTTCCTTTGCCTTATAATTGGAAAGCGGTGAATAAGGATTCACCAAGGGGGAGCTAAAAACACAGTGTGTTTAAAATTAAACCCTGTTATAGTAAGACAAGGTGAAGGCTAAAAGGGAATCCTAGACCTCTTTCTCACCGGGTCGTAACAGGGAGAAATTCAACTTGTCGCAACAGTAGGTATAAAACCTCTGAATTTCACAGCACAATCTGCCTCGTCCATAGTGGAATTATGCTAGAAACTATAGTGGGTGATTTTTAATCTGACCTGAAACAGGCATTGGGTTCCTTAAGTATGCAGCTCGGTGTCCAATGGGAGGTGTGTTACAGGGACCACTGAAGGCTGTTCAAAAAAAAAAGGACCATGGAATGTTCTTTATGGTTGTGGGGGCAGGAGAAGTGGGAAAGCTCTGTCTGGGCCCACAAGAATACCTCCAGCCCACTGCTGGCATGTTTAAGGCCTTCCTGGATTGCCTCCCCTTCCATGCCAACCAGCAGAGTTTAGGATCCAGCTGATATCACACCATCCTTGACCACTGAGCAACAGTGGCACACCTGCATGACACTATCAGTCTTAAAATGAGGTCTGAGGTCTAATTTGCCTCAGGCTTCTGTGTGCACCACCATCACATCTCAGTCACCAGCTATCACTCCACTAATTGTAAGCCTGTTTTGGCAAAGTACTGTAAGCTCAAATGTATCTTCAGCACAGCAGCTTAAAAATGCATAGTTAAACTAATAATATAGTTCAACCTGTTTCCATTTCCTGTATTGGGTCATCACAGTTTTGCCCATTATAGTAATGCCAACCACACTGCCTCATAAATCAAGAGTTAAACTCTTAAAAATCATTTGGTATATAAATAAGAGTTGCTTTTTTTTCCAAACACAAACCAAGATAGATTGACAGTTGGTTTATAAACATTATTAGTGGTTATTTAATTTCTAACAGGTCAGAGCTCTTTACAAAAACTATATTACCGCATTTGGAAATGCTTTGCAAAAATCTTTCAAAAATCCTACCTGTCATAACCCTGTTGGGAAGGGCAGTGATAGAATGGGAAGCAAAGTCATCCCCTCCTCCATGATTTTTTCATCCCCTGAGTGGATAATGTTTCTTATTCCAAGAAAATGGCCTCCCAACTCCACACCCGGACCCTGACTTTCACTGTCAATCAGATTGACAGGAGAGAAACAAATCTGAATTTTGAGGGTTCTATTGCTAGATTGAGTGAGGCTTAATTTTACTTCGAAATCGCATCTCTCATGAAAAATTCTGGAGTAGTGGCATGGCTGCCATTATTCTCTCAAAGAGTGTGGCTCATTCTGGACTATTGTTTTGCTCATGTCCCGTCTTCAGGTCTCCTGCCCGAGCGGCCAGTCGACATCTTTGGTCTAGACGGCTGAGCCAAATCCAATCCTCACGCATCTTCCACATGTGTATTTGTCAGCAGGCACTGACAGGTAATGATGCGAAGCGGGACGCTGGCTCAAAAGCACTGTCACTTCAGATAAATAAGCCTACACCAGTGATGGAAACTGGATCTATCCCAGTTGGGTAACAAATTATAACGTGGTAGTTGTTGACTGCAAAGAAAGAAAAATAAAACTTACATTTAAACAGGGTCGCGTTTGTTGGCAAAGTAACCAGTAGATGCCATACTACCCGTACATGCTCATATGCAGTGTCATTGACTGAAACGTCACTGTCAATGACCTGTAATAAAGATGGTGCTGCTCAACCATACACAGAAAAGTGAACAAACTCTGCATTGGCAAATTCCACTTGGTGCATGCGCACATTGTAATCTGAGAGTCAGTCAAAAAAGTGCAAGCCCCCGACCCCACCCCCCCCACCCCACTCACTTCCTCCCCGGCTGAACTCGCCACTTCTTCCCTCATTTGCTCCCTCCCAAGTGGACTCCCTGCTTCTTTCCTCACTTTCCCCCTCCTAGCTGGACTCACTGTTCCACCCTCCCCCCCCCCACCCCACTCTGTCCCAGGTGCACACGCCACTTCTCCCCCTGCTCACTACTCACTGAATTGCATCTTCTCAACCTCTTCCCCCCCACCCTCTTCCCCCTCTCTCTTCCCTCACTGTGGGCTGACATCAGTGTGCACATGTGTGAGTTGATCCTGGCATGCTGGCAAATTTGCAGATGAGCTCAGATGATGTCAATGATCACTCAGTTCATGCGCGGGGCTTGTGCATGAGCTGGCTGCGTTGCAAGACACACTCCATTTAAAAAGAACCTTTCACAGCCTCAGGACATTCCAAAGCACTTTACAGCTTATGAAGTACTTTTGAAGTATAATCACTGTTGTAATGTAGGGGAGGTAGTGGTGTAGTGGTAATGTCACCGGGCTACTAATCCAGGTACCTAGGTTAATGCTCTGGGGCATGGGTTTGAATCCCATCATGGCATGTGGTAAAATTTGGTTCCAACTCAATCTGGAATTAAAAGCTTGTCTAATGGTGACCATGAAACCATTGTTGTAAAATCCAGCTGGTTCACTAATGCCCTTTAGGGAAGGAAACCTACTGTCCTTTCCTGGTCTGGCCTACATATGACACCAGACCCACAGCAATGTGGTTGACTCTTAAATGCCTTCAGTGGGCAATTGGGGATGGGCAATAAATGCTAGCCTAACCAGCAATGCCCACATTCAATGAATAAAAGAAACAAGGCATCCAATTTCCACACAGCAAACTCCCACAAGCAACTATGTGATAATGACCAGACGGTCAGTTTTTATGATGTTGATTGAGGGGTAAATACTGGCCAGGTCACCAGGGATAACTCCCCTGCTCTTCTTTGAATTGGTGCCATGGGATATTTTATGTCCACCTGAGAGAGCAGGCAGAGCCTCAGTTTAACGTCTCAACCAAAAGCACCCCTTTACATCATTTTTGGTGGCATCTACTTAACATAGAGTACCATCTATGTGCAAATTGCTATAAATTAAAGGTTTTTCAGCTATTAAAAATTAATGGAGAAGCCTTTATGTAGAATAGCATAGAATTTACAGCACAGCAATAAGCCATTTGGCCCAGCATGTCTCTGTTGGCATTTATACTCCACACCTTACGTCATCTCACTCTCAGCATATCCTTCTATTCCTTTCTCGCTTAGGAACTTATCTAGCCTTCCCTTTATGTTGCTAATAGCTTTAAAAATGGTGTGCAAACGATGTTGTAATACCTCCAGCATCATTTTATGGGGATTGCACTGCGAGGATGATGCTGGCTGCTCCTTTATAGATCTTCCAGCTTCAAACCCTCTGCTTGCTTGGGCAGTTCTTTGAGGTGGGTGTACACCCAGTGGAATGAACAGAATGTTATGAAATAATTTAAGGGTACAGAATGAACAATTGTTACATCATCAATTCAGAAATAAGCACTACTGTCATCTGCACAAGACCAGTTTGCTTGCTGAACTATGTATTGCAATTGCTATATGGATTCTGCAAAGACATATACTGTTCTCCAGGCTGTCACACCACTAATTAATTGAGCCTTATGAGCTGGCGGGCAGCCATAAAGATGGGGTTAAAGTGTGGCGAGTCGAAGAGACTTAGTAGTTGGCAGGAAAAAAGACAGAGGCACAACGGGAGAGCCAACTGTTTAACAGCCCGACAAACAAATTTCTCTGCAGCACCTGTGGAAGAGCCTGTCACTCTAGAATTGGCCTTTATAGCCACTCCAGGCGCTGCTTCACAAACCACTGACCACCTCCAGGCGCGTATCCATTGTCTCTCGAGATAAGGAGGCCAAAGAAGAAGATCCAGAATCAAAGCACCATAAATCAATAGAATGTAATTAACTGTCCCAATCATTATAAATGATAATTTTTAATGTACAAGCTGGATAAAATCAATAACATTCTTGGTGTATTTATATTTAATACATTAGCACAGATATCAATGTAGAAAGTAAGGTATTCAATAATCTGCAAAATATTGTAATTAAAGTTATGAAACAACCATCAGTATGGCTCGAGATTCATTAGTCATTGTAATTGGGATCTCAACACCTCCACACTATGTTAAGAGCAGTTTATCAGAGGCTATTTACATGGTGTCCTTCATTAATGTCACAAACAAAGTAATTAATAGCGACAATCATTTCAGGGGCCTGCAGCCTATAAAACCACTATAATTGCCATGTATTCATGGCTGCTTTTAGTTAGGGGTCAAAGTTCCACATCACTAGCTTCTTGCAGAGGTTGGGAGCCCAGATTGGGAAATGCACATTCCGAGCTCAGGAGTTTCCTGATGCACACTATCTGCCTGCACCAGGAGCAGATGCAATGGGGTTCTACCTCTTAAATAGGTTGAAATTTAAAGAAATAGTTGTTGCAGATATTTTTACTGAATAAATTTGTTTATGCTGATAAATGTTTAGAAAATGAATTCCTATTCACTCAGGTACAATACTCAGCACAAAGCTTTATGGTTTTATTCATTCCTCTGCTCCACCGCAAAATGGAGTTTTCCATCCCAAACATAAAGACATAGTGCGTTGCTACATCCTCATGAATTTCTCATCATTCCCATCCCACAATAATGCACTTTTTTGATACTTGCTGCACTTTAAGTGTCAGTAAAGCCCAGTCACACAGCTAGAACATTAGAGTTAGGGGAAGAAAATTGTTTTATTGGCAGCATGAACTCAGACAGAGATGAAAAATTAATGCCTGTGCTGGTTGAGACTGAAGTATGTGATTCTGTAAGCATCCAACAGAGGGGGTGGGCTGTGGAGAAAATGCTATAATTATCTGGGTTCACTCCTGGGTAAAAGGAAAAAGCCAAATAGTTAGATTATTTGTAGCTAATTTAAGATAGTGGAATTGTTCTTGTAAAAGGAATAGGTTATGCTCAACATTATCCAAAAGCTATAACTCCAAGATGCTGACTCTATTACAAGCTCATAGGACAACAGTCTTGCATGTACTATGTTTTTATTGAACTGCCTTCTGATTATGCCTGCAGTGAATGCAACATGACAGTGGCAAGCCAGGAGGCAGTACAGTATTGCATTTCTCTCCCAAAGTCCCCTTTTCCATACAAAAAAAAATTTGCATGCATTATCGTTTGCACTGTGAGTTGCCCAAATTACCCACTATGCACATAACTGTTTTCATGCATTAGTAGTTCGTTATTCTCATCAGTCTCTGCACATGCATTGCACACACAGTCTTTAAATCATGCCAGTCTCTTAATGCTGTGCATGCACATTGTCATTGACTGTTCATGTGGGTGATTTTCCTTGTACAGGGAGCGCGTTCCCGTGTCACTTGTTGTTGCCATGGTAACTGTTGTTGTTCCATTTCCGTTGCTGGGGTGCTGTGGACCTCTGGGACTGATGGTTGATCAGTCGTCTGTGAAGATGCGAGTTCACATCTTCCTGATCTGCCGCCTGCAGTGAAGAAATATCTTCTCCAGTTGTGCGTATGTGCCTGGGTTTACGGCGGTATATCTCTTCATTCACTTCCACCGCGTACGACTGAGGTGACAACTGCTCTACGCAGGTCCCAAGTTGCCACTTAGGGTGACTCTTGTTGTGAGCGTTGAAGATTAGTACCCTGATTGGTTTTCCAATGCTCAATTCTGGCAATGGTTTGGCAGTTTTGTCAAAATGAAATTTGGCTTTCTGCCGTTTCACCTTGATTTTGTCACTCACGCCTGTGACTACTTCTGGCTTCAGTAACTTTTTTGCTATTGGAAGAGTGGTTTGGGTGTGGCGTGACACTAGTCTTTGTACTAGACTACTTTCCGTGCCTTCAGTAAGTGTGTTTCTCCACTCGAGGATTGTCTTGCTGGATTTGCTCGATTTCTTTATGGTTCCTTTGACAATTTTTCACTGTCACTTTAGTCTTTCCATTTGACTGGGGATAGTGTGGAGATGATGTATAGTGTTGAATTTCCCAATCCTTTATGAAGCGGCTGAATTTTTCACTCATGAACAGTGGCCCATTGTTGATCATCATAATGTCTGGAATGCCATAACGACAGAAGCGTGCTTTCAGATATTCTACAATCTCACTGGTAGTCATTGAAGTCAGCTGGTCTACCTCCCGGTAGTCAGAATAGTAGTTAACAGTGACAAGATAATCAGTTCCTGTGAGTAAAGAGGTTTACTCCCAGCTTCATCCATGGTCTGTCTGGGATGTCATGTATCATTAGCCGCTCTTTAGCTTGCGTAACATAATACTCGCTACATGCACTGCACTGGCTGATGTGGTCCTTGATTTCATTGCTCATGTTTGGCCAGTAGAGCATTTCTCTTGCCGTCCTCAGACTTGACTCAATTCCTTGGTGGCTTGCATGGATGCGCTTTAGCATCGCTCCTCTCAACTCCTTGGGATAATGACTCTATTTTCTTTGTACACAATGCAATCTTGGGCTGTCAATTCATCTCTGAATGCTCAATATGCTCTTATGATTAGAGGAGTGTCCTTGATGCTTTCAGGCTATCCTTTCATCACTACTTCTTGCAACACTTGGAGAGTTGCAACTTGTTGGGTAGTTCGCTTGATTTGAGCAAGATGCTTGTCTGTCATATTTAAAGTCTGTGCTGGGTTGATGACTTCCAGAGCATGTCGAACTGCAGCTCCATGTTGGATCTGGAAGATTCCACACTCCGTCATAGCATCCTCTACTTTCTTCAGAGGAAGTGCCGCTTTCGACAGCATGTCAGCGATGTACATCTGTTTCCCTTGCTTGTATGTCACATCCAGATGATATCTCAGTAACTGGAGTAACATTCTTTGCAGCCACTTTGGAGCAGATAGTAGCGGCTTGAGGAAAATGCTTTGAAGTGGCTTGTGGTCAGACTTGACTGTCACTTTGTCTCTTGCCAGTAGGTATTGATGAAAATGTTCACAAGCAATGACAATGGCCAGGCACTCTTTCTCGATCTGAGCATAGCGTTGTTCCATTTGTATTAACGCCCTGGATGCAAATGCAACCAGTTGTTCTTGCTGCATTAGGTTTGCTCCAAGTCCTATCTCGCTGGCGTCACACTGCAGGGTGACTTCATCATTTATGTCTTAGATTTCAGTACTAGTGTTGCCGTCACTAGTTGCTTGATTTTAGTGAATGCTGCTTCTTGTTCTGTGCCCCAGTACCACTGCACGTCCTTGGCAGTGAGTTGGCGTAATGGTTCACACTCCAACAACAAATTGGCAAGAACTTTGCTAAATAGTTGACAAAACCAACAAATCGTTGCACTGTTTTTACATCGGTTGGTCGCCACATCGCAGCTACTGCTCTCACCTTTTCGGGATCCATGCAAAGGCCTTTTGCTGTCATTACATGACCTATGTACTTGACTTCGGGCATCTTTAATTGCAATTTTTTCTTGTGCAGCTTCAGGTTCATCTGACGAGCTCTGTCTGGCAGTCGCATGGAATATTGATCATGGTCAGCAATGGCTTCTTCCATTGAGTGTCCACATTCATAAACTAGCAGATCATCCACTATAGCTTCCACTCCGGGAAGATCACAAACTATCTCATGCTGTCTACATTGATACTCCTCTGTAGCCGTGGAAATGCCAAACGGCATGCGCAACCATCAGTATCTCCCAAATGGCATCCAAAATATAGTTAGAAAGCTACTGCTTTCATGCAGCTTCGCTTGCCAAATACCATCCTTCACATCTAGTGTGGTGAAGATATTTGCCTTTTCAAGTTGTGGCAAAATTCGTTCGATGGTTGGCATGGAGTAGTGAGAGCTCTTCAGAGCTTTATTTACATCCTTTGGGTTGATGCATAATCTTAGCTTTCCCTGCTACCATGCTGCTAATCCATTCTGTCGGGGTTGTCATTTTCTTGATTACTCCCTTCTTTTTCAGCTCTTCTATCTTGTCTTTCAGGCTGGCCATGAGGGCACTTTCCTCAGTCGATGCTGCATTGGTCTTACTCTCTCATCTACTTCAAGATGATATTCTCCAGGAAGATATCCTAAGCCTGTAAACACATTGTTGTCCTCCTGTAGGATCTGTTCGCAGTCAATGGTTTAGAGTGCTGTGACACATTTCAAATCTCTTTTTTCACGTTGAGGGTTACCAGTCCAAGCTTTAGACTTGCTTCAGCTGAAATGAGTGGCTTTTGCTTGTCGCCTATGACCTGGATCTCCAGATCTTCATCCTTGCCATTGCATTGGGCTCTCAGAGTAACTTGTCCTCTTGGCAGTAGTATGGTGCCATCATATAGCCTCAACCTTACTTTCAAGGGCTTCATTTTTGGATCACCATGTTGAGCCACTTTGCACAGGTCTGTGAAGGTCATGATGTTGCATGATGCACCGGTGTTTATCTGGCACTTTATGTTGACTTGATATTCTCCTTCTGCAGTCATCATTCCAACAGTCACAAACCATTTATCACATAGCGACCTGACTGAACCAACCTGTTGTATGATGTATAGTGATTCGTCAGAATCTTCAGCTAACATCTCTCCAGTGGCCATCCGTACCTGCTCGTTGTGCTTCCTTCTAGCCAAACACTTCTGTGCAGAATGATTCGGCTTCTTGCAGTGAGAACACTGCTCTCCGCATGCTGGACATGCGTTCTTTTCCTTTGTGTGATGTCCTCCATAGTATTTGCATCCTGCCCTTAATCTGTGATCTTTCTGCCCTTTCGGCCTGAAATGCCTATCAGCATTATGCAAGGCCAGGTCTGTTCTGCCATGAATATGCTCTAGCTGCTGATTTACAACCTCAAGCTTCTTCACATGTCAATCGCTTT
The DNA here is from genome assembly GCF_036365525.1 of Heterodontus francisci. NCBI lineage: Eukaryota > Metazoa > Chordata > Chondrichthyes > Heterodontiformes > Heterodontidae > Heterodontus > Heterodontus francisci. The sequence continues at coordinate 58,947,848 of NC_090392.1, read as the reverse complement.
CCTGAGAGTAAGTTTCTCCTCTCTCAATAGACGTGCTCTCAATGGGAATCTCTTATACCTAATGCAATCCTGTTTTTGATTAGATCATCTTTCTGTTACACAAATTCACAGAATTCTGCGAGCTGTGTTAATGCAGTCACATATTTATCAATGGACTCTCTTTTACCTTGGACCCTAATATTGCACACATACTGTTCAAAAGTTACATTCATTTGGGGTTCAAAGTGTGCCTTCAAGGCTTTCAAAATTTCTGCTGTCTTTTTTTTCGTTCTTCGGAGAGCTTTACGGTGGAATGCATTTTGTAACAGTCTCACCCCAACAGTGATAAAAGTGTAGCTACTCAGAGCTGCTCTGGCTTGTTAATTAAATCTGTTATAAATTTTTAATTTTGCTATTGTGAGTGGAAAACTGCCAGTTCTGCTTCACATAACCTTTCATTTCAACTGGTACCGGGAGAGGAAGATTTGCACCTATTGTGTCTTACCCAGTGGTTTCAGTGCTTTTTTGTTCCTTTTCTGTGGCTTCCTGTGGCTTTTAGTAGCATTCAGCAGCTCTGAACATTCCCGTGTTCCTCTTTTAGACGCTGTCCTTCTATATAGCGCTTCAACACTCAATCTCAGCTCCACGCTGACACCATGTTACAAGCTCACAGGACAACAGTCTTGCTTGTAATGTGTCTTTATTGAACTCCCTTCTGATGGATACCTCATGGCAGAGGTCACATGACCATGGCAAGCCAGGAGGCACATTAGTACGGTATTGCATTTCTGTCCCAAACAGACTCTGTTAAACTGAGCCCCCGTCTGACATCTTAGATGGATGCAAAAGATCTCACAACCTTATTTTAAAGAAGAGCAGGGGAGTTCTCACGGTTCCTGAACAATATTAATCCCTCAAACTACAGCTCTAAAAAGATTATCTGATCATTATCTTGTTGCTGTTTGTGGGAGCTTGTTGAGTGTAAATTGGCTGCTGCATTTTCTACATTTACAACAGTGACTATATTTTGAAAGCACTCAATAGCTGTGAAGCAGGTGCTGAGGTTATGAAAAGTGCTATATAAATGCATTCCTTCCTTCCTTACTTGCTTCCTTCCTTCCCTCCCCCTAGGAATTTGATAGACCACAAAGTGCTGGTGTGATTTACTCTATAAGGGAATGGTCTGGCAGCAATTTGATCCCTGCAGCTTCCAGAGGTATGAATTGGTCCAATCTGGTGATAGTCAGCCTGGGAGCAGCCTGCAAAGTGAGGAGAAAAAAAATAATGGAGGAAGAATGACAGGGAAGCAGACAGTCGATCGTAAGGGTAATGGAGCTACAGGATTTCTGAATGAAGCCAAGCTCACTATTAGTGCCTTGTTACAGTCTAACCTCTCTGTGCAAAGATACAAAGGTTTTTGCTGCTGCCTTTATCTCCCTGTTGGAGAGTTTGTTGCTTTGCCTCTGAATGAGACAATCCTCTAGGTACTTTAACAGTAGCAGCCGGATTATTAAGGCTAATATTAACCTAACTTACCAGCTTGAAAACCCACGGGTTCAGATCGAACACCAGTTTTACACCCCACTTAATATCACTCTGCATTGACTTCAATGCTGTATAAAATCTACTGGAGTGTAAAGCCAATGTCTTAGCCAATCTCATAAAATTCCCTATGGGCGGGTGAGGTTAAAATTATCCCCATTATGTTTGCTTTCCTTCAGTGCTTGGTAAATCCATTTATTTTTAAACCAATTTTCATATGTGTTTTGTGAGTCTGTAGTTGTCTCGGATCCTGTCCAATTTTGGTAGTTATGTTTATCAAGAATAGGGTTATCCAACCTTTTCGCGTGGGAAGCCACATTACAATTTTTGTCTTAAATGGAGGGCCAGTGTGACAATTTCATAAAGATAAAGGCATTAAAAAATGTTCTTACTATTAATCAAAACAACAACAAAGGTGCATTTTTGTGAAGAAGCTTTAAATGAGAAGACTTATTTATTGACTTACTTTCTGGTCACTATGTTGGACATTGATTTAGTGAGATATCTGGCATTTGTTTGCTTGCACAAGTAGTCAATATTTGCCTGTACACTTGTTGTAGCAATGCATGTGTATTCTGCATAGATGTCATTTAGTCAGGAGGGATCGTGATCAGTCTCTCTCCCTCTCTCTCTCTGCCCCTGTTCCCTCTCGCTCTCTCTTTCCCCTTCTGCCCTCTCTCTCTGTCCCCCTCTTTCTCGCTCTTCCCCCCCTTTCTCTCTCTCTCTGTCTGTCCCCTCTTTTTCTCTCTCTCTCTCTGTCTGGCCCCCTTTTCTCTCTCTCTCTGTTCCCCCTTTCTCTCTTTCTATCCCCCCTTTCTCTCTTTCTATCTGTTCCCCCTTTCTCTCTCTCTCCCTCCCTCTATCTGTTCTCCCTTTCTCTCTCTCTCTTTCTGTCCTCCCTTTCTCTTTCTCTCTCTCTCCCCCCTTTCTTTCTGTCTATCTGTCCCCCCTTTCTCTCTCTCTGACCCCCTTTCTCTCTCTCTCTCTCTCCGCCTTTCTCTCTCTCTGACCCCTCTTCTCTCTCTCCCTGTTCCCCCTTTCTCTCTCTCTCTCTCTCTGTCCTCCCTTTCTCTCTCTCCCTGTCCCCCCTTTCTCTTTCTCTCTTTTCCCCCTTTCTTTCTATCTGTTCCCCCTTTCTCTCTCTCTCCCTTTCCCCTTTCTCTCTCTGTCCTTCCCTTTCTTTCTCTCTATTTGTTCCCCCTTTCTCTCTCTCTGTATCCCCCTTTTCTCTCTCTCTCTCCTTGTCCCCCCATCTCTCTCTCTATCTGTTCCCCCTTTCTCTCTCGCTCTCTATCCCCCCTTTCTCTCTCTCTGTCCCCCCTTTCTCCCTCTCTCTGTCCCCCCTTTCTCTCTCTCTATGACCCCCGTTTTCGCTCTCTCTCTCTCTCTGTCCTCCCTTTCTCTCTCTCTGTCCTCCCTTTCTCTCTCTCTTTGTTCCCCCTTTCTCTCTCTGTCCCCCTTTCTTTCTCTCTCTCTGTCCCCTTTCTCTCTCTCTGACGCCCCCCCCCCCCTCTCTCTCTCTCTCTCTGGCCCCTTTCTCTCTCTCACCCTTCTCTCTCTCTGACAGTTGCAGACAGCGAGAATGTTCAGCAGATGGTCGGTCATTTTAAAAATAATTTCAAGTCACTTTTACAGCTGACAGGTCGTGACATCGGGAACAGCAGTTTCTAAACTTCGGACAGATTCGGGGTTTTCTAGCAGGCTTTTAAAAACCTCCCAATAGTTTATAGACGCGGGCCAGATGGGAATCTTCAGTGGGCCATATGCTGGCCCGTGGGCCGTATGTTGGACAAACCTGATCAAGAACATAACATCTTCATCTCTCTTTTTAAGTACTACACAATATGATCTGATGTGTCAACTGTCACGCTTATGCAAGGAGCAATAATGAACTATAAAAATGAACTGAGGAACTGAGCTCCAAAATGACACTTTTGGTGCAAGACAAAATGGTGACTTCTCTAGTATTGCGAATACACGTGGTAATTGCTGGAACTCTGAACCAGATGACATGTCTGGTCAAGTGTTGAAGAAAGCATCATCAATGCTGAAGACCCGTTCCATGTTAATGGCATCTTTTTCAACCAGTTGGATTAACAATGGCTTTGCAGACATAGAGTTTCCAGACTTAAACTCAAGATAATAGGTGTGAAAGAGCACCACTATATCAAGATGGCATAAGATGAGTAACATCCAAATCCATTGTCTAACAATGTCCACACCATCAAACCATTTATGAAAACACAATGAGAGAGAAACTTTGGTCACCTGACATAAACCAAGTCTCTGATAAGGAGGTTTTAATAAGACAGATTGCTGTGCCAGAAAGACAGAAGCCAGGAGGATGAGAGAGAGATATTCCAACAAAGAAGAATACCCTGCCTGGGGCGGCACAGTGGCGCAGTGGTTAGCACCGCAGCCTCACAGCTCCAGGGACCCGGGTTCGATTCTGGGTACTGCCTATGCGGAGTTTGCAAGTTCTCCCTGTGTCTGCGTGGGTTTCCTCCGGGTGCTCCGGTTTCCTCCCACATGCCAAAGACTTGCAGGTTGATAGGTTAATTGGCCATTATAAATTGCCCCTAGTATAGCTAGGTGGTAGGGAAATATATAGGGACAGGTGGGGATGTGATAGGAATATGGTATTAGTGTAGGATTAGTATAAATGGGTGGTTGATGGTCGGCACAGACTCGGTGGGCCGAAGGGCCTGTTTCAGTGCTGTATCTCTAAACTAAACTAAACTAAATACCATTTTTAAAACTATCGAGGCAGAGACGGAATGTGACCTCGAAAACTCCACACCTGAGAGATTGTTACAGGATTTTTCGCAGTCAGACTGTGACTGAGATTTAACTAAAGAAGTCTGCAGCAAAGCATATATCCACCTGAAACTTTTCAAGTTTGACTTCAGTGAACCAGGAAAAAAATCAGACCTGCACCGTTTAAATTTTCCTCCCAGGAAAACCAACAAGGTTTCACAATGAAGTCTTTTTAGAAATACCAGATCAAGATGCATGCTATCTTTTAATCTCTATCTATTCTTGTGTTTGTGCATGTGTGTGCATGTGTGAGTGGGTAAAGTTGTGAATTTTGGGGTTTTGGGTTAATAAACATTTATCTTTCTTTAAACCTACGTGAAAACTTGTTGTTTGTCTGTTTAGTGACAAGTAAAATGCTCAAAGGTTAAAGCACAATTCTAACAAAAACACACTGGGCTGAATTTTATCAGTGCGCCACGTTATGAAGTCGGCGGCCTTCCAACACGGAAGTGCTGCCGCAGAGTCCCCACGATATTACATATTATACGTGGGGGTTCATTTAAATGGAGGGAGTGGAGCGGCTGCCCCTGATGACCGTGTCCCCAGCAACGGCGTCCGGTGCCACTGTGCAGACACCAGCGCCATTTTTAAAGGGCTTCAGCACTTCAGGAGAAATTAAAATTTTTAAAGGTGACAGTTGTATGTAAATTAAGATAAGGATCAGTCCACACCTGCAATCCCCTCTCCCATTTACACCCCTCGCCCCACCATCAATGCATAGAAAGTTAGTTTTTTTGGCCTATCCCCCCCCCCCCACAAAAAAAATTAGTTATCAGTAACAACCTATCGCCCCCGACCTTTATTTTCTTTGATCCTAAACCCCTTCCCACAATCCCCATACCCAATGAAAAAGTTTTTTTCCCACTTCCCACCCCTACCCTGATAATTTGACTCCTCCCCCCCACCAGTTTCTCGCCTCGGAACTCCGTATGCTAGTATCCCGCGGGGCCTTTTCGGTGTCATGGGGCCTGGTGGGTCATTCCCACTAACATTTCATGGGCCTTCCCACCACGACCCACCATGTCAAGGGGCTAGTAAAATCCAGCCCACTGTCTTCAGTCAGTTGAGAGGTCAATAAGGGAAACCACCCCTATCACCTGTCCGTAACACAACATAGCAAACTGGCAAAGCTGACTGACAACTTCAAAGAATGTCCGACCCCAAAAATGACCCTAAATAAATGAGGGAGGGCATGTGAAGACAAAGCAGTAGACTGAAAGTGCAGTAGGACGTGAGTTTGTCGTAAGTTACGTTGTAGGAATACCTAACTTTCCATCACTTCATATTTAGAACTCACCACCTGACTCCCAAAGCATGTCCACCATTTGCAAGGCATGAGTGTAATGGAATACTCCCCACTTACCTGGACTTTTGTTTCAGGATCAGTTATTATTATATTATTAATAACACCAACCTTCGGTACATTAAACATTTTTTTTAAATTCTGAAGTCCTGGAAGTATAATCTCAGTTCTGGAATAATATTGCATAGTTTCTGTTTTAGATCATTAATTTTCATGAAAATTTACATTAATAATTTAATCCTGCAGAAAGAAAAATAAAAATAGTGTTTGGTTCCTGGAGGCTTTCATTTATTCTAAAGATATTCTTAAAGAATTCCTTTCCCTTTTACATACTGCTGCAGTATAGCAGCTATTAATTTATCTTTTCCTTGTGGAAGTTTGGGAAAGTGAGATTATAAAATCACAGTTGTACTGAGTTACAGTGAATAAGCAAAAATCAGTGAGCAGTTATGAAGAAGACTTCTGTTCGTATAAATCCTGACTTCGGATTCAAGATTACTGGACCAGCTTGTAGTAATGTATTAAAATGGAGAGGATTTTTAAATTCTTATTGAATCGGAAACTAGCCTCTGTATAACCAATCCAGCATGGAACAAGATCATTAGGACAATCGTAGACCTAGAAATTGGTTCACGCTCAGTCCCTTTGCCGGAATAGATAGACTCAAAGCCCAAGTGATATAGAGCCTTATTCCTCATTTACTTCAGATGCATTTTGGACCTCCCCAGGCAGCTTATCATTGAAGATTATTTGAATTTCAGGCTTTTTTCAGTGTTCTATTCCAGAAAGTCAGTTGTTGAAGGACAGAACTGGAGCCAATCTTTACACACTTTTATAATTATTTACAGATTTACACATTATAAGTATTATAAGCATACACCTCCGAACCCAACAACCACAGTTTTAATCTGTTTCTATTTATAGGGGCTCAAGTGACTGTCAAATTAACATCCACCATAATTAAATACAATTAATACTCAGTAGGTTTTGGAAGGGAGGCAGTGATTGGGAGGTGGGGGCAAGCGGTGGCCAGCTGCGGCCCATAATTTTGATATGGATTCCCATTTAAAACATACCTTTTTGGTGTTGGCTTGCAGTGGCCCTCTTTGTGGACTGCTGGTTAGGCTGCATTCAGGGCAATTTGAATTGATTTCTCTGGATCATTAGTCCAGGCCTCTGGTTTACTAGTCGAGTAACATAACCACTCTGCTACTCTAACACATGTTGTGAGGAAGTTATTGGACAAAATGATTGAGCACGTAGAGAAATTTGAGTTTATTAGAAAGAGTCATCATGGATTTGTAAAGGGTCGGTCATGTCTAAGCTTTACAGCTATACAAAGCTAGACCATATCTGGAGTAGCATGTACAGTTCTAGGCACTACAATTTAGAAAGGATATATTGTCCTTGGAAGGAGTGTAGTGCAGATTCATCAAAATGTTACCAGGGTTCCCAGGGTTAAACTATTAGGAGAGATTACATAAACTAGGCTTGTATTCCCTGGAATATCAATGATTAAGGGATGATATGATTGAGGTTTTTAGAATTTTGAAAGGAGTTGATAGGTGGGTAGAGAAAAACTGCTGATAGGGGTATCTAGGACAAGGAGAGAAAACCATAAAATGAGAGCTAGCCCATTCAGAAGAGAATTGAGGAAACATTCTTTCACAAAAATGTTGGTAGAAATGTGGAACTCTCTCCCACAAAAATCAGTAGATACAAGCTCAATTAATAGTTTGAAATCTGAGATCATTGATCAATTTTTGCTAGCCAAGAGTGTTAAGGGCAAAGATAGATAAACATTATTAGGTAAAATAAGAGTTAAGATACAGACCAGACATGATCTAAATGAATAGCAGAACTGGCTTGAGGGACTGAATGGCCTACTCCTGTTCCTATGTCCATACATGTAGCTGACTTCTTAAGCTGCCAAAATGGTAGGCAGAAAGTGTCCCCACATTTATTTAGTGAGGACAAACAGGGAGGCGTTATTTACCCATGCCTGAAGCATGCATTAGGCCCTTTGCATATGAGGTGCCCACTGCTTGGTATCCTCACCTCTCCCCAGATGAAAAGTCACAGACCTTAAACATTAATTCTGTTTTTCTCTCCACAGATGCTGACTGACCTGCTGAGAAATTTTATTGAGAAAAGTTCAAAGTTAGGAAGCTCAGACAAAACTTCTAAAGTGATTAGCAGTGCAATATTTGAGCTTAATTATTAATCACGTGTGCTGAGATCCTTTCCTCTTTTTCAGATGATATTTGAACAATAAATCTCTTTCTTGTTATATAAGGGACATGCTGTACTAAACATGAAAATGTTAGGAACCAAAGTCCAATAATCTTACCATGAAAATTAGATTATAATGGAGAGTTTTTTTTTAAGGACAATGGGATCCCCATGTAAATCTGGAAACAGGACGTTCTTGATACTTACTAAATCCCAGTTGATTTGTGAGTTAGAAGCAGTACATTCTCTTCCACTGAGCTCACTGTTTCTATTAAGTCAATTTTTAAAAATTAAAGTCCAGTATTTTTTATGGCCTTCTGTTAATGTCTGACTGAGAGAATAACAGAACACCTTATTTTCATCAACACACTCCTTAATTGGAGTACATCTTATTCCACTGGCAAGCAGACCCACCAGAAGTGACAGGATAGTGCTATACAGTCAGGAGGGAGTGGCCGTTATGGTCCTCAATATTGACTCTGAACCCCATGAAGTCTCATTGCATCCGGTCAAACATAGGCAAGGAAACCTCTTGCTGCTTACCACCTACCGCCCTCCCTCTGCTGATGAATCAGTGTTCTTCCATGTTGAACACTACTTGGACGAAATACTGTGGGTAGCAAGGGCACAGAATGCACTCTGGGTGGGGGGCTTCAATGTCCATTACCAAGAGTGGCTTGGTACCACCAGTAGTAACCAAGCTGTCTGGGTCCTGAAGGATATAACTGCCAGAATGGGCCTGCAGCAGGTAGTGAGGAAACCAACAAGAGGGAAACATCAACTTGATCTCATCCTCATCAATCTACCTGTTGCCGATGCATGTGTCCATGCCATTATTGGCAGGAGTGACCACCACACAGCATTGCAGAGACAAAGTCCCATCTTCACATGGAGGTCACCCTCCATTGTGCTGTGTGACACTACAACCATGCTAAATGGGATTAGATTCAGAACAGATCTAGCAACTCAAACCTGAACATTTATGAGGTGCTGTGGGCCACCAGCAGCAGCAGAATTGTATACCATCACAGTATGTAACCTTATGGCCTGGTATATCCCTCATTCTACCAATACCATCAAACCAGCTGATTCAACCCTGGTTCAATGAGAAGTGTAGGTGAGCATGCCAGGAACAGTACCAGGCATACCTAAAAATGAGGTGTTAATCTGGTGAAGCTACGACACAGGACGATATGTATGCTAAACAACAAAAGCAGAGCTAAGCAATCTCACAACCAACAGAGCAGCTCGAAGCTCTGCAGTTCTGCCACATCTAGTAGTGAATGTTGATGGACAATTAAATAACTAATGGGAGAAGGGGACTCCAGGAACATCCCCATCCTCAATAATGGTGGAGCCCAGCACGAGTGCAAAAGACAAGGCTGAAACATTTGCAACTATCTTCAGTCAGAAGTTCCGAGTGAATGATCCATCTCGGCCTCCTCCCAAGGTCCCCAACATTACAGATGCCAGTCTTCAGACAATTCATTTCACTCCACATGAAGCAGTTGAGCGCACTGGATACAGCAAAGGCTATGAGCCCTGACAAGATTCAGCTGTAGTATTGAAGACCTGTGCTCCAGAACTAGCTGTTCCTTTAGCCAAGCTATTCCAGTACAACTATAACACTGGCATCTCCCTGACAAAGTGGAAGATTGTCCATGTATGGCCTGTCCAAAAAAGTAGGACAAAGCTAATGCAGCCAATTACCGCCACCTCAGTCTATGCTCAATCATCAGTAAAGTGATGGAAGGTGTAGTCAACAGTGTTATCAAGTGGCATTTACACACCAGTAACCTGCTCACTGATGCTAAATTTGAGTTCAGCCAGGACAACTTGGCTCTGGACTCATTACAGCCTTGGTCCAAACATGGACAAAAGAGCTGAATTTTGGAGGTAAAGTGAGAGCAACTGCCCTTGACAGCAAGGTAGCATTTGACTGAGGGTGGCAACAAGAAACCCTAGTAAAATTGATGTCAATGAGAATCAGGGGAAAAACTCTCCGCTGACTGGAATCATACCTAGCACAAAGGAAGATGGCTTTGGTTGCTGTATGCCAATCACAAGGACAGAAGCAAAATACTGTGCATGCTGGAAATTTGAAATAAAAGCAGAAAATTATGAAAGTACTCAGCAGGTCTGACAGCATCTTTGGAAAGAGGAACAGAGTTAATGTTTCAGGTCGATGACCTTTCAAATGTCCCTCTTATATCGAAGCAGTCCGTGTCTGCATGCAGCAAGACCTGGACAACAAGTGAAAGGTAACAATCGTGCCACATAAGTGACGGACAATGGCCATTCCCAACAAGAGATCGTCTAACCACAATCACTTGACATTCAATAAGAATGAAAGACTTGCATTTATATAGCATCGTTCGTGACCACAGGATGCGCCACTTTACAGCCAATTAAGTACTTTTGAAGTGTAGCCATTGTTTTAATGCAGGAAACGTAGCAGCCAAGCTCCCATAAACAGCAATGTGATTATGACCAGATCATCTGTTTTAATTTTGTTTGAGCACTAAATATTGGCCAGGGCACCAGAGATAACGCCCCTATCTTCTAAATAATATTGCCATGGGATCATTTGCATGCATCTGAGAGGGTAGAGGGGGCCTCAGTTTAACATCTCATCTGAAAAACAGCACCTCAGGTAGTGCAGTTTTCCCTCAGCCTTGATTTTTATACTTGTGTCTCTGGGACTTGAACCCACAACCTTCTGATATAATAATGAGAGTGTTATCAACTGAACCACAGCTAATATTTAGCATTACAGTGCCTCAATCTCCCACCATCAACATCTTCGTGATCGCCATTGACCAGAAACTTAACTGGATCACCCACATAAATACTATGGCTATAAGAGCAGGTCAGAGGCTCGGTATTCTGAAGTGAGTAACTCACCTCCTGACTCCCTGAAGCCTTTACAAGACCCTCCCTATCCCTACAACCTAGCCCTACAACCCTCTGAGATCTCTGCCCTCCTCCAATTCTCGGCTCTTGAGTATCCCTGATTTAAATTCTTCTATCATTGGTGGCTGTGCCTTCAGCTGCCTGGGCCCTAAGCTCTAGAATTCCCTCCCTAAACCTCTCCACCTCTCTGCCCCTCTTTCCTCCTTTAAGAAGCTCCTTAAAACCTACCTCTTTGACCAAGCTTTTGGTCCTCTGATCTAATATCTCCTTATGTGGCTCGGTGTCAAATTTTGTTTGACAAGGCTCCTGTGAAACTCCTTGGGATGTTTTACTACATTAAAGGCGCTATATAAATGGAAGTTGTTGATGTAATAATCCATATCAAGGTGTTACTGTTAGTTTAAGTTTGCTGGACAAAGATTCGCTTCCCACAACATGCAAACTGTCAGCATCCGTGGATTAGATCCACTGGCTGAAGCCAAATGAAGTGTTTAATAGGACAGTATTTTTAACATATTAGCCGGAATTTTTCGTTGGGTGGGAGGCCCCGTCCACCAGCCGAAAAGTCAGTTGTGAGCCCACCTCCGCTGGGCCTGGGGAGCCATACAGGGATTTTTCGCTCCTCCGACCTTTAATTGGTCTTGGGCGGGACTTCCACCTCCTTGAGGCAGGAAGTCCCGTCTAATGAAGCTGCCGGCCAATCAGCAGGCCGGCAGCACTCTCAACAAACCCTTTCCCAGACTTACCTTGCTGCGGGCAGCCTTCTCCTGGGCCAGCGGATGGCATCAGGACTGCCTGATCTTTGCTACCCCTCCCCCCACCAGCTAGTTACCACTTTCCACCCAAAATGGATGAGCAGCTGACCTTCGACATTCAAACAAGGCCTGGCAGTTAAAATCAGCTACACCTCTCATGAGCTTTCCTGCCGGCAGTTAAAAAAATCATCTTTAATATCTTGTCAGGGAAAGGTTAGTGCCCTCTGGTTTCAGGAATCATAAAGTGAGATTAGCTCATTGACAGGAGTAGAGTGGTAGAGTTTATTGTCTTCTATGTTACAAGCAGTTCTATATTCCATGTAATGCAAACCGCTCGATTGTCTTACAGTTCGATTGGTGTAATTAGAATGCTTATCAGTCTGTCTGCTAGAAGATAAGAGGGGCACAAGTGGGAAAAAGTGTGAGACCACCATATTCAGTAAGTAGAATGGGGACACATGAAACACACAGGGACGATTGTGTAGAATAGAGGAGAAAATTTGTAGCATGTTGGACAATACAGGGTAAAGGTTGTAGCACCCAAGAAAACATATTATGGGGCATTGCATTGTGTCAAGACAGGAACTAAGCTGGAATACAGTTCTACAGATGTCAACCATCCTCCAGAATCTTTTCTTCATGCGTTATACTTCATACCGAGCATCATAGTCAAGCCCGATCCAGAAAGGAATTAATGAATGGAAATCGGAAAATGTTGCAATTAGCAGAAACTTCCCAATGGTCATTAATTTGATCTGGGACATGGCCAGTTTTTGCGGGTGGAACCAGCTTCTAGCGCGATTTTTTTTAAACTTGTGCAAAAGATCATGGAAACACAAGTTGTGCCAAATGTAATATGCAATTGAAATTCTGCGCTGGTTTGGCTGATAGTACTTATTCTGCTTTGTGGAATGTAATTAACTGTCAGCGAAGGCATTGACAGAGAAAATGATAGATTGCGAAAAGCAGCTGATTAATAAAGCTTTTTCAAACCTACTCAGAAGCAAAGCAGAAGGAAAACAGAACAGGTTGCTGCACAGAAAGAATCTTACTCACTGAGGTGCACTTAAAACCAATGGGTTAATGCTTTTGGCGAAGTAGGATTTTCCAATAAACACAATTTCAAGCATTGCTGGGAGCAGATAAAACTGTTCCTCTTAGTCAGAAGGTCTTCGGTTCAATGTCCATTCCAGGGTTTGCACAAATAAGACTGACACTTCAATGCAGTCCCGAGGGATCATTGCACTGTTGAAGGTATCAAATGAGATGTTCAACCCAGGTTCTATCTGGTCCTCCTCAGGTGGATGTACAGCACCCGATAGTAATATCTGAAGAGCAGAGAAACTCTCCCAGTGACCAAAACAGATTATCTGGTCATTTGAAATAAAAACAGAAGAAAAACTTGGGCTTTATTTGTTATGGCAATGCAGACTATTCAATGGTATAATAGAAGTGTTTAAAATTATCGAAGAATGGGATATAACCAGTGTTTCCAATAGTTGAGGGGTGTAGGACAAGGGGCCACAGAGACAAGACTAAATTTAAGATTTAGAGCAGAGCAAAATGCTTTTAACAGAGAATTATGAGGCTGTGGAATTCACTTCCAGGCTTCGAAGTTGAGACAGAAAATAAGTCAACATTTGAGATTATATTGGATAAATGGATGAAAGAAAGGGATGAAATGATTGAGGAACAGAGTTGGTAAATATGACTAGAACTATTTTCTTGTGTGGATGTAAATTTTAACATGGATTAATTAGGCCAAATTGACTGTTTTTGTGTTGTAACTTCTATATATTTTTATGTATCGAACTGCGTATGTGGGACCTTACTATGCACAAATCCCTGACACAGACCATTTGTTCCTGGTTCTTTGGGGCTGATTTGCATTTCTGCAGCGTGAGAGGAATCGTTTTCCCAATGTTCGTAAACTACAGTCCACTGGTAGCATATGATTTCATCAGAGGTATGTGATTAAATTACTGTTCTATAACTCGCAGAGCTAAAAATTAATTTGTGTAGCACTGCTTCTAAGCAGTACTATATAGACTATGAGAGCAGACTACATGAGTTACCGACATGACCAGCACAGGTTTCCTCAATGATACATTAAAGAAACTCGCACGAGCTACACGGGCAATGGCTGGCAGCACTGTCTGTCCCCAGTGAATTGACATAGTCTGCGTAGCACCCCTTTGAAACAGCCCTTGGCAAACAAATTTTTAGCTCACAGTGTGTAAATCAGAGACACAAACTAGTTTTTGCTATTGCTTGTCTTTTTCTATAGCATTGCACATGGAGAATCAAAACAAGATATAGTGTTCAAGTCAATAGGGTTACAGGGCAGGGGAATAGGTGGACCAGGTTGCACAGCTGGAATACTGTCCTTACTTTTATATAAAATTTTAATTTATATGTTATTATTTATAGATAAATAGGAAAAAAGGCCTGACATTGTTAAAAGTCTCTATTAAGGTTGGAGGGCTAGTAGAAAGATGAGGTTCTGTTCCTTGAGCTTCATTGGAACAGTGTAAAAGGCCAAAGACAAGAGAAGTCAGAGTCCAAGTGGAACTGAGAACTGAAGTGGCAAGTATCACACAGTTTAGGATCACACTGGTAAATAAAATGGAGATATTGAACAAAATGGTCATCTAATCGGCATATGGATTCTCTAATATACAGGAAACTGCATTGTAAGTAATGAATACAGTGTACTAGATTGAGGGAACTGCATGTAAATTGCAGTTTCACCCCAAACGAGTCTTTGGGGTTCTGGACAGTAGAGTGAAAGGAGGTGAATAGGCAGGTGATGCATTTCGTGCACTTGTGCATGTAGGTGCCGGGGAAGTAGATCAGTTGTGATGAAGGGTCACTGACCTGAAATGTTAACTCTGCTTCTCTCTCCACAGATACCAGACCTGCTGAGTATTTCCAGCATTTCTTGTTTTTATTTCAGATTTCCAGCATCTGCAGGTATTTTGCTTTTATATTATTGAAGTAGATCAGGTGTTGGAGTGTTGGGAGAGCGAACTAGTTTCTTTGGAAAGCTGGGAGGTGAGGGGAAGGGAAGGGAGAGTTTGGTTTGGTGGTAGGTTCATGCTTGAGATGATGGCAATGGAAGACGATGATCTGTTGAATGTGAAGGCTCATGGAGTGGAAAGTAAGGACATTGGGCACCCTCTCATGGTTTTGGTGAGGACTGACTCACTCAGGGCAAAACCATAGGAAATGGGATAGCCTGAGTCAAGAGTCCTGTCTAACACAGCTGAGGGAAAAGGCAGACATTTTGGAAGCTCTAGAGTAGGTGATATTGTTAGCAGGGCCACATTAAGGAAAAAAGAAAGACTTACATTTGTATCATGCCTTTTACGACCTCAAGACATCCCAAAGCACTTTACAGCTAATAAAGTTCTTCTGACTCAGAGGAGAGAGCGCTACCACTGTTTCAGTTATACAGAGCATTGGTGAGACCACATCTGGAGTACTGTGTACAATATTGGTCTCCTTATTTAAGGAAGGATGTCAATGTGCTGTAGGTAATTCAGAGAAGGTCTACTAGACTAATACCTGGGATGGGTGGGTTGTCTTACGAGGAAAGGTTAAACAGGCCAGGCTTGTATTCGCTAGAGTATAGAAGAGTAAGAGGCGACTTGATTGAAACATATAAAATCCTTAAGGGTCTTGACAGGGTGGATGTTTCCTCTTGTGGGAGAATCTAGAACTAGGTGTCATTGTTTAAAAATAAGGGGTCGCCCATTTAAGACAGATGAGGAGAATTTTTTTCTCTCAGAGGGTTGTGAGCCTTTGGAACTCTCTTCCTCAAAAAGCAGTAGAAGCAGAATCTTTGAATTTTTTAAGGCAGAGGTAGAGAGATTCTTGATAAGCAGGGGGGGTGAAAGGTTATCGGGGTAGGTGGGAATGTGGAGTTGAGGTTACAATCAGATCAGCCATGATGTTGTTGAATGGCGGAGCAGGCTCGAGGGGCTGAGTGGCCCAATCCTGCTTCTAATTCGTATGTTCAAGCTACGGCTGACACTATATTCTTGGAATTCTTGCACCGCTGAAGAAATTGGCCTGTGGAACATTTACACATTTTTTATAAATAATAAATCAAATCGTCACAAATTCCTTAATTTTGTTGCACATAATGTTGTCTGGCAAATCCCCAACCTGCCAAGACTGAGGCACATATGATTTCGCCACATGAACATTAAAGCTTAAAATTGCAAAACGCTGACTGGAAGTACATTTGCATAGAACTAGCAATGTTGGAACAAAAGGGACCCAGTAGTTACTTCCCCAATGCACAGAAGTGGTCAGATCAGTTTTAGTCACATGACTGACTGGCTGTTGCAGAGAATTTGAACTTCCAACAAAGGATTTTGAAGAGACTGTTCCATATAAGGAGCTAGTCACATGACTAACCTGCTGGGCAACCTCGGAGTTATTTTGAATTTGAACTCCCAACAAAGAAATTGGAATGGAGAAAGCCATGTGATCATGGACTGAGAACCTCTCCTCTCCTGTCTGCCTGCCTCCATCTCTTTCCCACGGAACTGAATCTTGTGAAGACACGTAAACTCAAAGAGAGGACAGCCTCCTATGCGAACAAGGTTTATGAAGAATACTGGGCCCCAATGAAACGCAAGACCATATCTTCAATCAAGGACTACAGCAAGCTCGAGAAACTTATCTTTTCTTCTACTCTTTTCTGTCCTTATTTGCATGTGTGTATCGCGTGAGCATGCTAGCATGGGCGTGTCGTATATCCATAGGCGTGAACCGTATTAGAGGTTAAGTTTTAAGTTTTAATAAAATTTCATCTTTCTTCTTTAAACCAAAGAAAGCCTGTTTGTGCTCATTTCTTTGCCTTATAATTGGAAAGTTGTGAACAAGGATTCACAAAGGGGGAGCTCAAAACACAGTGTGTTTAAAATTAAACCCTGTTACAATAAGACCAGGTGAAGGCAGTAACAGACCCCTAGACACCTTGCTCACCTGGTCATAACAATGTGAATAATGTTGCTATTTCTGAGATATAAAACAGCAAAATTAATCTGAAAATTTAAATTAATGTCTTGCTCTTGTTAAATTCTTTACTGCGATGGTTCTGAGGGGCTGTTAGTGTTATTTGAGTATAGCTGCTGCCCTGGATGCTGTTTTCATTTTCTCTCCACTTGTAATATTTTGTGCTTTATCATTTCATTTCGCCTTGAGATTCATTCATCATCTCTGCTGAAAGTAACAGTGCTTCTGTGGTTGCTTCTCATTGAGAGCATGATCCTGACCTTAGTTGGCATCTTCCATGGTTCTTCTGACCTTCCCGCTCCGCTGGCAGCCTATGGTTTCTTCTTCAACCTGTGCACAGCTCGGGCACAATGGCCCGCCCACAGTTTGGTAACTAAACTCCGGCCCTGGTGCTCCAATTCCATTGTTGCCTGCCGCAATAATCACAACTGGAAGGTAGCGCAGTTTAAGTTATTTTGGTCTGTCGGGTGACTGCTAAGCAGTGTTCACACAGCCCCTTGCGTAGAGGGCTGCCAATGCAAGTTGGGCGTATTCCTGGAGATCTTATCACATGACCTCCTGCCTCCAATTGCCCCATGCACTCACCATTGGTCATCTGACACCTCGATCGTCACGGCACACCACCTTGCTACACCAATTGGGAAATGAACAGACGCTTTGTTCCCTGATTGAATGAGTCTTGACTCTCCGTCAAACAGCTTTCTTTTCCCTGATATTTTTGTAATAAATGAGCATCTTTAAATATTCAAAGAAAATGAAAAGATAGCTTTTTATTTTAATGCCCTGATGATTTCCCCCCCCCCCCCCCCCCCACCCCCCCAGAGTGCTCGCAGCAGCATTCTAGAGATTGCTCTTCAATATCTGCAGTCTCCAGGCCAATGCTGGAAGTTTGACAACCCTACTTGCTGAAGCTCCCTACTTGGCCAACGGTCTCTGGGTACAGGTCCCATAGGCCCATGCATTATTGCAGCAGCAGGCAGACAAACTGAGAGAAAGGAATGGAGTCCTTACAGGAAGCAGGGGGGTGGGGGGAGGTTGCAGCAGACGGGGTGGGGAGGGGGTGACGTATAATGCAGGTAGCTACACAAGTCCGTGAGTTTGTAATACATATCAGTGGGAAGCCCATCCCCATAAACAGAGATAGAGAAGGTGAGCAAGGGAAAGGGAGAATTAGGAATGGGCAATGTAAACGTTAAGTGGGGGTGGAAATTTGAAGTAAGATTTATGAAATTCTCTAGATCAGGGTGACAGTAAGAAGCAGCATCAACACAGTCATCAATGTAACAGAAAAAAGGTCAAGGAGGAGCTTGCATAGGACTGGATCAAAGATAGAAATAGCTGGGATCAAAACGTGGGCTCCATAGTGAGATCTTTTATCTGAAGGAAGTGAGTGGAGTTAATGGAAACGCGAGTGAATATGTTCAGCTAGACAGTAGATGGGGATTCTTTGAGGAAGAAGCAAAAGATCCACGGATAATCCAGGTGAGGGGCAAAGTGTAAAGTGACAGTATGTCCATAAGTGAAAAGAAGACGATCAGGACCAGAAAATTGGCAGAGTGCATCAGAAGAGTGATGGTTGTAGAAAGGTAGGGACTGGGCAAAGGGGGGGGGTGGGTGGCGGTGGGAAATAGTTGAGATAACTTTGATGGGATAGGAGTAGGTGAAGACGATTGGTCTACAGGGACAGTCTCATTTGTGGATCTTGGGGAGAAGGTAGAAGTGGGATGTGCATGTTTGGGAGGCTATGAGATTGAAAATAATGGGGGGAAATCTCCAGAGGATGGGAGGTAAGTAATATTCTTGGAAATGATGCCTTGGTGTTTAGTAGTGGGGTCATGGTCCAGGGGAGGTAGGAGGAATTTTCAGGAAAAAGAACTAAAACTTTGCTTTATTCTTGATGGCTTTTAAAATGACAATCTGCACTTATAAAACTCCTTTAACATAGTCACATATCCTAAGGCACTTCCTAAAAGTGAAAATCAGATCCTTGTTATCTTAGAATTATTCTTTAAATGAATAATGAATAGGTTTTCAGCATTGGCACCAGGCAAAGATTGTACGCGCTACACGAGCGAAACATGAGATAAGACTAAGTACTAAAGATCTGAAATAAAAACAGAATTATTGGAAATGTGCAACAGGTCAGGCAGTATCAGAAAGAAAAAAGATAGGTTAATGGCCCAAATGTTATGGCTAGCGGTGAAGCAACAGTTCTTGCTGCTGACCTCGAAGAAAGCTGCCCACTAAGACTTAGTGATCTATATGGCCCTTTCCTGATATCATCAATGTAACAGAAAAAAGGTCAAGGAGGAGCCTGCACAGGACTGGAAGAAGACAGAAATAGCTGGGATCAAAATGTGTGCTCCATAGCGAGATCTTTTATCTGAAGGAAGTGAGTGTGAGCGAGTGTAAATCTGGTGCCAAGTCAAGGGCTCAGGCAACAGTGATGTAATCAAGCAGGGTAAGCAGCCAATTACATTGAAGTATTCTCACAGACAGCAAACCAGAAAGTAAAATACATTGATTATTCTTCGCTTTTAACTACATTTTACAAAGAGTGAAATAAATGATTGAGACATACACATTGGGAGCTCAAATGTGAAAAACAAACTTTTTTTTAAATTAAAGGCATGTGGAGCATTTTTTTTTAAATAATGGAGAAATTTGACATTCCACAATTATAAAATGTCAAGGCACCCTCAAAGATGGGGTACAATTTGATGAGCAAGCCAGGGCCTGACCCAGGCCCTGGCAATCGGTGAGTGCATTTTGCTGCAGTAGTGCCTCAGTTGTGGGAGCAGCCATTGCCATCAAGGGCCCCACCCCCGGAATCCAGTGGAAGCCCACCAGGGTTACCTGGAGGTCTCCACTCATGGGGGTGGGCCCTCCTGACATGGACAAACTGCAGGTGGGGCCAGGAAATGACCCTTAATTGGACTGGTAAGTGTCTTATTTGGCTTCTTGGCAGGCACCCGGGGTATTGAGTTTCCACCACTGGTAATATGCCATTGTGGCAGGAAAACATAAGGCTCCCCTCCCAATGCCTTGTCCTACCATATTACCAGCCCTCCTGCCTCCCAGCCCATCGCCATAGGCCTCGCAAAATTCAGCTCTTTAATTCTATTCAGAGCTGGAGACTTGGATTTTGTGAGGCCCCCTAAGGCGAGGTCAGAAGCCGGGGGGGCAGTGGGGCACGGAGTATCGTGATGAGTGGCAGAGGCATGGCTGGGCAGAGGATCCATCACCTCCCATTGCCCAGCGATCTTCCCGGGGGGGTTTAGGCCGATGGTGATCTTCCTGCCCAGAGGCCAATTGAAGCCCTTCAGTGGCCTTTTAATGGCCAATTAACGGCTTCTTCCTGCCATTGCTGTGATCTTATCAGCAATGGGAGATGCCTGCGCTGCGTGGGGAGGATGCCTTGTAAAAAAAAGGCGCCCTCCCTGTGGGCTTTGGGGGGTGGATCCCTCCTACCTGGGCAATTTGTGGCCCACGGAGGACCCCCACTGGGAACAACTTTAATCCCCCAGGAGTCCCCTTCCCCTGGACTGCAAGACCACCCTCCACACCCCTCGCTACACTCTTCCAGACTGTCCTGGCAACACCACCTCACCTACCTCTGTTCTGGGTTCCAGTGCTGGGCCTGGGTCCAAGACCTTTGCAGTACCAGCATTGGCCACCACTCCCAGCGGCTCTGCCAATACTGCTGAGCTGCCGGGGATTCTGCCTCCTGAAACTTTGCTTTAAAAAGACCAGGGGATCTCCATAGGGGGGCATGAAGAGGCAGAGGCAGGGTTCCCCGTGCCTTTTTGGCCTGGCCGGGACACCCGCCTCCAGCACAAAATCCAGCCTGGAATGTCCAAGTTATGGCCTGTAGGCCATGTGTGGCCGGAACTGTCCTGGTTATCTAGTCCATAAAGACCAGGATTACGTTAGTTTGTTCTTCCTGTTTGACCTGCAGATTTATCAAGGGTCATTCTTAGTTAGGTTGCTTAAATCAGAATATCAAGATCTTATAGGATTCATAACTTGAATAATCTGGAAATTAATGGGATCATTTATTTAAATTTCAAATGCAACTCAGGGTGACAGACTTACTATGCATAAACAGAAAATGCTGGAAATACTCAGCATCCATGGAGAGAGAAATAGAGTTAACATTTCATGTCTGTGATCTTTTGTCAGAACTGGAAAAAGTTAGAGTTGTAACAGGTTTTCAGCAAGTACAGATGCAGGGGAAAGGGGGGTAGGGATGGAAGGAACGAAAAGGAAGTTCTGTGATCGGGTGGAAGACAAGGGAGATTAAATGACAAAAGAGATGAAGGTGCAAGGAAAAAGAAGATGCTAATGGGGAACAAGAAACAAAAGATATTGTCTAGAGGAGATGTCTGGAGTTACTGTAAATGGCAATGACAGAGTCATTTACAGCGTCTGCGGTCTGAATTAGTGGAGTAGTGATCATGATCTGAAATTATTATACTCAATGTTGAGTTTGGAAGGTTGTAAAGTCCCTAATCAAAATGTGAGGTGCTGTTCTTTGAGCTTTTTTGAGCTTCACTGAACAGTTAGGAGGCTGAGGGCAGAGGTCAAAGTGAGAGTGACGTGGGAAATTAAAATGGCAAGTGACTGGAAGCTCACAGTCACACTGGCACACTGAACGGATTTGTTCAGCAAAGCAGTCGCCCAATTTGCATATGGTCTCTCGAGTGTTTATTAGATTTACTAGTCTGGGAGCTTAACGTTATATTAGTGATTTCAAAATGACTAGTTGCTTCACAAGAGATTGAAGGAAAATTCTTGATTAATGTGGAGTGCCAGCAATATAAAATGACATGATAAGGATATTGATCAATGAATACTTATAGACTATCAGCTGAAAATTCTGCAACTTCTAAATTCATCTATGTGAAAATGCTGGCAAGCTGGATAATCTGTATGCAGAAGACTGCAGTGATGACTATCAGGTGCCATGGAATACTGCCTAAATAATTGATGAAATAATTATTGCAAGGCACTTTCTGCTGACTGCCTTTCATTACAATTCAGTTGTATTAATTGAACCTTGCACAGAAAGTAGTAGGTCCACAGGATCTGTAACCCTGAGATGAAATTTGCCCAAAGATGGTCATATCATACACCCAGCCTGTTAAATATTACCAAGCATTTGTGAGCAATTGCATTTCCTGGTCATTTAGATGTAATTTCCTGAGCAAATCAGCAGCACAGGGAGGGTTTGTGCTCGTACATTTATCAAGACGAGTGATGATAGCACTGGGAAAATGGAACATATTTGTCCACATTATACTGAGCGACAATATGAAATGCTTCTGGCTCAGCATAAAACATGAGGCAGATTTTCTCTCCTATTGCCCTAAAACTACAGTTCAGTCTCAAACCCACCCACCCCTCAAGGCACGGGACTAACATTTCCATTTTACATAGTTTTTATCCTTTGGATTGCTCCCAAAAGTTTAATCTGTGCAGAAGTGGAGCTCAGCACTGTAGGTTAGTGTCAGCTGCAAAAATGGTTTGTTGGGCTGCACAGTGATAGCCTGACCATGAATTCCAAATGTTTTAGATGATGGGGATTTCTGAGGGGTGAGCAGCATGTTATTTTTACAGCAGTTTGCCAGTGGGAAGAAAAGATAGACTAAAATAAATTAATTGTGGATGATGCACACTGTTTAATTGCAAACTTAAATTTTCACACAGTGCATTAAAGCTGAAATTTACTCATACATTTAGCTATTAAACTTTTTAATGTTCCTTTGGTCTACAAATTGGGGATGGTGACATTGGCATACAAATCCTAAAGTATTCGTATTGAATTATTTTGTCTGCTGGTTTAAGAGGGGTTTCCATTTAAAGTAACTGTATTAATGCATCCCTTAAAATATTGCAGAAAGTAATAAAAACAATTTACAGCACTAAAAGAGACCATTTGACTCATCTGTGTCAACTCTTTGCCAGAGCTGTCCAAACCGAATCACATTGCGCTCCTCTCCCCAATCTGTCACATTCTCAGCTTTGCTGTCACTCCATCACATTTGTGCACTGGACACTAAGGGGGAAACCAGATGGCCGGACAGTTAAAATTGATCAGGTTACTTACTTGCCTTCGTAATACCGGAATATCACAGTTGCCGATTTTAACCTGTTTAACTGAGCAGGTGGCAAGGAAACACACCCAAAGCTACTGAGGTCCTTCTTCACACTGCATGTTTGAATGTGATGAGAGTTGCCAAGAAGGAAAGAAAGAGCTTGCACTTATATAGCACCTTTTGCGACTTTAGGATAGCGCAGTTGGAGCTGGGTGATCATGTGATGAAGCCTCCTGGAATATGACCAACCAGAACTGGCAACCCTGTGTCCAAATCATAGAAGTGGGGCCTGGTAGCTGCACACAATAAGTATTGCTCTGAGGTACCCAAGTTTAGCCATTCCCATTGTGAAGATGTCCTTTCAGCTACTTAAGGCCTTAAGCTCTGGAACTCCCTCCCTAAAACTTTCCACCTCTCTACCTCTCTCTCCTCTCTTAAAACCTACTTCTTTAAGTAAGGTTTTGGTCACCTGTACTAATATCTCTTAATGCGACTCAGTGTTAAATAACATTTCTGAGTGCTTTATAAATGCAAGTTGTTGTTGTTGTTGGATCTGCTCAGGGCCCCTGATTGACTCGGGGTCCCATGAAATAAGTTCAGCTTGCATGCCCCTAATGCCATGTCTGAGGGGAGGGGAAGAAGGGAAAGGGGAGAAAGACAGAAATTGAGAGGGCAAGGGAGAGGATGAGTAGGGGGAAAGAGTAAGGAGGACACCAGAGGAGGGGAGACAGGGTCAGAGGGAAAGGACTTGGCTTGTCCGAGAGTCAGAAAATTATCTTGGAGGGTGGTCTGCTGTAAAACTTATCTGGTTAAATAAATGACTGGCATGGCAATAATCAGTAAATATTCAGCTTGACCAGTCACTAATGTTAAGGTCATGAATTTGCAAGACATATACTTGTGCTTATCCAAAATTCTGCTGCCCATATCTTAACTTGCACCAGGTCCTGTTCACCCATCATCCCTGTGCTTGCTGACCAACATTTGCCCTCAATCCGGCAATGCTCAATTTTGAAATTCTCACACTTATTTTCAAATTGTTCCATAGTCTAGGCCTTCCCTATCTCTGTAACCTCTTCCAGCCCTACAAGCCTTTGAAATCTCTGCACTGCTCCAATTCTGGTATGTTGAGCATCCCCAATTTTAATGGTGGCCGTGCTTTCATCTGTTTAGCCCCAAAGCTCTGGAATTCCCTCCCTAAACCGCTCCGCCTCTCTCCCTCTCTCTCCTCCTTTAAGACCCACTTTAAAACCTACCTCTTTGACCAAGCTTTTAGTAATCTATCCTGATATCTCCATCTGTAGCTTAGTGTCAAATTCTTTTTTTAGATTAGATTAGAGATACAGCACTGAAACAGGCCCTTCGGCCCACCGAGTCTGTGCCGAACATCAACCACCCATTTATACTAATCCTACACTAATCCCATATTCCTCCCAAACATCCCCACCTGTCCCTATATTTCCCTACCACCTACCTATACTAGTGACAATTTATAATGGCCAATTTACCTATCAACCTGCAAGTCTTTTTTGGCTTGTGGGAGGAAACCGGAGCACCCGGAGAAAACCCACGCAGACACAGGGAGAACTTGCAAACTCGGAATCGAACCCGGGTCCCTGGAGCTGTGAGGCTGCGGTGCTAACCTTCTAGGAGAAGATAGACCGCCTAGTATCTAACCCAGTTCTGCGCCTGAGTTGCTTGTACACATGTACAAGGAGAAATTTCTTCACCCAGAGAGTGGTGAACCTGTGGAATTCGCTACCACAGAAAGCAGTTGAGGCCAAAACATTGTATGTTTTCAAGAAGGAGTTAGATGTAGCTCTTGGGTTTAAAGGGGTCAAAGGCTAAGGGGCGAAAGCGGGAACAGGTTACTGAGTTGGATGATCAGCCTTGATCGTAATGAATGGTGGAGCAGGCTCGAAGGGCCGAATGGCCTACTCCTGCTCCTATTTTCTATATTTCTATGTTTCTATGTCCCGCTTTCTCCTGAAATAATCTAATGGATGTTGCTGAAATTTTAATAGGAGTAAAACATGCCATTAACATTGGCTCTTTTGGCTTTTAAATCATGCAGGATCCACTTAAATGTAAACAATGCAGGCAGAGGAAATTACATAAGTTTCGAAATGAAAAAAAAAAAATTATATATATGAAATATAAATACATAAGGAAGAATATGGAAGAAAGAGTGAATTGCACTGGCAGCAATAATTTTTTAAATATGTTGAGTTTTCTAAAATATATATTATTATTCAATAATTAAGCTGCTGATAATCTCTGGGTAACATTATGTTTGTAATACATGGTGATGCTCCAGCCTTTCATAAAAGAGCCCACAGCACTATTTCAAAGAACAGCAGTGGAGCTCTCCCCCATGTCCTGGCCAATATTCATTCAGCAACCAACATAAAAAAACCAGATGACCTGGTCATTATTACATTGCTGTTTGTGAGACCTTGCTGTGCACAAATTGGCCGCCACATTTCCTATATTATAACAGGGACTACACTTTCAAAGTACTTAATTGGCAGTATAGTGCTTTGGGATGATCTGAGGTCATGAAAGTTACTATTTAAATGTAAGTTGTTTCTTTCCTTGCATGAGCTGAAATTTTAAAAATAAATAGCAGGTCCAAGATGTACAAGGACATCAAGATGCCATCACTGTAAGGATTGGCATCTGGACCAAAGGACAATGGTTCTAATTTACACAATTCCTTTAACACTAAAGCTAAACCTGGCACAGAGACAGAAGTAGCATCAACACAGCCAAATGATGCTATGAATTACTAATTCAATAATTATTGGCCTGGATTTTGTGTTGAGAACAGTGAGGCAATCAGCATTCACTGTTATTAAAGAGTAATTCAGACAACAACTTCTTGCATCCGCACATGCGCAGTTAAACATGGAAATCAGGAGGTTGCTGTCCAAGTTGCCCTGCTCCCCCACAAACTTCCCTAACCAGTACCTTGCTGAGAGACTAAGCATTCACTCACATTCAACAGTGTGAAGTTGTTATACTTACCCACTGGATACCCATTAAACACATCAGAAAATTTTAGGTCTTTTCCATTCTAATGTAATTGAATTTTTAATAGTGCGGTAGGTTTTTGTGCCAAGCAACCTCTCTGGCACTGAAAATTTACTTTTACAAGTGTGGAGACCCATTCCTTCAGATTTTAATTATTGTTGAAGATTTTAAAGATTAAACAATTTAGAGAAACTTCTTTTTTACATTTTCTTTCTGCTCTTTTATCTCTCTTTTTTCCCTTCCTTTATTTTGTTTTCTGTACACAATTTGGCATTGAATTAAATATTATAACTTACACTTCTTGAGTTGCTCAGTGTAGATTCTTCAATCTGATTGGCTGAGGAGGCACCTAGGTTCACATAGGTCCCAGGTCCCCTGTAGAATAGAACTTGTTTTTTGGGATTGGAGGAGCTCCTAGCAAATCATTATAAGTCACTTCAAGCACATCATCTATGACTAGATATAACATGAGACAACATGTCAAGGAGCATGAAGGCACTGCAAGGTCACTTTTATATAAATATTTGTGTGAAGTTCCTTCACTGGTATTTAACAAAGGTTTTAAACTCTGCTACATACCATGCAACATGATTTCAGCCCACTCTGTGCTACCAGTTGGTAGCATTCTCACTTCTGGGTTCAAGTCTCCATGCAGACTGAAGTATTTAAACAAAGCTGACATTTTGGTATAGTACTGAGGAAATGCTTCACTGTCAGAGGTGCTGGGCAGATTTTTAACTGCCAAGGGGGCTGGGGGTAGAAGTGTAGGTTCATGTGCGGGCAGGTACTTAAAGCCCTTAAAAGTGCTGGCAGGTCGGGAACCCGGCATGAACTCGCCCACTGCTGGGTTTAACTGGAGCACATTGAAGGCAAGTGCGAACCCCGCCACCCACCCCACCGCTGCCCACACCCCCCCCCCCCCACACCCGTCATGGAACTGTCAGATCACTTATTTCCAGATTTAAATAGGCCAGCTAATGGGTTTCTCAAGCTGTGTGAAACTCAGCATGGTCAACAAAGTGAAAATCAGCAGGGAGCATTGTTCAATGAAACTGACAAACTTGAAAGCCTTTAAACAGTGAAACTGCATAGCTGCTGGGTCGACTAAGTGACAGGCTTGTGCTCAAAGCATTTGTTCAGAGAGCCAGATTTCACTGCTTCACAGATGAATTTCAACTTTCTGGAAGTAATTTCTCCTACCCTGGACATTAGTCGCCTTCTTGTCAGCCTACACTGCAGCATGGGAACAGCTTCTGCAGCTCCATCTTGGACCTCTGATGAGGAACAAGAGGAGCAGCAACACCAACAATACCAGCAACAGCAGCAACAACATTAGCAGCAGCACCAGTTGCCTTCTCCTCAGCCACATGCTGCTTCACAAGACAGAGGGGATGGACACAGCAATCCAGCTCGAAGGAGATGATACCCCCAACATAGGCAGAAGATCAGCTTCGCAACAGGTGTTAGTACCAGTGTCTCACGAGGCTCAGGCTTTCACTGCAGGTTGTTGCAGACATTTGCAGCCTCCTGGAGCAAGACCAGCTTCACTGTGGACTCAACGGCCACGCATTGCCAGTGGCTGTTAAAGTGGCTGTCCCTGGAGGCCTCCACCTGCCCCTCCAGTTCTCTGCTTGTCCTAAGAGTTGTGTGATCTTTTCTCTTGCAAGGAGAGAAAGCAAGGAGTTATGAGTGTGAGAAATGGATTGTGTGGATAGAATGCAATGACAATATTTGTGGAGCATGATTGTGAGGAATGGGTGTGAGAAGGCAATAAGATGAGGATGAGTGTGAGTGTTGGCTGTTTGGATGGGGATGTGATGTGCCTGGAGAGAGAAAATGAGTGGAGCTGCAAGGTGTATAGGTCTGAGGAGTACTGGGGAAGTCAGAGTGTGAGGGTTGGTACTTGAAATTGCTATGCCACTCATCTTTCCTGCCCTCATGAGGTCATTGAACCTCTTAATACACTCTCTCTGGGTTCTAGGGACCACACTCCTGATGTTACTTCCTCAGCCATTTCAATCCATGCCTGCTTGGTTTGAGAGGTTGGCCACTTCTTTCCTTCCATGGGAAACAGCACTTCACTCAGTCCCTCAGATCCCGCAGAGGACCTTCAGGGAAGAGTCAGAGACCAGGGGACAGCCTTTCTGAGTCTCCTTTCTGTTCCTGTGCTGAAACCTCAATGTAGAATTCAGCCACTCTGACCCCTGCTAGGGTCCCTTTAACTAGAAATCCTTTCTTTGACAGAGTGCAGGTTGTCATCATGCTGAGCAAAGTGGTTGAGTTAAATAGCTTCAGCAACCCCTGCAACTGAATCAAATGGTTTCCTGACCCACTGCCAGACTCCACGCTGCGAGCAGGTTTATTTTGGTAAAATTCCATCCGTCTTTTAGATGAGAAATTAATCTGAGGACACATTTGCATCGGGATAATGTAAATGATTCCATGGTTTTATTAAAGAGTAGTAAATAGTTCTTTAGGACACCCTGAAGGAATTATAAGATGCCATTATAAATCAAACTGCAATATATTTGAATTTTCAACAGGCCTTCGATAAGGTACCGCATAATACACTGATGATTAAGGTGAAGTCAGGGCAAGTAGCAGAATGGATAGCAAGCTGGCTACAAACAGAAAACAGAGCAGGGGTTATGGGTAGCCAATGAGACTCGCAAAAGGTGGAAAGTGGAGTTCCATATGGATCTGGGCCGGGAGCTCTGTTGTTGATTTGAACTCAGGAATCGGAAGTACAATTTTAGCATTTTCAGATGACAGCAAATTGGGGTGCATAGTTAATACAAAGGAAGACTGTGACAAAATAAAATAATACATAATAAATTTACAGAATGGGTGTGTAGGGGAGGTGGTGGTATAGTGATAATGTCACTAGACTAGGTTCATGCTGTGGGGACATGGGTTCAATTCCCACCACGGCAGATGGTGAAATTTGAATTCAATTAATACATTTAGAATTAAAAGCTAGTCTAATGGTAACCATGAAACCATTGTCAATTGTTGTAAAAACGCATTTGGTTCACTAATATCCTTTAGGGAAGGAAATCTACCTGTGACTCCAGAACCACCGCAATGTGGTTGACTCTTAATTGCAAAGCCTATCAAACCACTACAAAGTGTATGAAAAGGAATGAAACTGGACAGACCACCTGGCATCGACCTAGGCACTGGAAATGAAAATAGTAAACCCAGCCCTGTCGACCCTGCAAAGTCCTCTTTACTGTCCCACAGACAAGTCAAGCAACAGCCTCTCATAGTCATACTCATGGAATCATACCTTACAGACAATGTCCCTGGGTATGTCCTGTCCAGTGGCTGAATACCACTGGTGTCAGCCCCCCTTGGCTGATGAATCAGTGCTTCCCCATGTTGAACACTAATTGGAAGAAGCGCTGAGGGTGGCAAGGGCACAGAATGTACTCTGGGTGGGGGACTTCAATGTCCATCACCAAGAGTGGCTCAGTAGCACCACTACTGACCGAGCTAGCTGAGTCCTAAAGAACATAGCTGCTAGACTAGGTCTACGGCAGCTGGTGAGGGAACAAAAAAGAGGGAAAAATCTACTTGGCCACATCCTCACCAACCTACCTGTTGCAGATGCATCTGTCCATGACAGTATTGGTAGGAGTGACCACCGCACAGTCCTTGTGGAGATGAAGTCCCTTCTTCACATTGAGAATACCCATCATTGTGTTGTGTGGCACTACTACCATCCTAAATGGGATTGATTTTGAACAGATCTAGCAACTCAAAACAGGGCATCCATGAGGTGCTGTGGGCCAGCAGCAGCAGAATTGTATTCAACCACAATCTGTAACCTCATGGCCCAGCATATCCCCACTCTACTATTACCATCAGGCCGGGGACCAACCCTAGTTCAATCAAACGGGCATGCCAGGAGCAGCACCAGGGATGCCTAAAAATGAGGTGTCAGCCTGGTGAAGCTACAACACAGGACTACTTGCATGCTAAACAATGGAAGCATGATGCGAACGACAGAGTGAAGTGATCCTACAACCAACGGATTAGATCTAAGCTCTGCAGTCCTTGTCTTCATTTCCTGTTCTAAGGGCACTAAGGCATCCTGTAAGTCTAATTCTTAAAGTGTTACCTGCTTCTCCTATATATAAAATATGGCACTGTTCACATTGAATTGCATAGGTTACATTCTGTTGCTTGCATGTAATTTTTTGATTTATTAAAGCAGCTTTTCCTGTGTTCTTGTTTTGTAACATTTTAAGACCTTTAAGTGCGTACATGTTTCACATTGCTTATCAATACAATTTGGTGTAGCTTGTGTCTTTACTCTGCTACTGACCAATAGGTCTTTTTAAGTCACATCCAGTCATGAATGGTGGTGGATAATTAAACAACTAACAGGAGGAGGAGGGGAGCCCAGCGCATCAGTGCAAAAGACAAGGCTGACAAGGTGAGAGCTAGGGTTAGGGTACATTAGTGTCAGGGTTTGGTCACATAAGGGTTCGGACTAGTTTTGGGATATTTGGGCAACGGGGGTTGTACAGGGCTATATTCTGATGTGTGTATTAGATTATGACCTTTACTGTTATATTAGGGCCTAATCCATTTAGGCTTTTTGGTTTTAGGTTACTAAAAGTATCGGATTGGGTTGCCTGGTTAACCAATTTGCTTTGGGTAGATGAGCTCATTTTAAGACTAGTGTTCGTGTCCAAGATAGTTAGAGATGGTTTAATATAGTCCAAGGGATTAGGGATATGTGAGGCTCAGGATTGTTGTGGGTGTGTTAAGTTTTAAGTACTGGTAAAAAAAAATGTTGCTGTCCTATAACTAATTCAGACCAGTTGGTAACAGGGTTTTAATTTTAAAATCCACACTCTCTCTCTCATTTTCCTTTCTGGTGGTGTCCAATTTATGTTAGTTTCAAGCCCCATAATTTCCAGGGACTGAACCCCACATTGCCTAAAATGTCTGGTGATAGCTTTGTCTTCATTTCCTGTTCTAAGGGCACTAAGGCATCCTGTAAGTCTAATTCTTAAAGTGTTACCTGCTTCTCCTATATATAAAATATGGCACTGTTCACATTGAATTGCATAGGTTACATTCTGTTGCTTGCATGTAATTTTTTGATTTATTAAAGCAGTTTTTCCTGTGTTCTTGTTTTGTAACATTTTAAGACCTTTAAGTGCATATATGTTTCACATTGCTTATCAATACAATTTGGTGTAGCTTGTGTCTTTACTCTGCTACTGACCAATAGGTCTTTTTAAGTTTTTGCCTCTTTTAAAAGCTGGTGTTATACCATACTGACTCAGTGAATTGACATCCCCTTTTAACTTTTCAAAATGTTTTTTAACTATAGTTATCAGTTGGAACATTGCGCAGTATGTTGTAATTAGTGATAGTCTTGCTGTTGTCCCATTTTGTGGCTGTGGATTGGCTGTCTGTGAGAATTATTTTACGCGATTGGCTGCTTGGACAGCTTGATGACATCACTGCAGCTCCGCGTTGGAAATCTCCATTAAAGAACACTACAATCAATTGCATGTCAAGAGAGTTAAAGTTCTCACGACAGAGATTGTTAGATCTCTCAGCGCAGCTATCTTCACGGTCAGTGGTGAGCGCCCTTGCTTCACCGCTGACTGCAAAAGCCAGGCCAGGGTTGCAGCCCCAGCTCCTGTACCATCCAGGTAGATGTTGAGTCCACTTCTGTCAGAGGCTGCTGACCAGACCACTTAGCAGAGCAGCTGACAACCCTGAACTAGAGTTGATATCTGTGGTGGACCTGAATTCATAACAGTGGGCTATTAAGTCGAAAGTGTTCCCATATCATGATCAGCTTCATGGTCTGTCACACTCACTTGTGATATTTTGCAGTACTTTGGGGTTGATTTCCAGAACATTGAGAGATATTCTTGACAGAATGGGCCAGAGATGGTTTTTGCCCCTCCCAGTAGATAGAGAAGGAAGAGTTGATGTATGGGGATGAAAATAGCCAAGAATGGAAGCTAGCACGAATGGGTCTGATGGCCTTTTCTCATTCCTGATAGCATAAACAGAATCATAAACATAAGCAGAACTTTCACGTGAAAACATCAAGACAAAATACAGAAAGAATGAACAGCATTCCAAATATAAATTGCAAATGTATTAATAAATGCATTTGTCCTTGCTCAGTACATTGAGCATTATTATCTGATTGCTCATTCCATTTAAATATGAGATAGAACTCCAATCTTTTGCACATTAACCCAATCATATAAAAATTGTCGTAATTCACTTAGAGTCAGTTGCAGAACAGATAATCCAATGAGTAAAATTATTCGTGTTGCAAGCTGATCACTCATTTTCTCTTTCACGAAAATTAGCATTTCATGTTTTACACTGTTTCACTGTTGACAGTAGAAGTGATAATAGTGCTCCTGGTACATCATTAGATCCAGAGAAATATAATGCAATATCTTGCTAATTTATTGGCAATATTGGTCAGACAGGCCAGTGAAACTTACAGTTGCATTGTAGTCTATCAACATAAATCACCAGTTATGCAAATGCAACAACCTAAAAAATAACTCACTGACAGAAAAGCAAAATACTGCAGATGTTGGAAATCTGAAATCAGTTCTGATGCAAGGTCATTGACTTGAAACGTTAACTCTGTCTCTCCCAACATTGCTTCCTGACCTGCTGAGTGTCTCCAGCATTGTCTGGTATTAGCCAAAAAATTACAGTTTATGATGTTGGCATATACCCACTCAAAATGTTTTGAAGACATTAATTCCTCAATCAAAAGAAGACTTAAGAATGTGAGGTTAAGTGGTCATGCACTGAGACAAAAAGCAATAATGTCTAGGTTAACTTTTAGTTAGGAAATCGATTAGACTTCTATTGGGAATCAACTCGAACAAGAATAATAAGGAGTATCATTACTGGGGTACATCACAAATGCACAGATTATAAGTGTTGAAGAAGTTAGCATGGTATTGCAACATATTTGTCTTGACTCCAAAGATGTACCGGTAGTGCTATTATCACAGTTAGCTGGCAGTAGTGAGACAGTGTAAAATAATGAAATGCAAATTCTTTCATAATTTAGTAAGGAATGTGTTTCGAGAATAAGATGCATCACTTATGTCATTAAACTTTAAACAGATTTAGGGAGAAGGAGTATTAGTGTGACTGCACGTATTAAGATTTGGTACTTTCATAGGTACATTCTAATGGGAATTCATGATCTTCCAAAGTACAAATATCTTCTTTTCAGAGTCTGAGTGAGTTCACCATTCCTTTATCCTTTCAAAATACTGAACTGGCAGTGCTCTGTCTCTCCCCTTATTTCCTATATTCATTTCTTGAAAGTGATGACTTCACAGGCCTTCTGGAGCACAGCATGTATGATCCCAGACAGGAAGAGCTGGACTTTCCCTCACAACCCCTGCTGAAATTGTATGATGCAGCAGAAACAAATGGGACTAAATCATGCTGTGAGGTTTGCACCCCCCTCCCTCAGCCCTGCCCGGCTCCTGCCAGGACTGTAATATTCTGCTTACTGTTAAACTAGTACAGAATATCTGAAGAGTCGAATGGGTTAAAAGAAATAGGAGCTTTATTAAACATGTCTTACTACTAAGGTTTACATCTTCCAAGCCTGTATACGAGGGTTCCACACAAGTGGTGCTACATCACTTCCTGTGTTGAGGCATACACCATGATTAACATAGTTAACCCAGGAACAACCCAATGTCCAATATACCACATTACAAGGAAAACCGACAACACCTTTTTCCCCACCTGCCACATGAAAATGTCAGTTTTCAAAGCGTAGGGAAGAACCCCACTCTGTTTCCCTCCCATTTGTCCTTCTTGCAGCTTCCCCCTGGTGGCAGTATTACATAGTATTTTCAGCACAATAATAACTTATATTTATATAGTGCCTTTAAAGTAATAAAACGTCCCTGTCATGCAGGCACCTGTCCCTGTCATGCCCCACCTGCCAAGAATGAGGCACATTAATTTCGCCAAACAGACATGAAAGTTCAAATTGTTGCTGGGAAGAAAAGGGGGCCTGTCATAAGGAATTGCCAGGCCCCTCGCTGGAAAGACATTTTTGCAAACTAGCAGACAGTGTTGGGACAAAGGAACCAATACACAGAAGACGTGGTCAGACCAGTTTAGTCACATGACTAACTGGCTGTTGCAGAGTTTTGAACTAAGAGTTTTAAATTGGCCACAGAGAATTTGAAGACAGAAAGCTCCTGGCTCGTGGATTGAGAACATCTCTCTCCTGTCTGCTCTCATCTCTTTCTCACCAGCTTTGGAATCCATTGAAGACACATGAACCCCAAGAGAGAAAAGTCTCCTACAGTGAACAAGGTTTAAGAAGAATAGTGGGCCCCAACGGAAAGCAAGGTGTGTTTAAAATTAAACCCTGTTACAGTAAGACCAGGTGAAGGCTGAAAGGGACCCCTAGACACCTTTCTCACCAAGTCGTAACAGTCCCAAAGCACTTTACAGGAGCATTATAAAACAAAATATGAGCACGGGACGTGTAAGGGGATATCAGGTCAGACAACCAAAACTTGGTCAAAGAGGCATGTTTTAAGGAGTGTCTTAAAGGAGAAAAGCGAGGTAGAGAGGTGGAGAGGTGCGGGGAGGGTATTCCAGAGCTTAGGGCCTAGGCAACTGAAGGCACAGCCACCAATGGTGAAGTGATTAAAATCAGGGATGCTCAAGAGGCCAGAATTAGAGGAGTGCAGATATATCGAAGGGTTGTGGGACTGGAGGAGATTACAGAGATAGGGAGGGGCGAGGCCATGGAGGGATTTGAAATCAAGGAAGAGAATTTTTAAATCAAGACATTGCTTGATGGGAGCCAATGTAGGTCAGCGAGCTCAGGGGTGATAGAATAATGGCACTTGGTGAAAGTTAAGACATGGGCAGCAGAGTATTGGATGACCTCAAGTTTACAGAGGGTAGAATTTGGCAGACCAGTCAGAATGCATTGGAATAGTCAAATCTAGAGGTAACAAAGGCATGAATGAGGGTTTTAAAAGCAGATGAGCTGAGACGGGGCGAAGTCAGTCGATGTTATGGAGGTGAAAATAGGCAATCTTAGTGATGTCATGAATATGAGGTCAGAAGATCATTTCAGAATTAAATGTGACACCAAGGTTACGAAAACACTGGTTTAATCTCAGACTGTTTCCAGGGATGGAGTTGTAGCTAGGGAACAGAGTTAGAGCGGGTACTGCAAACAATGGCTACAGTCTTCCCAATATTTAATGAGAGGAAATTGCTGCACATCCAGTACTGGATGTTGAATAAGCTGTCTGACAATTTAGCAATAGTGGGGGAGGCAAGCGAGGTGGTGGTGAGGTAGAGCTGGGTGTCATCAGTGTACAAGTGAAAACTAATCCTGTATTTTCGATGATGGCGCCAAGGGGCAGCATGTAGAAGAGAAACAGGAGGGGGCCAAGGATAGATCCTTGGGGGACAAAAAATATCACTGTGCAGGAGCAGGAAGAGAAGCCATTGTAAGGGAATCTCTAACTATGATTAGATAGATAAGAATGGAAGCAGGTGCGAGCAGTCCCAACCAACTGGACAACAGTGAAGAGGCGCTGGAGGAGGATAGGGTCTGGTCAACCTTGTCAAAGGCTGCAGAAAGGTCGAGAAGGATGAGGAGGGAAAGTTTACCCTTGTCATAGTCACATAGATATAATTTGTGACTGAAACAGAAACAGACACAGAAACAGGCCATTCGGCCTAACAGGTCTCTGCAACACATGAGCCTCCTGCCGCCTTATTTAACCTCTCTCTGGGTAGACCACAGTAATGGTGGAAATGGCCTACAATTCTGTAAATGGAGGGAATAGGCTATGCAAAGCCTTCCTCTCCCTCCATTTCAGCCAATTCTGTTACCTTTATTTGTTCTTTCATAGGATGTGGTCATCTCTGGCAAGACCAGCATTTATTGCCCATCCCCAATTGCCCTTGACAACTGAGTGGTTTGCTAGGCCATTTCAGAGGTCAGTTAAGAGTCAACCATATTGCTGTGGGTCTAAAGTCAAATGTAGGCCAGACCGGGTAAGAACGGCAGATTGTCTTTCCTAAAGGACATTCGTGAACCAGATGGGTTTTTACGACAATTGATGAAACTATTACTGAGGCCAGCTTTCGATTCCAGATTTTTTTGCACAGCTGCTGCGGTGGGATTTGAATCCATGTCCCAGGGCATTATCCTGGTCCTCTGGATTACTAATCCAGTGATATTACCACTACGCCACCACCGCCCCTCATCTGACAAAAAAGAGCTATTCTCCCCCGTTAATGTGACCTCCCCCCTCTTTGGGTGCCGCAGCATTGCCAAGATTTCCCTTATTGGTAGCAGTGGTCTTCTCATGTTGGCAGAAATTCCTCCGAAAGCTGTACCAGCATGCTGAATGAACTCCGACTTAGGCAAATGATCCAAGATCAACAACAATGATCTGCATTTATGTAGTGCCTTTGATGTATTAAAATGTCCCAAAGCACTTCGCAAGAGCTTTATCAAACAAAATTTGACACTGAGCCGCATAAGGGGATATGAAGACAGATGACTCAAAGCTTGGTCAAAGTAGGTTTTAAAGAGTATCCTAAATCAAGAGACAGATGTAGCGAGGCAGAGAGGTTTAGGGAGCTTAGGGCATAGACAGTCAAAGGCACAGCCTCTAGTGGCGGAGTGATTAAAACCAGAGGTGCACCAGTGGTCGTAACTGGAGGACCACAGAGATCTTGGAGGGTTGTAGGACAGGAGTAACTTACTGAGATAGAGAGCAGCGAGGCTATGGAAGATTTGAAAAAAGACTTGCGTTTGTGTCGGTCTTTTCACAACGACATAACGTCCCAAGGTGCTTTACAGCCAATGAAGTACTTTTGAAGTGTAGTCACTGTTGTAATGTAGAAAACACAGCAGCGAATTTGTGCAAAGCAAGCTCCCACAAACAGCAATCGAATAATGATGAGATAATTTGTTTTTGTGATGTTGATTGAAGAATATATATTGGCCAGGACACCAGGGATAATTCCACTGCTCTTCTTCAAAATAATGTCATGGGATCTTTTATGGCCACCTGAGAGGGCAGATGTGGCCTTGGTTTAATGGCTGATCCAAAAGACGGCACCTCCGACAGTGCAGCATTCCCTCAGTACTGCATTGGTGTGTCAGCCTTGATTTTTGTGCTCAAGTCCTGGAACCCACTACTTCCTGATTCAGAGGCGAAAGTGCTATAAACTGAGTCACAACTGAGAAGAATGGCATGTTTATAGCAGAGTCAGAGGGTTGAATGGAAGTCCCATCTTGCTGCCACTTCAGCACAGAGAGGGGAATCCAACCCTTCGTTTTGGTTGGATATTCCTTCAAAAAGGGTAGGATGGCATTGGCGAGCATAATCCCATCCTGCCAATGCCAACACTTGTAAACTTTTCAGCAACTTCACCTTATGTTTCCATCTGGGAGTCTTTGATTTCCTGGGTGTAATAATTGAAAAAAAAATTCTCTTCCCCAACATCCACATAAATGCTCCTAATCAGCCAAAGTTCCCCTGAATGATTTGTACACGCGTGTTATCCACACAATTTTTAAACAGTAATCTGTTTTAATGTTACAGCAACTGTTAATGTCACCATTTTATAAATCTGCACCAAGAACAAACAACATTACAGTGTTCTTATAGAGTGTAATGAATGTACTCTCAGCAGTTAATGGCAGCTTTTCTTTAACATGATAAATGCCAGCCTGGATGCTGTTTTGACTGTATAGATGAGGGAATGCTGCATTGTTGGAGATGCTATGTGCTCAGGTAAAAGATCTCATGCCACTATTTTAAGAAGAGAAAGGGCCAGCATTTAGCTCTCATCCTGCACCACCAAAACAGATTAACTGGTTATTTATCTTGTTTTCTGTTTATGTAAACTTGTGTGTAAGTTGGCTGTTACATTACTTCATTATGCATTACTTCAACAGTAATTCTTTGGTTGTAACATACTATATGCATTCAGTACATGAAAGGTGCTGTATAAATGCAATTTCTTCCTTTACTTGGCCAAAACCCTGTCAGATCTGCCTTACTTTAGCATTTTAAATCCTTAGTAAATTTTGACATCAGCTCCCAACTCTTCCCCAACCTTACACTATATTTCTCTCAGTAGACTATACTGTTGCTGATAATGTATTTCTAACCACCAGATCTGTATTGTTAATAAGTTATTCTTATTAATTTTATATTAGCATTTACTTTCTACATAAATATCATATTACAGACTATAGCTTGTACCAGGGTTAAAGCGGGATTTGTTAGTGAATGTAATGCAATTTGCAGTAGGATTAACCAATGTAAATGGAGGGCACACTGACATGGTGTGACTGAGTTTTCAGGGAGCTCTGCTATGTTTATGGTGCCAGCTTAAAGATTGAGGGGACCTTTTAGCATTAAAACTTCTGTCACAAACTTTTCTCACTCAATTTCATTAATTATTTCTTTCTCATTTGTAACACGAAGTTAATACTTACTAGCAGTATTCACTACTTTGTATTATATTGTTATGATCCCCGTGGAGACCACCAACAAATGAATAGAATTGAATCTACCAATTGACCTCAATTTAGGAAACCAAACCAACAGACAAGATCTTCTGTTTGCCAGCCCTCTATTCCTGCCTGATCTGCCTGATCTGGGGAGGACTCTGTCTCCTTTTGTCTGGTTCTAACCACTATCAGTTTCCCCAGAAACCTGAAGTTGTTTTCCCAGTTTTTGTTTCAGTTTTGGCTTCCGTTTCTTTTTCAATTCTAGTTTCCCTTTCAGTTTGAGTCTAAAAAAAACAAGCTTTGCAACCACGGATTCCATCACACTCGCCCCCCCCCCCCCCCCCCCCCCACCCCCCCCCAACAACCCTTGTCCCTTGGGGAAGAGAAAGCTTTACATTAGTAAGGTTTTCATTACAATGGTTTAGAAATATAGCAAATTCTTAATATCATAAACATTTTAACAAATAGCTTATTGCCTCCTGAACAGGTAACATTTTCATTTTCCACAATTATACATATTGCATTTACAAAATCATAAGGGCTTAAACAATAACAAAACTGAAATAAATGTGACAATTAGGATTCAAACATCATAGAAATATCATAACTCAGGGCCTTCC
The DNA here is from genome assembly GCF_036365525.1 of Heterodontus francisci. Lineage (NCBI taxonomy): Eukaryota > Metazoa > Chordata > Chondrichthyes > Heterodontiformes > Heterodontidae > Heterodontus > Heterodontus francisci. The sequence goes on along the minus strand of NC_090392.1, from coordinate 58,908,975 downwards.
TTCTCTTTTACACCCCTTATTTAAACTCTGGCTAGAGCATCAGCTATTACGTTGCTTTTCCCTGCAACATGCAAAAATTTCAGTGCAAATGACAGTAACAACAAACCTCAACAAAATAGCCAATGATTCTTTGTTCTGAAGTTTTCCAGAAACACAAGTGGATTGTGATCTGTATAAATCAACATTTCTCCTTGACTATTGGTTACATATACCTCAAACTGTTGTAAAGCCAGTACAAGACTTAAAGCTTCTTTCTTGATGGTTGAGTACTTTGTTTAATGTTTATTGAGCTTCCTAGAGAAGTAACTAATGGGCTGTTCCATACCAGTATCATCATCTTAGAGCAGCACCACTCCTATCCCTACATCACTGGTGTCAATACCCACTTTGAATGTTTTATTAAAATCTGGGGCGGCAAGAACCCTGTTCTTTTATTAAAATGGCCTTTAACTTCTCAAAGTCTGTTTGGCATGACTCTGATCATTCGAACTTCACACTCTTCTTTAACAGATTAGTCAATGGGGTGACTACTGTGCTGAAGTTAGGGACAAATTTTCTGTACAACCCACACATACCCAGAAACTGTAACACATCTTTCTTTGTCTTGACTACAGGGAAATCTAATATTGCCTGAATCTTGGCCTCTTGTGGTAATACTTGATCTTGACCCATGATATGTCTGAAATAAGTGACTTTGGCCTTGGTAAACTCATTCTTTGCCAGGTTTATGATAAGGTTAGCCTTATCCAGCCTGTCAAATAGAGCTGTCAAATGTCAGACATGATCACTCCAAGTGTCGCTGTACACCAAAAGGTCATCGATGTAGACAACACAATTACTTAATTCAGCAATTACTTGATTGGTCAATTTTGAAATGTGGCTGGTGCATTTTTCTTATCATATGGCATAAATTTACACTGGAACAGACCATCAGGTATCACAAAAGCAGATTTTTTTTACCTTGGTCAGACATGGTACATTGCCATTATCCTTTAAGCAAATCAATCTTATGATCAAAGGCTGAGTTCCCCACCCTATTAATTCAATCCTCAAGGCTTGGGATTGATAGGACTCCATCTTAGTTACCGCATAAACCTTTTGGTAATCTATACAGAACCTTTGAGAACCATCTGATTTTGGTACTAAAACAACAGGAGAACTCCAGCTACTAAATAATATCATTACTGAACATATACTGAACCTCCTCTCTGACTTTGGCCAATTTACTGGGATTGAGTCTGTAGGGTTTTGTTTAATAGGTTTAGCTTCCCTTACATCAACCTCATGGATAGCTAGAGATGTAGGACCTGGCTTATCTACACATACCACCTATACTCCCCCAATGGGTCAGTTATGTCTTTCTGCTGATGCTGAGGTAGATGTTGTAGCACCTCATCCAAATCCTCTAACACCTCAGTGTTCACCAGTTTCACTACAGGAAGCTCAGACAGGGAACACTCAGTCTCAGACTCATCATCTGGTTTATCACATGAACCAGTGTCACCATCTACATTCTCTACCACCTGTGCTACCCTACTGGCTGTCTATGCTCATGGTCATAGTACCTCTTCAGCACATGACGTACTCTTTGATTTTTCCATCTGTCTGGGATACTAACCAAATAGTTCACCTCACTAAGTTTTCTTTTGATAAAGTAAGACCACTAAATCTAGCTTTCAATGGTTCACCAGGCAAGGACAACAAAACTAGTACCTTATCTCTGAGTTGAAACTAAGTGCCTTAGCTGTTGTACCAGCTTAGGTTTTCATCACTCGCTGAGAAATCTTGTGATGTTCTCTGGCCATCTCACATGCTTTTGAGAGTCTCTCTTGAAACTCTGATACATAGTCCAAGAGGATAGTTTCCTCCTCATGTGCCAAAGATCTCCCAATGAGTTTAAGAGGCTGCCTAACCTTATAGGTCATTGTTGTTTTTCTAATTTCTGTTTCAGTTTTGATTTCCATTTCTATTTCAATTCTAGTTTGTTTCTGTTTCAATTCTAGTTTTGCTCTCAGTGAGGGTCTAAAAAAAACAAGCTTTGCAACCACAGATTCTATTACACTAATTAATATCTCTGCTGTGTTCTATAGCCTAGAAGATGTTGAGTTCAGTGTGACACAGGCATTTGCTAAATTTTGGGTGACCTAAAACTGACAAATCCCTTGGGTCAGGTGTTAAGTATCATAAGGGGCTGAAATAGAGGATGAAATTGATGGACACTGATTGGTGTTACGTAAGGCTTCTGGGGCACTGGTAACTTTCTGGAAGCAGGAAATGTGATATGTGTATTTTTTATTTATTCATTCATGGGATGTGGGCGTCGCTGGCCAGGCCAGCAATTATTGCCCATCCCTAATTGCCCTTAAGAAGGTGGTGGTCAGCTGCCTTCTTGAACAGCTGCAGTCCATGCACCCACAGGTAGGTGCACCCACAGTGCTGCTAGGTTTGACCCAGCGACAGTGAAGGAACGGCTGCTCTGCCATTCAATAAGTTCATGGCTGAACTGATGACTCCACATTTCCACCTACCCCCGATAACCTTCCACCCCCTTGCTTATCAAGAATCCATCTACCTCTGCCTTAAAAATATTCAAAGACTCTGCTTCCACTGCCTTTTGAGGAAGAGAATTCCAAAGACTCACGACCCTCTGAGAGAAAAAAAATTATCCTCATCTCTGTCTTAAATGGGCGACCTCTTGTTTTTAAACAGTGACCCCTAGTTCGAGATTCTCCCACAAGAGGAAACATTCTTTCCACATCCACCCTATCAAGACCCCTCAGGATCTTATATGTTTCAATCAAGTCGCCTCTTACTCTTCTGAATTCCAGTGGATACATGCCTAGCCTGTCCAATCTTTTCTCGTAAGACAGCCCACCTATTCCAGGTATTACTCTAGTAAACCTTCTCTGTACTGCCCCCAACACATTTACATCCTTCCTTAAATAAGGACACCAGTACTGTACACAGGACTCCAGATGTGGTCTCACCAATGCCCTGAATAGCTGAAGCATAACCTCCCTACTTTTGTATTCAATTCCCCTCACGATAAATGATTCTATTAGCTTTCCTAATTACGTGCTGTACCTGCATACTAACCTTTTGCGATTCATGCACTAGGTCACACAGATCCCTCTGCATCTCAGAGCTCTGCAATCTCTCACCATTTAGATAATATGCTTTTTTTTAATTCTTCCTGCGAAAGTGGACAATTTCCCACTTTCCCACATTATACTCCATTTGCCAGGTCTTTGCCCACTCGCTTAACCTATCTATATCCCTTTGTAGCCTCCTTAACTCCTCTTCACAAGTTACTTTCCTATTTATCTTTGTGTCATCAGCAAATTTAGCAACCATACCTTTTGTCCCTTTTACTAAGTCATTTATATAAATTGTAAAATGTTGAGGCCCCAGCACTGATCCCTGTGGCACACCACTCACTACATCTTGCCAACTGGAAAATTACCCATTTATGCCTACTTTCTGTTTCCTGTGAGCTAACCTATCTTCTATCCATGCCAATATGTTACCCCCTGCACCATGAGCTTTTACTTTCTGCAATAACCTTTGATGTGGCACCTTATCAAATGCCTTCTGGAAATCTAAGTACAATACATCCACCAGTTCCCCTTTATCCACAGCACATGTAATTACCTCAAAAAACTACAATAAATTGATTAAACATGATTTCCCTTTCACAAAACCATGTTGACTCTGCCTGATTACCTTGAATTTTTCTAAATGCCCTGCTATAACATCTTTAATAATAACATCTCTGAGGAGATTACAGATAAAGTAGATAGTTTCAATCCTAAATTATGCATTTTAGTTATACTTTCAGAAAATTGCGCCTAAAAGACTTTTAACTAAACTAAACGTCGTCAGAATTGGTTAGACCATACCTGGAGTACTATGAGCAGTTCTGGATACCACACCTGAGGAAAGATATATTGGCCTTAGGTGGAGTGCAGTGTAGCTTTGTCACAATGATACCCTGGAATGGTAGAACAGGCTCAAGGGATTAAATGGCCTATTCCTGTTCCTATGTTTCTCCAATTCACATTAGAATGTGGGACTGGATGAGAATTTGATTACAAATTAGAACACAAAAAATGCTGCCATCAGCCCATCTGAGGTGAGCTAACAGCACACAGCCACGGGATCCTCCTGGTTTGTAGGTTCAGCCACACACTGCCTAACATGTTAAGCCATTGGTAGCGTTTTTCCTGTGAATAAATAATGACCCAGATTTTGCAGTAGTAATAACGACGAAACTGTCAGTGTTTGCCATCATTTCTCCTCTGAAACTGATAACAACTTCTGGAGTCCGCATATTTGCAGTTAAATGCGCAAATCAGAAGTTGCTGTCAATGATTATATGCTTCTCCAGCGGGTGCACTGTTGAAGTCCTCCCCAGACTGCAATCAATTGGGAATCATTGAAATGACGAGAACTTTCACTTTTACACTATTAATCTCAGTGTAAAAACCCTTGAAAAAGTTACACCTTTTTGAATGAAATGTAACTGGGTTTGTTAATGAGGTACTATGTGCATAATCATTGTAATACAGCCTCACTGGCCCTGAAGGAGTAATTTTATATTTGTTGAATGTCAAATTTCTCCATCATGATAAGAAATTCCACATATTTTTAGAATAATCTTTTTTTAAAGTTTGTTTATGATACTTTATCTTCTACCTTAATCCTGTGCTTATGTCCCAATCATTTATTTTACTGTCTGTAAAATCTAAACGTTAAAAATAAAGGAATTCAGTGGTTTACACTTCCTGGATTGCTGTCTATGAGAATACTTCAATGTGACTGGCTGTTTACTCAGCTAGATTACATCACTGATGCTGGATGCCTGGAGATCCCCTTGAATTAGTGCCAGATTCAGACTGACATTGGGAAAGGGGAAATCCAAGCCAGAGAGACAACTACATCTTTGTGGGCAGCTTTCTTCAAGGTCAGCGGTGAGTGCCATTGTTTCACCGCTGGCTGCAAATTCCAGCCCATTTAATTCACCATTGGCAGCCTACTGTCTGAATTACATTATTATCCAGTGACTTACATTGTTGGCATATGGAATGGCAGGAGGAAACATTGATAAAGCTTTGAATATCGTACAGTAAAATATGGGATACTTGCACATAATAAACCAGAATTACTGAAACACCGAAAGAAAAAAGCAACCATCTGTTTCTACCTGAGAAAAAAATCCAATGTCTAAGCGTTCCTTTCTGCCTAAGCTTTGATTGAGCAGCTTTGATTGAGCAGCTTTGCAGGCAATCTGATATGAACCATTTTTGTCTTAATCCCTACCGAAAAAATACATTGAAATTAAGGGTATGCGCACAGATTTTGGATGGATATGAAGCAGAAGAAAGTGCCACAAAGATGGATATTAATACAACATCATCCGTATTTATATTGCAAAGGATCAAAATGTAATAGCTGGATTAGTGGATAAAGAAGGGATTTGAGAGGTAAAACAAGTAACCAATGGAGTTGAAGGTTGGAAAATAAAACATAAGTTTGAGACAAAAGCTATTTTTCAGGCTGCCATTGGGAAATCTGAATGCATACAGTTACAAAGGTTTTGACATTGACCCCCTTAAAGTGTCACCATACTGTCTTATACCAGTACCCATAGAGTGCCAGCAGCTCCAGGTTGGCTACACACTAAAGACTGGCCAGAGACAATGGAGGTCTTCTGGCAGGAATGGTACATTTTAACATTGGAAGAGTGCTGGTAGGAACAAAGGTTGCCTCCTAAAGAACTTCTCAATGGTCCAGTGGAGACCATCAGGAACCATTTTTAACTTGGCTTTGCACCAGGCTGGAGTTAAAAGGAAATTGAACACTGTGAGATCACCTACTGGAGGTGGTTCCACAGTAGACTACAGTAAGATTGGCAGTCTGATTCCTGAGTTATAATGAATCTTGAAACATAGAAAAAATCTATGGCACAGAAGGAGGCCATTCATATTATCATATCTGTGCCACTGTATGTTCCCACAAAGGTCGTCATTTTAACAGCACAGTTAGATTCATATCAGCTCTTGCAAAGTTCCCAGAATTTTACAACCAGCTTTGTCTATAGGGTTATTTATGTTATTCAAACCACAATCTCTTAGGATTCCAAAGGACTTGTCAGAGACTAATTACACTAATAGAACCCACTGCTGAAGATGCAGTTTTCATTTTGGCTGCAATCAGAGGTTTGAAAGTGTTGGATAGTGCCAAGTAGAAGTATAATACACATTTAGGGTTATGAAATGACAGATTACTCCCTTGTGTCAAGAATTTCTCTATAATGCTAATGTGAGCTAAACAACCACTTTAAAATTCATACAGGTCCTGATAAATATTACTTTGTTGAGTAGCCAAAGTAGTTTTCAAGACATTAATGCCAACATATACCACAATGGAGATTATAAACAAGCTTACAGGCCACATTTTATCACATGTTTGTGTTTGATATTAAGAAGAGAAGCACTATGTGGGCTGCAGTGGATTGTGATTAATTATTATACTCTTGCAGGCAAAGATTCCAACTGCCAGTAACAAAAGCTTTATTACACAAGGCAATTTAAATAAGCTAACTACCTACAAAATGTAAGCTCTATACGCAATATAAACTGTGGACCATACTAAACAATTTATGCAAGCTTAATTCCTTGATACCCAGCAAATTAACCTAGATCTTGGGCTGAATTTTACAGGCCCCTCGATGTGCAGGCCCCAGTGCGGGGGGCCTGTAAAATTCTGCGGGGAGAGGCCCGCCTCAACCCGCAATGTTGAGAAGGGCCCGCCACATATTACGGGCGGCAGGGGGACCTCGGTGACCCCCCCACCGCTGCCGGGTGGTGGGCTTTTCATCTCCATATTTAAATTAACAGTAATAAGATGCAAACGTACTTACCAGCAGGCGGCGGCCATCCCATGCCAATTTTACAGCCGCGATTCGTGCTCCGCGCGCGTTCGGAACTCCATATGGAGTTCCGAGGTGAGAACCTGATGGGGAGGGGGGGGGGAGCAATAACATTTTCAGGGCGGGAGGGGTGAGAGAGCAGGGAAAACAATTTTTATTGGATGTGGGGATGGTGGGAAGGGGTTGAAGGGCAAATGTTAAGAAGTTGGGGAGAAATTGCGGGTTGGGAATAAAATTTCTTCTTCTGCTAATGTCCGGTAAAAAATATTGGGGGGGGATGGGAAAGGGCTTCCATTATTTATTGAAATTTTAATAAATCATGCTTTGCAATATCACTTTAAAAATTTAAATTTCTCCTCAGAGCTTAAAGCCCTTTAAAAATGGCGCTGGACACATAATATTGCAGGGGCTCCTCGGCGACACCTCTGTGTCGGAAGGCCGCCGAGTTGAAAACGCACAGCCAGAGTGCAGCGTGCTAATAAAATTCAGGCCCTCATTTGGTAGGTTGTACTAGTGGTTGGTTTTACTTACTGCAATATGCACACTTGCTCTTTTTCCTTTGGTATTCACAATGGTCAACAGCTTGACCTAGGTATATGGTTTCTCCCATCAGTCTTATAAACTAAAGTGGTTCTTATACATCAGTAAAAAGAGAGGACAATTTTGCAGTTATCAACACTAGTGAAAAGTCATCAACCTGAAACGTTAAATCTGTTTCTTTCTCCACGGCTGTTGCCTGACATGTTGAGTCTTCCCTGCATTTTCTGCTTTTATTTGTTATAGGAGCTGGGTTGCTGTGCAAACCGGCAATTCTTTGATAAAACCTTGGTTAGACCACACTTGAAGTACAGTGTACAGTTCTGGTTGCCATATTATAAAAGGATATAGAGGCACCGGAGAGGGTGCAAAAAAAATTGCCAGGTTATACCTATCAGGAAAGGATGAACTGGCTGGGTCTTTTTTCTCTTGAAAAGAGAAAGCTGAGGAGTGACCTAATAGAAGTCTTTAAGCTTAATAAAGGTTTTGATAAAGCAGGCGCAGAGACAGTGTTTCCACTTGTGGGGAAGAGCAAAACTAGAGGCTTTCAATATAAGATATTCACCAAGAAATCAAATAGGGAATTCAGGAGAAACTTCTTTACCCTGAAAGTGGTGAGAATGTGGAACTTGCTACCACAGGGATGTGTTTGAGGCAAATAGTATAGATGCATTTAGGAGGAGGTTAGATAAGCATTGAGGGAGAAGGAAATAGAGAATTATATGGATGGAGGTAGATAAGGAAGGGTGGGAGGAGGCTCAAGTGGAGTATAAATGCCAGCATAGCCTATTTCTGTGCTTTATACTTGATGTAATTCTATGAAATTGAATTCCATCAAAGCAGCCCTATAAAAAGTCAGAGTGTTTATTGATACCACTGTCAGCCAATGAGTTGGAGTTGGGGCGGGTCTTACCACAGGACTCACAGCAAAAGGTCTATTTTACAGCAACGTCTATTTACACATTAAATAGCAAACACAGTCTATTTAAAAAGAGTCCCTATGAACAGAATACCTGACCAAAATGACAGCAACATCTCCCAATAAAAGCTGGATCATTTCTCCACCAAACTGCAGTGAATGGATGATAGTTGCATAATACAAATTGATTATTTGTCCAGCAAAATGCAGTGAATTAGGATGGTTACATACTGTCTTTATGTACCTAAAAGCAATCCCTGTCACTTATAGCAAGGCCACCTCCAGGTGTGATTGACAGGGTATTTATACAATCATGTTCAGTATCATCAGGAATAGTGGTGTTACTATATGCAGCTCTGAAAAGTTGCTTCCTTCTCCTTCACTCCTCATTATCCCACCTGTGACCTTGCTTGTTGTACAGGATTCAACATTTGACCACAACTTTCTGGTATAAACTAATCTGTGAGTTGATTATTAAGAGGCGAACACTTCAAACTCAAAAATCTTGCAATATTCCATTGATTTTTCTCAGTTTTCTTTCTTCCATGTGCTGTTGCACCGACTCTTGCTTGATCCAGTTCCAATACTTCATCCTTCCTGCAACTCAAATGGTCCAAGGGGCCATGCACTATACACAAAGTCTTAACAGTGAGTATTGCTGAGCTTTTTGCGTACTAGTTTTTATGGTCACATTTAAATTGTGTCATTTGCTACACACAAAGCCTTTGATACAAGAAGTCTGCATTAGTTATATGCAAAGTGCAGAAAGGGGTAACTATGGGGTAAATTCACCAATCCAATGTGAGACCATGGGAGATCAATAATTTGTAAAGTGAACTATCGTGACCGAAATCTTTAAAGCTTTAATGAGTTTGTTGACTAAAAATAAAATCTACTTTAAACCCTTAATGACATACATTATCCTTTCTGTAACATTGTGTGTGTATATGTGTAAAATATAATGATTCAGAAAGGTGAACATGCCAGCTAAAAACCTTTGTAGTTGTGCAGACATTCATTGTCATGCACAGTGTCAGAAGTATCAAATGTTCTATAACGTTGAGGTACAAAGGAATACTATGTTGTTCATCTCTAGAAGAAAACATTGTTTTATCTGTGACATTGGGAAGTTATAGGGCAGCTTTCATTTCAGCAGCAAGTGGAATTTCTCAATGAATTCAGGGAAGAATGTTAAAAATGGATAAAATGGATCTCATTTTACAGTATTCTGTGAGCATGAAAACTGCTTTCAAACAAAACAAAGAAAGCCGATAGCGAAAGAACTATATTGGATTCATGCACAACAAAGTATTCCATATCTAAATGTGAAGTGCAGGTTTTAGTCCACAAGTGACTTATATAAAGACCTCATGTGAGTGAAGGATGTGCTATGACTTTATAGGGAGCATTTGAATATTGTTATAGAGTCATGGATTCAATTATAAAACACACGATTCTCTTCTTTTATCACATCATGATCTTAGGTGTAATATAATGGCTGCAGGTAAGACAAAAACTTGGCTATTTACATTAGGCATGGTGTGACATGGGTTTAGAAAAACATTATTTTTATATTAAATCTTATCTTCACCAGAAAGCTCACAGAACCTGAGAAATAGGCCATGTAGCAGTTGCAGCTGAGAAGACTCGTCAGTGACTTGCTCTTGGTAATCATAGAACGTGAAGCACAACCAGCAAGACCAGAGTTATACTGCAGGCTGCAATTCACATTCTGCCTGGGACTGGTAGTTAGAGAGCATGAAGCATAACTGGATGCTGCAATTCACATCCTGCCAGCCAGAAGGCAGCTTTCAACAGTCATTTTCATGCATGTTCACAGCTCTGCTTCTTTGCTGGTTACTTTTTGATTCTAGGAAATAGGTGTTAGTGTATGTTTTCGTGCAAAATAAAGAAGCTAGGAGAGCAAGTGGACCACCTGCACACTTTTTAAACCAATTTAACACCAGATTGAAGCTATACTGCAACTGGTGTGAAGACTAAGCAATGTGAGAAAGCCTCCAGAGCCATGCTCACACCAGTACGCCCTAGTGCATCCAGGAGTCAGGAATGGATCTGATGCCAGATTCAGCTGCCACTTTCAGATTGATGTGCACCAGAAACTGCTTTGCATCAATGTGGGAGTAGCAGTATAACTGAGGCCTATAACTAGCTCCTGAAACTGACTAAGCTGAGCATGTGGGAGCAACGATCTCTCTCCATTGTGGGTAAGAACCTGGTCATCAGGTGCGAGGCGCTCACTTTGTGGCCCATACTCCACTCCTGCGCCGTGGCGGTCACCTGAGCCATTTTCCACTTCATCTGGGGATCCAAAATGGACCGGGTCCAGAGGGATACGTTGTTCAAACCTCTGGATAAGGGCGGGAAAAATGTACCCAACGTTGCCCTCATCCTGATGACCACCTTCGTGTACGGCTGCATCAAGCTGTGCATAGACCCCCAGTACACAAACGGCAAGTGTCACTACGTGCTGAGGTTCTATCTGTCCCCAGTGTTTAGTTTAGTTTAATTTAGAGATACAGCACTGAAACAGGCCTTTCAGCCCACCGAGTCTGTGCCGACCATCAACCACCCATTTATACTAATCCTACACTAATTCCATATTCCTACCACATCCCCACCTGTCCCTATATTTCCCTACCACCTACCTATACTAGGGGCAATTTTATAATGGCCAATTTACCGATCAACCTGCAAGTCTTTGGCATGTGGGAGGAAACCGGAGCACCCGGAGGAAACCCATGCAGACACAGGGAGAACTTGCAAACTCCACAAAGGCAGTACCCAGAATTGAACCCGGGTCACTGGAGCTGTGAGGCTGCGGTGCTAACCACTGCGCCACTGTGCCGCCCCTTGCGAAGGATGGTCACATTGCCGTGGAACGCTCCATCCAGTTGGACCGTGCCATACCACCTTTCCTTCGTGGAAAAGTTTCTGCGGAAAAACACCTTTGACCACCAATCCATCAGGCAGTGGTCTGCACGGAATGTCCTCAAGGCCCTATGGGAAAAGGAGATGGTGGATCCTGTCAGATGGTTCCCCGAGCAGACTGCCAAAGTCATTTGGCGGAATGCCTCATCACCAGAACTTTCAAACAAGCACCAAAGATTTAGCTTGGCTGGTGGTGAGAAGAGCCCTCCCCGTCAGATCCTTCCTATACGCCCGGACTCTCACCCCCTCTGCACAATGCCCTCGAGGTGGCTGTGGTGGGGAAGAGACAGTTGCCCACCTCCTTCTGGAATGTGTCTTTGCAAAGCAGGTGTGGAAAGAGATGCAGTGTTTTTTGTCGAGGTTCAACCCAAGCAGCTCTGTGACGCAGGAGTCTGTGCTCCATGGGCTGTTCCCAGGGGGACACACCGAGATAAACATCAATTGCTGCTGGAGGACCATCAATTGGGTGAAAGACGCTCTTTGGTCTGCCCGAGACTTGCTGGTCTTCCAGAGCAAAGAGTTGTCCATGACCGAATGTTACAGACTGGCACATTCCAAGGTCCAGGACTACGTGCCGAGGGATGCACTAAAGCTGGGGGCAGCCACAGCAAAGGCTCAATGGGGAAAGACCACTGTGTAAGGTCCCCCCACCAAGCTGAACTGAGGGGCTGGATCCATGGAAAACCCCTTGGGCTGTATCCAGAAAATATGGGTTTTCTGCAAAATGTACATGGCATGAGAAATGAAATGGAAGGGTTGTGAGGCAACTCACTCCTGTATTGAAGGAAACTGATCTCCTTTACACTCTTTGTATTGTCGACTTGGTGCTGTTTAGAACTGTTTTATAATGTATTTTTTACAGGTATATTTTGGGGGGAAAAGTAACTAGCAGAGGGAACCTAGTCCTGGAAGTAATACAGTTAATCATTGGGTAAGCTATCAGTTGGGATAGCTAACATCAGTTAGAACATGGCTATTGAAAAAAACACAGCACAAAGCACTCTTATAAAATCAGCTTTTTCTCTTTATTTTTATTCAAACTCACTTCCATAATCATGCCATAAGCACTCTATCTATCCTGCCTGTACTAGCAATTGGGAAATACATTATAGTGACTCAGAAACTTCCCATTCTCTGAAGGGCATCATGTGATATTCACTCAGTACTTCTACAGAGTGATTCAGCCAAGATTGGGAACTCAGTGGTGTGGAAATCAACAATACAAATCCACTGTCCACTGAATGTTTTGTGCTCTTCACACAATACAGTTCACCCTGGCAATAACTGACCTGTATGTAAAACACTGTACTTAAACATTTTAAAGAGATTTTCTTGATGATTCAGAATATGCATGGCTAAAATAAAGAAATTTCTTTAAGGTAAACATTTCCAGCACTTAATCTGAGCGATTGCATTGACAAACGCATTCAAATGTCTCGTGCTCTTGTTCCTGCATCACAATTGAAACAGATAGCTGCCTAACAGGAAACATGGCTGCAGTAATTAGTGGCAACACTACACAAGAAGAGCTACTTGATAGGAAAAGAAGGATTGAACCTGTAGATTTTGGGAGAATGTTGGTGATATCTATGGTATTTGCTGTGGACTCAGTGATTGAATATAATACTATGGAAACAATGCCACACACGATATGTTGAAACAAGAATACCATAACAGTACATCATAAACTTGAACTTATCCAAAACACTGGTGCCTGATTCCAACTCCACCAAGGCCTGCTCACCCATCACCCTGTGCTTGCTGATCTACATTGGTTCAAATTCCAGCAATGTCTCGATTTTTAAAAATGTTCATATTTGTTTTCAAATGGCTCCATGGCCTTGCCCCTCCCTATCTTTGTACCTCCTAGAGCTCTACATCCCTCCAAGATATAGGCACTCCTCCAATTCTGGCACCTTGCGCAATCCCAATTTTCATTGCCCCACCATTGGTGGCCATGCCTTCAGCTGCCAAGGTTCTAAGCGCTGGAATTCCCTCCCTAGATCTCGCTGCTTCTCCAGATCTCTTTCTTTCTTTGATACACTCCTTAAAACCTACTTCTTTGACCAACCATTTGTCCTAATATCTCCTTATTTGGTTGGATGTCAAATTTTGTTTGATAATGCCCCTGTGAAATGCTTTGGGATGTTTTATAGCATTAAAGGTGCTATGCAAATGCAAGTTGTTGTTGTGTTAAAAAATCCACTTTTCCCTATACAAAAACGTCAATTGACTGGTACCAATAACATGACTTTACATGGATGGTAGAAGACATGGGAAATAATGGGCCAGAAATGTTGGGCCTTTACACTAAATGCTGAATACAGAAGAATCTTTTCCATCAGCAGTACCACTCTAACCCCCACATAACTATGTTGAGGCGTAAGAATGAGTCTCTGTTCTAAAACAAAAATGCCTATCATTAACACAAGTCATGACCTGAAAATAGCTGCAAATTGTAAATTAAAATGGAACAATCAAACTGCACCAGCCAGATATAAAAGGGCATCAAAAGCCGCTGACAATTTCTGACATAGAATATCAGTGTATGGATATTCAAATTTCTTCACTGAGGTTACTGCAGAATCGAGTAAGTAATTAATTAATTTTTATGCTGCCTGCAATTCTAAGTATACACCCTCTTTGTAAATGTTACAAGCTCTCTTGCTTTAAAGGCCTAGAAATGATATTTAGTGAAGTCTACTGCACCGCAGTCTTGCATGTCTTCACCTAGTACTCTCTTCTGTCCTTGTGCTCCAAGCAGGAATGTTAAGTGGTTCTATTTTCTGGATTAACGTGCATGGAAAAAACAACACAAATCGATGCAAACTTTAAAGTCTCATATTAGAAACTATCTCCAGATGATAAGTTCACTGGCTTTGCATTCTGAGTGAGGAAACTTGCTTGAAGAAAACTCAAATTAGAGAATCAGTATTGGAGTTATATCACTTAACTGTATTCTTTTTGTTAATGGCTCCCAACAATTTTTTTGTAGTCATCAGTGTTCTGGTAGGTTTGCCTTTGGTGCTGGAGGATAAGGGGGAGCAGCAATGAAGACAGGAGAGAGCAGGAGCAGCTGGGAGAAGAGGGAGGAGGTGGGAACTGTGCAGAAGACTGACCTGCAGTACGTCTTCAGAAAGCACTTATTCTACCTCAACTTTACCGATGAGGCATGTGTCACACACATGAGCTTCACCAAAGAGGTTATCACCGAGCTATTGCCATTGCAGCTTCAACTGGGATCCCACGCCAGGGCATGGACAGCACTGCCTGTGGCTGTCACAGTCAGTGTGGTCATTAACCTTTATGCCATGGGCACTTTCCAGGCTGAAAAAAGAGAAAGGCATCCACATTCTAGCATCTTTCAAAACCTCAGGACATTCCACAGTGCCTTAAAGCGAATGAAGTACTTTTGAAGTGCAGTCATTGTTGTGTTTGTAGAAACCAGGAAGCTAATTTGTGCTCAGCAAGGCCAGACAAACAGTAATTCAATATGAAACAGATTATGTGCTTTTTAATGATTGTCTAGGACAATGAGGCCAATTCCACCACTCTTTGAAATCGTGCCATGGCATCTTTCACATCTTCAAAAGAAGGGTCCTTGGTTCAATGGTGCATCCAAAAAACAGCACCTCCTGCAATGCAGCACTCCTTCAGTATTGCACTGGAGTGTCAGCCTGAATAATGTGCTCAAGTCAAACCCTCTAACTTAGAGGTGAGACTGTTACCAACTGAGCCACAGCAAATGCCCATTGTCAGGTAAAGGTACAAGGGGAAAATTTGTTCCTTTCGCTAGTTATGGCCAAAAAACATGCATTCCTGTTCATTGTTTTGCTTTAAATAGAGATCAAATGAATGGAAATTCCCCCTCCCAGTGTAACATAAATCTCATCAATCAAACTGAAAGAGGAAACAAATGATGAACAGTAAAACAGTGAATGAGATCTAATAATAAATAAATATGCTAATTAGATGATGAGTTCATCTCTGGAATAAAAACAGAAAATGCTGGAAAGCAATCAGCCATTCAGACAGCATCTGTGGAGAGTGAAACAGAGTTGTTTCAGGTTGATGGCATTTCATCAGAACTGGAATATTTTAGAGTTGAACATTTTTTAAACAGATACAGAGCCAAGGAAAAGCAGGGGGCTGGGGTTGGGAAGAAGAACAAAGGGGAAGGTCTGTGACAAGGTAGGCAAAAAGGGGTCTTTAGGGGGTCCTTTCTGGGGCTTGCATATTTTTTACATTGAAAAATGTTTAGTAATACAAATTCTTTATTGTTACTTCATTCTGGCAGGTTCCCATTACTTTTCATCTGGAACTGCCCTATTTCACAACTCAGCATAACCATCTTCAAGCTCCGTACAGCTGCCGCCCAATATGGTATCACCTCACCTACTACTGCTCTTGCTGCTGCTACAGTAGATGCATGATTTTAGTTTATTAGAAATCCTAGGAGTGGTCAAAACCAGAATTTTTGAGGGGACAAGATGCCAAAACTATTATTAAAGTCAATTATTTGCATTGAGTTACTCCAGACTCGGCGTTTGGTTATCAGCCTACATTGGACGAGAAGTGGGCAGTGTGATGGCTTCACCCAGCTATTGTCATCAGTGAGAATACTAAATCTTTTCGATGGTCTGGCCTCACTTATATTGAATTGGCAAGTTACTCATGCATTTCCAACTCCATTAGGCAGCTTGCCATTTTGAAAGGGTGCGAAATCCAGCTGGACAGCACTGAGCATGGGCCTATACGTTAAGCAGGACTGGGAAGATGGAAGGGACAGAAGAGTAATGGGGAGCATTACTAAATGGGCCTTGAAAGCTATGAGAGTGGTATGGAGAACACAGTTAAGGTACTGCTGAAGGCTCAAAACTATTAATTAATAAAATATGCTAGACCTGCTTCCAGCTATCCCTTAAACTAATGCTGTTTATTGTCCTATGTATCGGGGGCAAGATTACCATGAGCAGGTGCTGCAGTGAAGACAACCAAATTAGCATCAATCACCAAACTGCATTATATGACCCCAACTTGCATGCAGTAATGAGACTCCCACATGTTTCTGGCAAGAGAGCTGGCCACATAAATCGAGGCCTATGCAAAATCTGCAGTGGGCAGTTCTAAAACAAGAAGTCATGGTAAGGTTATTTTTTTCTATTTGCATCTCACTACTGCCCCATTTATGCCTTTTAAAATCAATACAGAAGAGAGACAAAAATAGGGGCCCTGGTTATTTGTGGGCTATAGTTAAGCAAAATGATCATGCTTCCATGATCATTTGGATCAGTTGGATTATTGTATCCTTCAGGAAGGCAGCCTGCTAACCTCTACTGGCCTGGCCTAAGCATGATACCATGTTTACACTAGTGGATTGACTCATTGGGCTGAATTTTCAGGCCCCATCGAGGGCAGAAGTGGAGGCAGATGGGTACCAAAAATACCAGCACTGGCTGGTGTGGCGTTTCCCGATGCCATTCCTGGCGCCGACTAAGTTCATCTTGACGGGGGTGGGGCAGCATCGCCACCCTGCCACAATCCCCCATTATGGCTAATTAAGGTGCTTGGAGAGCTCATGAAGAACCCGTTAACAGGGGGTGTTCAGAATTTCACGGGCTACACACGCTGTCTGGTGCAGAGCAAGTAAAGGGAGGCGGATACTGAATGGGGAGCTAGTCATGGCCATCCCAGGGAATTACCCTGGACAAATAAAAGTTTCAACGGCGCAGAGGGGGGGGACTCGGACATTGGGAGACAGGTGCCCACTTCAAGCACCATTGTCGCAGACAGATTGAGTACCATATTCAGTCTTTTCAATGCACCTGAAGAAATTATTTCTGATAATGTGCCACAGTATACGAGCAGACCTTTCAGGGATATGTGCACCAAATGGGCGTAAACCATGTGGCGTCCTCATCATATTACCCTAGATCTAATGGTCTTGCCAAGTGAATGTTTTGCACAGTTAAATCACTTATGCTGAAGTGTAGGACAATGAAACAAGATTTTCATGTTACCATGCTACACCTCAGAGCTACACCAATGGATATGGGCTTACCGTCATCAGCTGAGATTATGTTTGGCAGACAAGTGCGGATGATTCTGTCAAGACATCGTCTGTCCAAATTCTCCAAGATGCAGGAGATACAGCTCAAAAAACAAAGGAGAATGAAGATGGTGCATAACCGACATGCACGTAGGACAAAAGGTCAGGGTCATACACCTCACAATGAGAACATGGTTACCTGCAGAGTTATCCAAAGTATGCAATGAGTCTAGGTCCTACGAGGTTACAGCATCTAATCGAGCTGTGTTGATGAGAAACCAAAGCCAATTAAGGAAAGTGTGCAATACTCCGATTGTGCACAGCGGACTCAAAAGAACACACTCTGTTGATGAGGGTGTGACAGAACAACAGGACAAAACCAACACATTAACAACATGTTTGCAAGCCAAGAATGTCATAATCCCTTATACTTGTAAGCTTTATAATCTCTATCCCATATAACTAATTCTGATAATATCCAATTTTATGTGTTTATACTTGTAGCTTACAAGACTTATCTTTGGAAAGAAAGAGGTTGTTGTATGGTCATCTTAAGAGTGATGTCCCTTTAAGAACTCAGTATGCTAATGAGCTACGTACCAGGATTTTGTCATGTGACTAGAAGCCATAGTCATTCTGCAACTGTAACACCTTAGGCAAAGGTTCTGTAAATAGTTTGCTCTGTATTGTATATACTAGTTTAACTGTTAATAAACCTTCTAGAGATCTTCAATGAACTGGAATCCATGCACCTCATTGTGTTGCTTGAGATAACACAACAAAACCCATGACATATGTCCCACCTCCGTTCCACCCTCTGTGGCTGCTAATTGAATGTCGAGCCCATCTCCATATCAATTAAGGGGTCACCCCTGTGAATATTGTGCATCATTTCTGTTCCTCCACCCTCCCCCCACGCCCCGGGGGTGAGTTCACAAGCCAGAAATCGTCCCAGCTCACGTTTCCCACCTCCAACTTGA
The DNA here is from genome assembly GCF_036365525.1 of Heterodontus francisci. Classification (NCBI taxonomy): domain Eukaryota; kingdom Metazoa; phylum Chordata; class Chondrichthyes; order Heterodontiformes; family Heterodontidae; genus Heterodontus; species Heterodontus francisci. The sequence continues at coordinate 58,890,610 of NC_090392.1, read as the reverse complement.
AAGTTCAGCTCATAACACCTTCTAGGCAACTCGGGATGGACTATAAATGCTGTTTTGCCAGTGTCACCCACATCCCAAAAATGAACAAAAAAAAAATACAAGGACAACATTCTATTGAGTAGTTTCTGACTTCAAGAATCAGAAAATAATAGAGCATAATAAGAGAAGAACCTGATCCAGTTGGAAGCAAGACTGGAAACAGACAGGATCTGAATACAAGACAGTGATGAATCGAATAACTGAAATAATAATCACAGCTGTCGGAAAGATGCAAACACCCAAGACAGATTGAACAGAAGTTTGTGTACTACATAAAAATACTGATGAGCTGATGAAAATATTCTTAAAATATAATTAATATAAAATTATATGCAAATAAGGGAAACATGTAAAACAGTTTGAAATCACTAAGCTTCAAAGGAGCGGAGTGTGACTTGGCACAGTGGTAGCATCCTTATCTCTCAATCAGAAAGCTATGGGATCGAGCCATAGTCTAGACAACCCCAGTGAAGAGAGTTCTGGCCTCTGAACACTGGGTTGACATGCAGGGGAGAACTTGTATCCAATTTGAATGGAAAAGTGCCTCCCCATCACCCCCCTCCCCACCCCGATTTCATCTAGCCAGTTCCTCCTGGTTAGACCGATGACCTGTCTACATAAAAAGGGGTTGTTATGGAAACAGCACGATGTAAAAGCAATGGAAGAAGTGAGTTGCCTCCTGTGTCATTAGGCATGGAAGAAAAGAAGCATTATAATGTGTGAAATGAAGGCTTTATTTAGGCTGAAACAATTAAAAGATAAGAAAGCAAAGGCTAAGCAGGTAACTTGACCTTCACTTCCCTCTGATCCCACCCCTTCTGATCTGACCCCTTGCCATGTATTCACAATACCCTCTGACCTCCCCCTCTCTGACGCTGAACATTCTGTACTCAGCAAAGGACTCCGTTTTATGCCCTTACGCCCCCACCTCAATGAATTTCGCACTCAACATGACGTTGAGCTCTTCTTTCGTTGCCTCTGCCTCTGGACTCACCGCTTTGACCAGGAGTCCTCCCCCTGACCAGCAGACCCATTCACCCACCTCCAGCATTCTCCCTCTACCTGGAGCCCTCCCTCTGGCCTCTTACCTGCTCTTGATCTTTTCATTGAAAACTGTCAGCGAAACATTGGTCATCTCAATTTCTCTGCCCCCCTCACTTACTCTGACCTGTCCCCCTCTGAACTTGCCGCACTCCATACTCTCAGGTCTAACCCCGACATTGTCATCAAACCTGCAGACGAGGGTGGTGCTGTTGTTGTACGGTGTACCGAACTCTACCTTGTAGAGGCTCAGCGCCAACTCTCAGACACTTCTTCCTACTTCCCCCTGGACCATGACCCCACCACCAAACATCAAGCAACTGTCCACAAGACTGTCACTGACCTCATCTCCTCTGGAGATCTTCCCTCTACAGCTTCCAACCTCATAGTCCCGCAACCCCGGTCAGCCCCGCTTCTACCTCCTTCCCAAAATCCACAAACGGGACTGTCCCGGCAGACCCATTGTGTCTGCCTGCTCCTGCCCCACTGAACTTATTTCTTCTTATCTTGACTCTATCTTTTCACTGCTGGTCCAGTCTCTTCCCACCTACATCCGTGACTCTTCTGACGCCCTACGTCATTTTGACAATTTCCAGTTTCCTGGCCCCAACCGCCTCCTCTTCACTATGGACGTCCAATCGCTCTACACCTCCATCCCCCACCAGGACGGTTTGAGGGCTCTCTGCTTCTTCCTTGAACAGAGGCCCAACCAGTCCCCATCCACCGCCACCCTCCTCCGTCTGGCTGAACTTGTTCTCACATTGAACAATTTCTCTTTCAACTCCACTCACTTCCTTCAAGTAAAAGGTGTTACTATGAGTACCCGCATGGGGCCTAGTTATGCCTGTCTTTTTGTGGGATATGTCAAACATTCCTTGTTCCAGTCCTACTCAAGCTCCCTCCCCAACTATTTTTCTGGTACATTGATGACTGTATCGGTGCCGTTTCCTGCTCCCGCCCCAAACTGGAAAACGTTATCAATTTTGCTTCTAATTTCCACCCTTCTCTCACCTTTACATGGTCCATCTCTGACACTTCCCTCCCTTTCCTCAACATCTCTGTCTCCATCTCTGGGGATAGGCTGTCTACACATATTCATTATAAGCCCACTGACTCCCACAGCTACCTTGACTACACTTCTTCACACCCTGCCTCCTGTAAGGACTCCATTCCATTCTTCCAGTTTCTCCGTCTCCAATGCATCTGCTCTGATGATGCTTGATTCAACATGAATGATTCCATGACAGCGCTTCTGATATGTCTTCCTTTTTCCTCAACCGAGGATTCCCCCCCACTATGGTTGACAGTGTCTGGCCCTTAACCGTGTCTGGCCCATTTACCACATCTCTACCCTTACCCCTTCCCCTTCCTCCCAGAACCGCGACAGGGTTCCCCTTGTCCTCACTGTACACCCCATCAGCCTCCACATCCAAAGGATTATCCTCTGCCATTTCTGCCACCTCCAGAGTGATGCCACTACCAAACGCATCTTCCCCTCCCTTCCCCTGTCAGCATTCCGAAGGGATCGTTCCCTCCGCGACACCCTGGTCCACTCCTCCATTACCCCCACCACCTCGTCCCCTTCCCACGGCACCTTTCCCTGCCCATTTACCTCCTCTCTCCTCACTATCCAAGGCCCCAAACACTCCTTTCAGGTGAAGCAGCGATTTACTTATACTTCTTTTAATGTAGTATACTGTATTCGCTGCTCACAATGTGGTCTCCTCTACATTGGGGAGACCAAACGCAGACTGGGTCACTGCTTTGAGGAACACCTGTGCTCAGTCCAAAAGCATGGTCCCGAGCTTCCGGTTGCTTGCCATTTCAACACCCCCCCTGCTCTCATGCTCATACCTCTGTCCTGGGATTGCTGCAGTGTTTCATTGAACATCAACGCAAGCTTGAGGAACAGCATCTCATTTATCGATTAGGCACGCTACAGCCTGCCGAACTGAACATTGAGTTCAATAATTTCAGAGCGTGCAGGGCCCCCCATTTTACTTTTATTTTTAGTTATTATTTTTTCTTTTTACTTTTTTCTTTTTTGTGTTTGTTTTATTTTAGTTTGTTCAGTTTGTTTCTACTGTGCCTATCCACTGTGTATTTTTTTCATGTTTGTGCTTGTGGCTGTTCAGTTTTCAGTCCATTAACACCCTATCTGTATGAATGCTTTGTCTTTCATCACACCATTAACATATTGTTTACCTTTGCTCCATGACCTTCTGGTCAGCTATTCTGTGACCTTGTCCTATCAACACCTTCTCTTTTGTTATCTCTTGCCCCATCCCCGCTTTACTTGCTTAAAATCTTTTACATTTCTTATATCTGCCAGTTCTGAAGAAGGGTCACTGACCTGAAACCTTAACTCTGCTTCTCTCTCCATAGATGCTGCCAGACCTGCTGAGTATGTCCAGCGTTTCTTGTTTTTATTTCAGATTTCCAGCATCTGCAGTATTTTGCTTTTATTAACTTGACCATCTAGTTTGGAAAGGCACAGGATTTATCCATGATTTGTGGAGAGTTAGCTGATTTTAGTTGTCAGTGCTGCCGAGGTGTCCCTAAGATAGTATGAAGAGGGGAGAAGTTGAAGGTGCTACTGGGTGCTATTCTAGTTGGAAGATTTGTGTAATCGCACACTGGGTAAGACAAGACTTGTCTGTGATGCCTTCAAAAGCTTCATTGTCGCAGATGGAAAATACAAGCCAGCTGAAGTATCTGTGGATTTTGAGCACCTGTGGAACTGATTTCCAATATGAGGTCCACGCTGAGGACAATAGAAGAGAAAAGGCAATAAAACTAAAGAAAAAAACATCTTTAACTGGAATGTATGAGACTGGTTACAAAACAGAAGGATCTCACTGGGTAACCTTTAGAATCTATCTATAATAAATGATGACTGCTGTCGATGTTTTTGTGTGTAGAAGATTTTCTTAAATGTCTTCTTAGATTGAAAATGCAACCATTGATTGCAGAGGAGATGGGTTTGAATATGACTTTCAGTCAAAAAGTATTTAATCAAATATTGTGGCAATCATACTGTGTGTTTGATACACTACCTCAAAGGTCAAATGTCTTTAAATGAGGTGCTGATTGTTACATAAAGGGAAGGAATGAAAGCCTGAGGCAACATTTCCTAAAACAAAAGCACAGCTGCTGTATCTGGTTAAATTTAGCTGCAACTTCCATAGCTGTCAGAAGAGATCTGTTTAGCAGCAGTTATACTGAGCAGACTAACGGGCACTGGATCGATTTGTGCCAAGGGCTACACATCCACATTCAGAGGAACGCATGATTAGGTACAAGAAATAATCTCTAGAGAGTTTGAAGTTGATTGTAGCTTGTTGAAAGAAGTTGTTGGTATGGTACAGCCACATCTAATGCAACTCATCCGAACAGCTGGTCTGCAGAGGGTAACTTGAATTCACGTTCACAATTAGCAACCGCTGGTCAATGGAACTGACTTTTTTGTAGAAAAATCAAAGGATTTCTAATGAGTATAGGGCTGATCTAAAAGAATTGTGATAACGTGTGAAGTCACATTCCTAGATATGCCAGTATTCAGGAACGTTACTGTCTGTTGAATGAGGCACAGGTACGAAAATAACAAGAAAAGACTGTCAGGTCAATCAATGCTCCCTCTATCCTGTAAAAGATGCAGTCTGATGTGTTAATACTTGGTCTCATTTTAAAAGAGTTCCATGTTGTCATCTGTATGCAACCATGCATAATTAATTTGATTATCTCTTCTGTGCTTGCTTTTTTTTAATCATTCTTCCACCTGTTCTTTATTAAAATATTATTCTGAGAAATTAAAAGCATCCCAGGTTTTATATAGACAAATACCAGTGAAAAGAAAATCCTTGACCTGTGTGGAGCAGTGGATCAGACACTGGCCTTTCAGCTCTGAGACTTGATGTCAGCCTAAGCTGATGGTTTTAATGGGTCCTTTGTGAAATGAGTTTGGATGATCTCAATCTAGTTTCTAGTGGCTTAAGCCTACAGTACAAAACTGATACTAAATGGCTATCACGCTCAGAGGCCATGAGATGACTGGTGTGGGAAATGAACAACAGGAAACCTTTGCTATAACTGACCTAAAAATGCTTGATGTTAACACTGAGTGACATTCCCCTGCACAGGCGCAAGCACAAGGGGGGGAAAAAGTCACATTTTACGTTAAGTTGCAAAGTCAAAGTCGGCTGACTGGAAAATGGCCATGGCCATTAGAAAATAAAAATCATGTTTAACTCTTCCTTCACCAACCAAAAATAGTTTAACTGGTCATTAATATCATTAATATTTCATTGCTATATCATTCCACATTGTGGAGCTTGCTGTGCTCTAATATGGATACCCCATTCACCTACATAATAACAGTGAATACAATTCAAGAACTAACTCTCTGTATGTAAAGCACATTGATACACCCCAAGTGATGTGAATTATTTCTGTAAAGTGTTATATTTTTCTCCATTTACTAATTTTGGTTAAAAAAATAGATGTAAGTATGAAGTGTGGGGCATCATTTAATACTCAAACCTACTTTTTCATTAAAGTTAGCAATAAATTACTTGCTAATGAGAAATGAATAGGTTGCTGTATAGGGGATGAAACGTGAGGAGCTTTCGATGCTGTATCAATGTGGAATGAACGCAGTTTTTTACATACTTAGAACATATGACTTTACATATTCAGAGATTCACAAATTTCTGAATAGTATTTACTCAGTATTTTATGGAAGCTTGCTGAGAAAATGCTTACATGATTTATTTCAAATCAAAAATATCCAGGGTCAATTAATTGTGATGTTTGAGATGAGTATAGCAGTCGATAGGGTAGATAAATAGAAGCTATTTCCTCCAGAACAGGCTCAAGGGGTTGAATGGCCTACTTCTGTTCCTATCCTAATTTATGTATGTATATATTAAATTCTTAAACAGATGAAAACCATGACTAACTTTTGAGACAACAGTTAGATTGTCAACAGAAAGAAGCAAAGGAAAAATATTAATTGAAAATAATGTAAAATATGTTCGAAGTGGAGCAGTCTGCAAATGGATACATGAAACAATCTAGCAGGAGATATTCTGGGATACAGGATCGCATGTTGATCAGAATGTTAATTGTTTGTTCATTCTCTGTCTTCTAATCCAAGATAAGTTTTGTATCATTTATTATACCTCCAGGTTCACAAGACAGTGGGTGCTTACCACCAGCTGTGCAGTTCACATCCAGTGTTTGGTTCAATAAATTTCAACTTGCTGCACAAGGAAATACTAATCTGAGTTGAAATGAGAAAATAAAGTGGCAAGCAGAGACAAGATGTTTTGCCAGAGGGAAAGAAGAACAATTGGAAGTTGGAGTCAATAAGATCAGCTCCAGGATATGTCCTGATGGGAGGCGCCTGTCAGCTTGAAGATAATGCTTGTGGCAAGGTCTGTCAAGCGAGTGGAAGCAAAGGGGAGGGGGGGGAAATCAATGAATATTGGGTTAAAATTGTATACATTTTCACAAGGAGATCATTATAATATTGATCAAGATGATATATAACAAAAGAATTACTAGATACATAATAGATACAGTGGACAACCAGGGTCTTCTAATTTTCAGAACAGTGACTACACTACAAAAGTACTTCATTGGTAGTGAAGTGTTATAGATCATTGTGAGATCATGAAAGGTGTTATAGAGATTCAAGTTCTTTCTTTCCTTGCTGCACTTGCCAATCCATACTTCCCTCCTCATTAAAGTGACCGGGTGTAGGGGGTGGCAGGGAAATCATAGACTGGGAGACCACAGAAACAGAAAAATTCTGGGTTATAAATCGGAAGCAAACTTGTAGCATGTATGGTTTTCATTAGATCGTTAAGAAACTAGTTCAATTTATAGAATTCACCCAATTTACATTGAACAAAAATCAGAGGTTTGATTTATACATCTTATTTTCTTTGGGTAACATAATTGAATTTTTTAGGAATATGAGAGGACTCAGGAAAAGTGATCCAGGCAAATTATTCAATTTGGCAAAGGGGTCAAATAGCAGGAAGCACGAGAACCAAAATGATGGCGTTAGATATAAGGAGGAAACTCAGGCAAAGGTTTTTGTGGAAAGGGTGGCAAATTTGCACAGGGCGAGTTTATGAATTTGTAACTATGGCAGTGGTTATAGTACTAGCCTGGGAACCAAGAACTCATGAGTTCAACTCTCACCATGACAAGTAGGAAACTGAATTCAATGAATATGGTAATTTGTGGTACAGCAGCAAAAGAAAAGGCTGAAAATTACAGATTGTCATAAAAGCCCAACTGGTTCACAAGTGTTCTTCAGAAAAGGGAATGGGTTACCCCTACCCAATCTGGCCTACATGTGGCTCTAATTCACATTATGTGGTTGATTATTAATGCCCTCTGATGTGGCCAAACAACACATTCAGTTGTAAAACTAAGTGCTATCAGAAGCCCCAACACCATTTTCTTAGGTCAAATAGGAACGGGCAATAAATATAGCCTTACCACTGTCACCCAAATCCTGACATCAAGTTCAAAGAAAACTTATGACATAGAACTTCATCTATCAGGTTTCATACTGGTGAATTTGGTGTGTAAAACTACCTGGTAGAGTAAGTTCCTAGGGGAGGTAATTGAAGCACACAGTATAAATGGGTTGACGCTTCATTTCTCGAAAGAAAAGCATGTTGAAATCCATGGAAATGAAAATCAATCAGTGTTGATTATAGACAGCTGATCTGCAATGCCAACTTTATGCCCAGCCAGCAAGTTAAAAAGCTGCCCCAATATGTTTGCCAGGCTATAGCTGTAGGTGAGCCCTTAATTCCTATGATGCTGACTGTGCTGGACAAAAATATCATGCAGAGCATCCCTGATTCTTGTGCCTACATTCCCAAAATGTGCTACTGTTATGCAAAGCTTTGCTTCAGGAGCGCTAATTTGTAAAGTCTAGCTCACTGTTCCTAACTGCAAAATTTGACATTAAAAAATACAGTTGCAGGCAACTGTAAACTCCTAACTGGGTCAAAAGTAACCTGCAGGGGGTATAATGATGATTAATTTGAAACGGCAGTCAGTTGATTTGACCTGAGACAATTTTTTATGACTGATGAACTGTGATAATTGCTTGAGAATTTAGATAGTTCATCACACTTTTGTTGCTATTCTTTACAAATGAGCCACCAATGTCAATGTCAATATCGTATCGTAAAATGCAAGGAGCTAATATTCATTCAGCTGTTCGACTAAACTTTCAGGTCAATATGTTTTTTTTAACCAATCATCATTAAACCCAAAATAAGGGCTGCCTATTATTGATTCCCACTTCCCGGAAGACAAAGTTCTGAAGTGACATAGAATACTGCCTAAAATCAACATAATCATAAATTTATGGTCGTTTCTCATCAAATGCCATCAGTATTTTTCACAGCTTTCTTTTATGAAGGGCCATAAATCCAAAAATGTTTGCTTAAGGGTTGATCTGAGGCATGCATCCAACAGGTTGTTCCAATACAGTAGGAGGTTCTCCATTTGTGTCCATGGACTCCACGAGTTGAATTAGCTTCAAAAAGTATGCGAGACGTGCGCCGCGGAGCCACCACGATATTTCGCACGGTGGTTCATTAGCATGGAGGGGGCAGACCCCCACCCCACAATGACATAGAGGGGGCGGGCACTTCATCCCCAGCAATGGTGTCCGGTCCCACCGTGTAGGCACCGGCGCCATTTTTAAAGCACTTCCAACCCTTACCAGTATTTTACTTTTTAAATTGAAATGGATGGGCCATGGAAATCTATAAATTTAATAAAATATCGAAGGCCCCCTCCCACCCCACAATGACCATACACTTCATTTATTGTCATTTCCCCACTAAAAAAAATTGTTTCCATCCCGAACATTCCCCCCCGAAATTCATCGCCTTTGCCCTGCAACACCTTCCTACCATCCCCTCAGCCAATAGAAACATTTTTCCCCCACATCCCCCCCCGCACTGAAAATTTTACTCCTCCCCCCTCCCCACCAGTGTTATGCCTCGGATCTCCGAACGGAGATCCAAAGACGCGGGACTTCGGGCAACCAGCCAGAATATAGGCGTGGGACAGCTGTCACGACAAGGTAAGTCAGTATTCATTAATTTTATTGTCATTAACATATTTAAATAAGGTCTCCATTGCCGTGCGGCAGGGAGGCTGCCATGAGGCCTCGCCACCCCTGGTAAAATGCAGCGGGGCCTTCCTGGCGTCGAGGCCCATGGCGGGCCTCTCCCAGAAGTATTTGCCAGGCTCCCCCCACCATGACCCCTGACGTCAGGTGGCTTATAAAATTCAGCCCTACATGTTCTTGATTTCAAATTTATCAAGTGAAGACAAATCATGCTCACACGTGCCAAGAGGAAGGACAATAATTCCACTAAACTATAGGCCCTATAGTATAGTCCTTCCACGTGTGCCATGGATACAGTCTCCTAAAAGTAGCCTCTTGCTTTCTGTTATTAGACAGGAATAAGTTATTATTACTTCAGTTACATGAATAGATTGGACAAGCTGGGGCTGTTCTCATTGGTGGGGCTCACCTTCCACAATGGTGGCCCAGCTGCTGAAGGCAATTTTTAATTTAAAAGTGAAAAATGTTGGAGAGACAGTGCTTCAAAATGGAGGCACCCTCTCTCTTCCCTGCACTGCAAACTGCTGTTCCTTCAGTGCTGGAGGGCCTCCTATTGGCCCTCCGACTTCAAGTGCTTGCCGAGCCCACCCTCTGGCCATTAATTGGCCAATTTGAGGATACTTACCGCTGGTTGACTGTTCCCCACACCGTGCAGGGTTGTGACCCCTACTTGATCCCAATGTTGGGGCACTGACCCAAAGGGCAAAATTCCACCCTATGATTCTATAGGAAGAGATCAAGAGAGAACAACACTGATCCTCAGCACTGGCACCACTTCACAGCTATGCAGGGGAAACCTGGGAAAATGTGGAGGTACTGACCTATTGAGGGTCACAGGATGTTAGCGCTCCCTGAGCAGCTTTCCAAGTCACGCTGACATACATAGAAATAAAGTGAGTGTGCATTTTGTTGGACTGCTTTCTTGTTTTAATTCAAGCTCTTGTTGTGATCACAGACCAGCTAAAAGTTGAGGGAGTGGAAGCCATTCGTGTGGATAAATCTGATTGGGCAGTCACTCAGTGCCCTGATAGCCATATGGGTGCAATTGATGATGCCCTGCATCTGGTGGATTCCAGCAATGGTAGCGAAACCCATAGACCTCTGTGCCTTTGAGACAATGTCTGTCGTGAACTGAATGTACTGTCCAGCTCTGGCATGTAGGGCATCAGTGATCTGCAAGATGCGATTGTGTGGAGCTGTTTGCGAGATGCCACCTAAGTGGGCAGCTGATCCTTGGAAGGAACTAGAAGCAAAGTTTCAATGCCACATTGACTTTGAAGGCTACTGGCAGGGTATGGCAACCAGTGATGCGAGGTGTGAGGTCTTCAGTAACGAGGGCACAGATTTCTGTTACCATTTGTCTGGCGAGCCATAGTCTCCTGCAGCACGGGTTCTCGGTCATCATCAAGTAACTCCGTCTTCGCTGGTAGATCCTATGCTGAGGGTATGGCCTCTGTGTCCTTCCTGCCCCTTGTTCCTCTCCTCTGCTGTCCTGATGCCCAGGGTTCTGCTTTTCCTGCAAAGGTTGTTGCCCCTCATTGCCACTGAGCCCAAAATCTGAGCATTGTGTCCCCATTGCCAGTTGCAGCCTTCCTTGTGTTCAAATGACCATCCAATTGTCCTTGGCACCCTTGCCCCCTGCTCTTATGCCTCAGCAATGCCAGGATAGTGATGAATGCCTGCACTGCTCATGTGCTTACTGCCCACTATCCCTGCCACATGTGCTACATCAATGGCAACTGTTTGTCAATGGCTGAGTCCCCCTCTGTACCGTTCACCATTTTATGGGGTCCAGGTAATTCCCTGGGGCAGCCCTAACTGCCTCCCCACTGTTTACCCACCTCCCTTCACCTGATCTGGCCCAGATAGCATGTACAGCCTATGCACCCCAGCGAAAATCACAATACCACCGCCCCCTCACCCCCCCCACCACCACCATTGATGAGCTCAATGAGCTCTTCAACCAGGTTATTTGGCCTTAATCAGGGATTAGGTAAACATGGCCGGTGTCGGGAATTACATCAGGAAGCTGGCACATTGGCCAGTGCCGGTATTTTCAGCCCCAGTCCATTTCCGCAGCCGCCCTAGCGGGACCTGAAAATTCAATCCATTGAGTTGTAACATTGTAGAATCAGGTCTTTAATGAGACATTATTCAACACACTCTTGAATGTGTGTTCTGGTGTATTAGACTTCATGATTCCAGTATAAGTACCGCATGCAGTGGTTCACTCACAACTCTTATATTAATTCTACTTTTGATCTACATTCCATACATATTAAATCATAGTACATCAAAGCTACATAAAAGTGATATCAGAATAACAATATGGAGTCAGCAAAATGCACTTAACTCTTCTCAATCTCTTCTAACCATTCTGTTACCGTTGTTATATTGCTCACTTAAGCTCCACTGTTATATTGCACTCACAAGCTCTTCCGATCGTTTTATTATTATAAACATGTGACCAGATCAACATATTCCAGAGCTATCAGAACCACGGATGAGTGAATTTCACATATTCCATCAGCACCTCATCTGAGAAGACATCTTTGCCTTAACGCTGCTTACACAATGCATCCCATGCTCAACAGAAAACTGTTTGGACTCATCATTTGCTGATCACACAGACAGCCCAGGACATCGAGATACTCAGGTAGTATGACCTCTTGTTCCCACATATTTAAGTTAGAGTTCTTCACTGAAGGACACTTAGAATCACCTTCTAACCAATGATGTCGCCCTGTTGTTGACCCTTGGCTGCCCATGTTCACTTGAAAGGTTGACATTAAGGAATTTGAGATTTTTCTTTCTGTATTTTTGACAGAATAAAATCCTCTCTGCACCAATAACTCCCACAGCTCTGACCACTTTAAGTTTCCATTCTCTTAACCTTGATGCAAATTAGAAGGCATGAGCTTAAAAAAAAATTAAGTTGGTAATTTCAGTGAAGGAATTCTTAACATTTATTTTTAATGGATGAATGCTTCTGTTAAATAGCAGACAATGTCCCAAAAGTGCGCAAAGCATTTACTCACTGATATCACTAATGGTAATTTCTAGGTTATGGTAAATGGATTTTTTGCAGGGAAAGTAGGATATCTTTAAAATGGAAAATTCTAGGTACACTTGTTATATCAAGATTAACTAAACTATAGTTAGAAATATAATTTGTATTGATGATCACATCAGTCAAATTTTCCTGCCAAAAACATCTACAAAAGCCTTCCAGGAAAACAAAGCCAAGCAGGGAGTATATCATTTCCTTTTTTGTGTAATAATTAAGGCAAGAAATTGAAGAAGGGTCACCGACCCGAAACGTTAACTCTGCTTCTCTTTTCACAGATGCTGCCAGACCTGCTGAGTGGTTCCAGCATTTCTTGTTTTTATTTCAGATTTCCAGCATCCGCAGTATTTTGCTTTTATTGAAGAAGTGGAGTTTATTTCCCAGCAATTATAACAAAACCACATGTAATGTTCACTCTGTCTTATTAAGGTCAATTTACAGTGTCAAATTGCAATGCTGCTCATCATAAACACCACTTATTAAGATGCATGTGTGTTACAGGGAGGGAAACTGCTGTCTTCACCTCAAACTGCAGTTTAAACATCTCTGCCTTCACCCCTACTGCTTATCTCTATTGCAAATTCAGCTAGTGACACCCTGAAAGAACCAATCATTTGTATTGCGCCCAATGCTAGGCTTTAGTTTGTTTGCTGCTAAGTTTTTTTGTTATTCTTTTGTTAGCTCGGGATGAGCATAATTCTACTCATAAATTCCTTTGCAAAGAAAGACTTACATTTATGTAGCACCTTTCATGAACATAGGACGTTCCAAAGCACTTTACAGTGAAGTACTTTTGAAGAGTAGTCACGATTGTAACGTAGGAAACACAGCTAGCTCCGACAAACAAACTGTATTTGTGATGTTGATTAAGAGATAAATATTGGTCAAACCACCACAGATATCTCCCCTGCTCTTCTTCAAAAATAGTGTAGTGGGATCTGTTATATTCACCCAAGAGAGCAGACAAGGTTGCAGCTTAACATCTTATCTGAAAGACAGCACCTCCAACAATGCAGGACTCCCACAGTGGGACATGAACTCACGACTTTCTGACCTAGAGGTAACAATGCTACCAACCAAGCCACAGATAACACATATGCCATTTCCTATCTGCTGTTCAGTTCCTGATCTCAGTTTCTCTGCTATGTAGGCTGTGGTATGGAACCTAGATAGTTTGCCGATGAATGAAGAATGAGGAAAATTGAAAAATCATCAGGAGACCACTGACATCTCACACCATTTAGTGGTTAGCTCAAGACTGGCATTGACAGAAACCAAGCAGCAAAAGAATCCGGGGGTTTACCGCTTCACTCAGTTTCTTACAATGATTACCATGGAGCCAGAGTTTTGGCAAGACTTCCAGTGTGTCCGCAGGATCGTCTCGATCCAATAAGTGTTCCATTACGTATGTATTTACATTGCAGTAAGAAGTGAAAAATAGATTAAGTAATTTTGGAATTTTTGTTGCATTCAGAGTGATCCAAAAAAGCTTGATGCTTGTTCCCCTCCTTTTCACAAACTAGGAAATGCCCTTCAGTTGAAAGTAAAGTAATTGATCACATTATCTGTACCAAATCAGCAATATTTGTTCATAATGGGCCATAATCAGATAAATATTCTTAAAAGACTCCTCTGGGCCATTGATTTTTTTTAACCTTTTCTTCTAGTAAAAACATAAATTTCAGAATATTGATGGAATATTGAGTAATCATGTGGACAGCATATATTAGCTAAAAGTGTATGTATGATGTTTTGAACTCAAGTAATTGATTTAAAAATGGTGGAATTAAAGGAGTGATTTTGTGACCTAGTGCATCTGTGAGGAGAAAATTCCTGTGCACAGCCCATGACTTTTCATCTGTTAAGGTGACAGGCTCTATATTCCCAAGGTATACAGCCTGCTGGCAATGCCAGAAACCATAATTGTCCCTTTAAAGTGTGATTAAGATTATTGTGGGATTCACTTTCATTCTGATATAACTGATTAATGATCCATTTTATCATTGCAGAATGTATTTGTTAATATGGAGGGAATGATTTCTTCTATGCACTGGGTGCAGCAAATATGAAAAAGCATTGACTATCTTGCCATGAGTAGTGGATAGAGGAACACGGTGTCCACATTTGGTAGACTGTTACTCATGGCTTTGCCATCATTTTCCAATTGTTTATGCCACCTTCTTCCATTCATTGCCACAATAATAACTATTTAGGTTATTCACACTTGTGAGATCTGCAGGGTTATTTTACGAGTCATATTGTACACGATCAAAATCTTTGCTTCACATACGTACGTGAAGATATTACCAAATCCCACATAGAGAAGATGTTCCTACTTGTGGGGGAGTCCAAAACTTAAAGTCGTAAATATAAGATAGTTACTAATAAGGAATTCAGGAGAAACTTCTTTGCCCAGAAAGCAATTAGAACGTGGAACTTGCTACCACATGGAGTAGTTGAGACAAATAGTATAGATGCATTTAAGGGGAAGGCAGATAAGTACTTATTGAATATAAGGATATACTGATATAATAAGATGTAGGGTGAAAGGAGGCTCAAGTGGAGCATAAATACTGGCATAGACCAGTTGGGCTGAATGGCCTGTTCCTGTTCTGTAAATTCTATGTAATTTGAGATAATATACCAAGGACTCACATCAACATTGGAGTGTCCATTTTATAAAGCCATTGAGCTCAATTGAATAGTTTATATCTTTGAATTAATGTCATATATGATGCCTTACTGTAGAAAAATGCTGTTGGGGGGGAGTCATCTGACAGTTTTTAAGAGGGAATTTCTTTTTTTTTTTCTTTTGGGCCTCCTTATCTCGAGAGACAATGGATACGCGCCTGGAGGTGGTCAGTGGTTTGTGAAGCAGCGCCTGGAGTGGCTATAAAGGCCAATTCTGGAGTAACAGGCTCTTAGAACCTTATTGACCGGGGGCTGCCCGGTTTGAGGCGGGCGGTAGCTGTCCAGTGAGGTGCAATGACCTCTCCCACCGACAAAGGCAACCCGTGGCGCCCAGTTTCTACGCCAATTTATCTGGACTTATAACCCGTAACTGCTGCCTTCCGTGTTGTTTCAGTCGCTGTGAGGCAACTATGGAGTGACCTCTCCATGGCGCATGCCTGGGCAAATTTATGGAGGTTGAGAGTTGCCCAGTCGTCAAAACCCCCCTCTCGGCCTTTCTGGTGGGGTCCAAAGGAGTGCAGGACACGACGTTTGGCACCAGTATGGCTGCAGGAACTGCCGGAAACATGCCAAAGGTGACACATGACCGCCTACGGGGTTCCGCTCCGGATTTTCTGTTAGGGTTTACTCCCTTAGCCTTGGTCTCTCCCGAGACGCCCACAAGGCAGTGGGGTTGTTGGGGCCCCTACACAGGTGTAGGATGGTGCCGGTGGGAGGAGGGGATGCAAGGGGTAGGGGTAGAGGGAGGAGGGGGGGGTGCAGGGGAAGGGGGTGCGGGGTGAAGATGGTGCGAGGGGGGGGGCGGGCTGGGACGGGGTTGTGAGGGGGTGAGCTGAGAGGGTGGAGCAGGGAAGGGGAGGGGGGTGGAAGGGGGGTAAAGGGGGGGGAGGGGGGGTGGAATCTGGTGCAGGTAATAAGCCATTTCCTCAGTGCCCACCATCGACGTCCGGAAAGCTCATCCACGTCCTTCGGGAGGTGAAGCATCATTTGGCAGACTTAGAGGTGATTACATTTGCTAAGGGTTTTTTTTTTTTGCAGTGGTTTAAATAAAGGCATGCAGCATTGCCGACAGTGCGCTGCAGATGCTCTCCGAGCCATCTCCCGCGGGCGCTTTGAAGTTGCGGCCGGGGGGGCCGTTCGTGGATGTTTTGGGTGTTCGGGGCACCTTTTCACAGGACTTCTCTCGGGTCCCGCAGCTGCTTCTTCACCTCAATGGACTTACCGCATGCCGTGGCTGCAGACACTCTGGACTGTGAAGACAGCAGGATCGAGGGAATACTCTTCAATTATTCTCAGCTCCAGTAACTTAGTCTCTTTCATTTGATCCATATCACATATTTTATGCAGTGTTGTGCATGTCCAATGGATCCTCTTTAATTATGTTCAGCTTAATGTTGCTTTGTGCTACTCTTGGTACCTCACACCTAACAACATTCTCCAGACTTCATCCCTGGTTACTTTCTCCAGCTCATTTTCCCAATGCTCCCTTATTAATATTTTCATTTCTTTCCTGTTAACTCCAAATAATGTACACTGCACACAGAGGTCTCTTCACTAGGTTTGCTTTATGTGTTACTCATCTAATTTGTGATTTTTGGACTCTGATTCCCTTGCTCCATCAGAGATTGCCTAATTATCCCATAAGCTGTAGGTATTGGATTCGAGGTAATTGAAACTTCTCTCAGTTGATTAAAGCTAGTAAAGAAATTCTTCAAGAATCACGAGATCCTCAGTGGCTTTTAATCCCATCATTGGCCATACTTTACTCTCTAATTATTTGCTATCTACTTTTCTGTGCTGGTTATTCCACAGTGATTTTTCAAAGTCTGTCAGTTTTTGGAAGCTATCCAATAGGTTATTTATATGTGACAGCAAGTATACCTGATCTACCGATTCTTCTTTACTCCTTCACTTCCCCCCACCTATCCCTTCACCACCGCCCACCACCACCACCCCCTACCAAGCCCCACCCCCACCTCTGAAGCACAGATCTTAAGTCTGCTGGCTATAGTTAATGCCTTTTCTCTGGAATTCAAGAGAAAATGTGATAACTTACGTCTGTCGGTTTGAACATAAAAAGTTAGCATTTCAATGGTTCCATCAAACATTTTCAAATAACAAGAGACTGGTGATATTGATGTTTCAGACTGGATCCATTATCTGTAAAAGGGCAGCCCCCCATCTGGTATGGAGGCATCTTTGAATAAAGGAACCTACAAGATTCTGGCTTTGTCTTATGAAGGTGCCCTGAATATGCAGTTAGGGTTTTGTTTCTTTCATATCTTTGCTTGATTGATAATATTACTAATCCTTACCACAAAAAAACTAAACATAGATTGTACAATAGTTAACCCATGGCAGAAATTGAATCAGCAATTCTCCAGTGTACTTCACACTCTTTGTGGTGAAGAGCCAACAGATATCTTCTTCTTCTTTGGCTACCTTGTCTCAAGAGACAATGGGTAAGTGCCTGGAGGTAGTCAGTGGTTTGTGGAGCAGCACCTGGAGTGGCTATAAAGTCCAATTCTAGAGTGACAGACTCTTCCACAGGCGCTGCAGATAAAATTGGTTGTCGGGGCTGTTACACAGTTGGCTCTCCCCTTGCACTTCTGTCTTTTTTCCTGCCAACTGCTAAGTCTCTTCAACTCGCCACTCTTTAGCCCCACCTTTATGGCTGCCCGCCAGCTCTGGCGATCACTGGCAAATGACTCCCATGACTTGTGATCAATGTCACAGGACTTCATGTTGCGTTTGCAGACGTCTTTAAAGCGGAGACAAGGACGGCCGGTGGGTCTGATACCAGCTCGCTGAACAATGCATCCTTGGGGATCCTGCCATCTTCCACGCGGCTCACATGGCCAAGCCATCTCAAGCTCCGCTGGCTCAGTAGAGTGTATATGCTGGGGACGTTGGCCCCCTCAAGGACTTCTGCGTTGGAGATACAGTCCTGCCACTTGATGTCAAGGATTCTCCGGAGGCAGCGAAGATGGAATGAGTTGAGATGCCGCTCTATTCTGACATACGTTGTCCAGGCCTCGCTGCCGTAGAGCAAGGTACTGAGGACACAGGCTTGCACCCCCTCGCACCCCTTCCCCCCTCGCACCACCTTCCCCCCTCGCAGCACCTTCCCCCTCCCCCTTCCCCTCGTACCCCTTCCCCCCGCACCCCCTTCCCGCCTCACACCCCCTTTCCCCCTCGCACTCCCCCTCACACCTCCTTCCCCCATACCCTCCCTCCTCGCACCCCCTTCCCCCTCCCCCACACCCCTCTGCACCCCCTTCCCTCCTCACACCCCCTTTACCCCTCGCATTCCCCCTCGCACCTCCTTCCCCCCACCCCCTCCCTCCACGCACCCACTTCCTCCTTTCCTCTCCCTCCATGAAATCGCACAGTTTACTTGTTAGGGCCCCTGCTCAGGGATACGAGCTAACAATCCCACTGCCTTGTGGGTGTCTCGGGAGAGACTAAGGCTAATGGAATAAACCCTAACAGAAAATCCGGAGCAGAACCCCTAAGGCGGTCATGTATCACCGTTGGCATGTTTCCGGCAATTCCTGCAGCCATTTCGGTGCCATACATTGTGCTCTGCACTCCTTTGGACTCCACTAGGAAGGCCGAGAGGGGGGTTTTAATGCTTGGGCAACTCACAGCCTTCATACATTCCGCCCAGGCAGGCGCCATGGAGAGGTCACTCCATAGTCGCCTCACAGCGACCAAAACAACACGGAAGGCAGCAGTTAAGGTTATAAGTCCAGCTCAATTGGCGTAGAGATTGGGCGCCATGGGTTACCTTCTCACATGTCACTGGCCCCTACACCTACTCAGCATCTATGCTCCAATACTCTGCTCCCTACCTGAAGTTAAAGACCAGTTCTACGAGGAACTGCATAATATCATTAGTAGCATTCCTAATACCGAACAGCTATGCACAATATGCTTATACTTACACAATTGCTCGCACATCTCCCTTGTTTATCTCATTCTGCCTTATTTACACTGATCAGTTCATAGAATCTTGCCACACAGGAGGTCATTCAGCCCATCATGCCTGTGCCAGTTCTTTGAAAGAACTATCCAATTAGTCCCGCTCCACCACTCTTTCCCCATGGCTCTGCTAATTTTTCCTTTCCAAGTATGCATCCAATTTCCAAGAAGAACAATTTGTTCTTCTGACTCTGGGTTTCTGTGCATCCTCCCCATCCTTTACCCCACCATTGGCGGCCATGCCTTCAGCTACCTGAGCCCTACTGCCTGGAATTCACTCCCTAAACCACTCCTCCATGCTTCAGTTCTCGGGCCCTCCTTCCTTAACACACTCCTCCATGGTTTACAATGAAATCATGCTTCAATTAAATAAATTCTAATAAATTTCTATAGAATATTGTGAGAGGAGAAGATTAGCAGCATAATTGTGACATCTTTATCTTAATTTGTGCTGAATGAACAATTTGCACCTATTGATTGGAAAACATTTCTAAAGGAAAGCAATGATTCTTAATGGCATAATTTCAATTTTGCTTCAAACATTACAGCAAAGAAAGCACCCATCCTTTTTTTACTCAGTGCTTTGAAGGATTTTCTTATTGATTTACAGAACTAAAAGTTACAAAAAATTACTGATGATGTGTTATACCAACAACTGATAATTGAAGCCATATTAGCCCAAATATAGAATGGTCCATAAATAAATTATTTAATTCATAATTGATCCCTAGGCCCATAATCTAAGCTAAATATTGAAGTTAATGGTAACCATGTTTGCAAAGCACATTATCACAGCTCTCAGAAACATAGAAAAATAGGAGCAGGAGTAGGCCATTCAGCCTTTCGAGCCTCCTCCGCCATTCAATATGATCATGGCTGATCATCCAAACTCAGTACCCTGATCCCGCTTTCTCCCCATATCCCTTGATCCTTTTAGCCTTAAGAACTATATCTAACTCTTTACTGTGGTAGAGAATTCCACAGGTTCACCACTCTCTGGGTGAAGAAATCTCTCCTCATCTCAGTCCTAAATGGCTTACCCCTTATCCTTAGACTGACCCCTGGTCCAGGACTCCCCCGCCATCGGGAACATCCTTCCTGCATCTAGTCTGTCCAGCCCTGTTAGAATTTTGTAGGTTTCTATGAGATCCCCTCTCATTCTTCTAAACTCTAGTGAATGCAAGCCTAATCGACCCAATCTCTCTTCATACATCAGTCCTGCAATCCCAGGAATCAGTCTGGTGAACCTTCGCTGCACTCCCTCCATAGCAAGAACATTCTCCCTCAGATAAGGAGAACAAAACTGCACACAATATTCCAGATGTGGTCTCACCAAGGCCTTGTATAATTGCAGCAAGACATCCCTGCTCTTGTACTTGAATCCTCTCACTATGAAAGCCAACATACCATTTGCCTTCTTAACTGCCTGCTGCACCTGCATGCTTACTTTTAGCAACTGGTGCACAAGGACACCCAGGGCTCGCTGCACCTCCCCCTTTCCCAATCTATCACCGTTCAGATAATAATCTGCCTTTCTGTTTTTGACACCAAAGTGGATAACCTCACAGTTACCCACATTATAGTGCATCGGCCATATATTTGCCCACTCACTCAACCTATTCAAATGACACTGGAGCTTCTCTGCATCCTCCTCACAGCTCACACTCCCACCCAGCTTTGTGTCATCTGCAAACTTGGATATATTACATTTAATTCCCTCATCTATATCATTAATATATATTGTGAATAGCTGGGGTCCTAGCACTGATCCCTGCGATACCCCACTGGTCACTGCCTACAACTCAGAAAAAACATCTCAAAATGCCTCACAAACGATGAAGAGCAGTGGCTGCAACAGAGGCAAAGTTCGCATCCATTGATGTTTAAAGCAATATTGCACAAGTAGTAATGAAATTAGTAACCCATTATTCGTTTTTTGTGATCCAATGCAAATTAAGGGAATGTTGGTTAATGCATTTTGCTTGGTCGAAGCACCTAATTTATTCTCTGGGACAACATAGACCAGGAATCACCAAAATGATGTCTCATTTCTCAAACCAACATTTCATCCCGTCCTCACAAGACAATTAACTTCTTAGCTCTGAAATCTTGTTTGGGTGCTCCCAGTATCCTGGTGTAAGTGCAGCACACCCATATATGCAGATTTCTGTAAGCTCTTGTTGAGGCTTATTTTTCCGTATTTTTCTGCATGCAGTAGGTACAGAAGCAAATGCTAACCATTTACAAACCAATGGTGATATGGTAGGAGTAATGGGGCTTCTTCAGGAAAGTCAACCCAGCTGTTAAGATTGGCAGGATTAGTCCCAAGATGATACTTGCACTGTTGGCAGATCCAATTGCTCTCAATTTGGTTTGATACAAAATGGATTCTAACGTTTAAATGAGATCTCCTTCAATTGCTCAATGGATACCATCAGGTGTGACACAGGGTTAAACAGGGATTGAGCCTAGCCTGTACTAGATTAGATGATCACAGTTGGGATATAAGTGGCTTTCGAGCAAGGAAAAATCACACAGGATTCCCACTCTTGGTCATTATGTAATGATCATTACTGGAATGTGTGTGTGGTTTATGTTTGTATGTTAGTTGTATCGAGTCACAAGTGAGCTAAGCTGTGATGCCAACAACTTGCAGAAATTTTGTGTGGCTCCACTCATGGCACGCAGCGAGTGGTGAGTCAGTAGCAGAGATAGGACAACATCACTGCAGTCCTGATCTTTTGATGTGTGTCATTGCTAGTAAGACTCTATGTTGGGAATGTTGGGAATCAATGCTAGATGAAATTGCTGCTCACTGTCAAAGTACTGCATGACGCATGGCCACTTGGGAGAAGCATTGGAGATCAGGCATCACCTGTGGAGCTGCACGGGCAACATGAATAACTATCTGAACAACAAATGGAAGGAGAATTTTGGAAAAATCCAGTCTCCCTTTGGAAGTCTAAATGGGAAATTAGCCTAATGGACAGAAATAAAGCATTTTTCTCAATAATAGATTCTTTATTGAATTTTTTCCAGCTGCTCACAGCACACTTAATGATCTTTTATTTTACAGTTAACTAATTTCTGCAAACTGCATACATTACAGACTGGTATGCATCTGTACCTATGGACAAAAGGCTGTTAAATGTGGTAGTGTCTGTTGCAGCGCAAAGTCATTAGTACCATTCTGTTCAGCAACATCCTTGATAGCTGCCTGGACAAGAGTTAACTTCTAGCAATCCCAAATTTATTAAAAGTGCTTAGATATAATGAATGAATTTCTCATACAGGAGTCAAGTTCCACAATTTAAAGATTCTTTCTGATTAGCGTCCTGGGGATCTTTTCAAAGATAGGTTTGATTGAAAGTTATGTCAGCAGTAGAGATGTTAGTTATGTCTGAGAGGAGTAGTAGGACAATTCTTTGCAGTCTATTTGACAGACAGTTCTCTTGTCCGGAGTTTATATTTGTGGGCTTATACCTGTCCACCTGTTTGCAGCTCACCAGTCAATCTGAGGCCATCAGAAATAGGAAGCTGACCAGCTATGTGAAAAAAATGATTATCCTTAAAGGGTCAGTTTTTATGTTAAGTGCGAGCTCTATGATCTATCAAGGCTGAAAGCAAAGACAAAAACACATTGCGTCCTGATCAGAGAACTCCTGTACGCTGATGATGCTGTGCTAGTTGCTCACACGAATCTCAGCTGCAAAGACTAATGGACTGTCTATCCCATGCCTGTAACTTGTTCTTCTTGACTATAAGCGTCAAGACAACCGTGGTCATGGGACAAGGTGTTGCATCTCCGCCCCTGATCACACTAAATCACACCCCACTGGAAGTGGTTAGAAAATTCTGCTGCCTTGGGTCCATGGTGACAGTCAGTCAGTCCCTTGATGCAGAGCTCGATACACGCATAGAGAAGGCAACTACCATCTTTGGCCGACTCACGAAACGCGCATGGAATAACATTAAGTTAACCCTTAGGACCAAGTTGATGGTTTATAAGTCCCATGTTCGCAGCACCTTGCTGTACGGCTGTGAAATATGTATGACTTACAGTAACCAGGAAAGGAAGCTCAATAATTTCTATCTTCACTGTCTGCAGTGCATTATGGGTATATCCTGGCAAGACAAAACCACAAATGCAGCAGTCCTCTCAAAGGCAGAGCTCCCAAGTATGTTGGCGCTAATCAAACAGAGATGGCTTCAGTGAATCAGACATGTCCACAGGATGGAAGGCGATCACATACCTAAGGACCTTCTGTGTGGTGAGGTAGCGGGTGCCAGACAACCAGTGGGGCACCCAAAGCTCTGCTTCAAAGATGCTTGCAAGCATGTCATGCAGGCCCTAAATGTCGACTATCATACCTGGGAGTCATGAGCTGGCAAAAGAGGGAAATAGCGACACATCCTGTGGACCATTGTGCACTACCATGATGACCAGTTGCTACAGCAACTTGGCAACAGACACCAACATCAAAAAGAACAACTTACAGCATCACTTGGCAGCTTCAATGCAGCACTTGTGGCAGAACCTGCCTCTCAAGGATTGGCCTTCACAGCCATCAGCAAAGGTGCACCAAGAGAAGACACCCCACCTAAGTGGATTGTTTGCTGCATGTCCGTCATCTTTCATAGATGGAAGGATGCCAACCAACCAGTGTGGAAGTATATTTGCTTTTATTTTGAGGAGAATGGTATAGCTTGTACTGACTGTACATTTACTGTTTGTACTACTGTTCATTTACTGGTTTAATATTCAATAAGTTTGTCAGTTGGTTTGTAGCCATCTGAGGTTGAGGAGCTCATGTGACATATTGCAGTTAGCCAGATAGTATCAAGTGTTCACTGTTCAAAATCTTGAACTCTCCACATTTATCAATCATTGAAACATATAAAAGTCTTAAGGGGCTTGGCAAGAGAGATGCTGGGAGGACGTTTCTCCTTGCTGGGGAGTCTAGAACTAGGGGTCACTGTCTCAGAATAGGGGTTCGGTTACGGAGGACTGAGATGAGGAGAAATTTCTTCAATCAAAGGGTTGTGAACCTTTGGAATTCTGTACCTCAAAGAGCTGCGGATGCTCAGTTCAGCAAATTTACATCTGAGATTGAGGGCCAAATTTAAACTCTGGGCAAGTGGATGGGTTTGAATGAGTTAAAATTTCACCCCATTAGATTTTTGGATACTAAGGCAATCAACGGATATGGGGATGGTTTGGGAAGGTGCAGCTGAAGTAAAAAAATTAGCCATGGTCTTATTGAATGGCGGAGCAGGCTCAAGGCACTGAACGACCTTCTCCTGCTCTTATTTCTAATGCTATTATGTTCTTAGATGAAGGCATAGTCTGCTTCATAAGGGACATGAGGTTCACTGAAGTGAGTGCTCAGGGATGTGGAACCTCTGGACAATATCCAGTGTAAACAGCCAAAATGCCAGCTTTAGAATGCATGATCAAATCCCTTCAGGCATAAATGTACAGACATTGATTTGCACTTGGTGTTAAAATCTAATGTAATCTTAAAAGTTTGCATTCAGTAAATACTGTCATCTCAGGTGAAATACCAGCTATTAAATTGGAAAAATACTCCAACAATTAGGAAGCCCAAACGCTATGAGAGAGCTTACTTGAGGAAATATCATACATTTAGATTGGGATTTAAATCAAGACCGAAACTGCCACTTTCATCTTGATGCACACTCAAAGCTCCTTGGCATTGATACAAAAGCTGCAATTAAATAATGCCTTAATTTTTAAATGAACAAATCAAGTTAACTATTTTAATAGAAGGTTCTCCACAAGTAGTCCTTAATGAAGTAGACTTGTCTAAAAACGCTCAATTATCAACCTCCTCAAACTATTATAGATCCAGCTGAGAGCATTGTAATTTTAAAAGAAAATTTTGCAGGATTCTCTCAGTCGGATTGTAAATCCAATAGACTTTATCTTATGCCTTTCACAATTTCAAAACACTGATGAGTTTTATCTAAGCTAAAAATGGCACAAAGTTAATAATAATTAGCAGTATGTCAGCAAACGTTTTGAGACTGAACACAAAAGTCTATTG
This sequence comes from Heterodontus francisci, assembly GCF_036365525.1. Lineage (NCBI taxonomy): Eukaryota > Metazoa > Chordata > Chondrichthyes > Heterodontiformes > Heterodontidae > Heterodontus > Heterodontus francisci. The sequence continues at coordinate 58,865,547 of NC_090392.1, read as the reverse complement.
CACTGAAAGAAAATGTCATACTGGCCAATCTTCAAATACTCTTAATGTAGTAAATATCTATAATTCACCTGCACTGCATCATATCTGAGCTGAAGCAACCTGATATTGACATTAGGTGCAAAATGAGAAAGTTTCAATTACATTGTGCAATGGGCTCCCTTTGTGGGCACATGTACTTACAATGCCTTCATTGTAACTCTTACAGCTCATTAGAGCACTCTAATATTTTCTTTGAGTAATGCAATGTGAACTGTATGATTTATGTGAGGCCTACTCTATTTTGCTGCACCATAATTTAATAAATCTATCCTATGCCTTTTGGTCTAAAATGGGTTTCTCATCACACATACGACCCACCATGATTGACACCAAAATACCAAGATACACAATGCTGTGAATTATACAAGTACAAGCTTGCTGGATGAGGTTATGAATTGATAGCAATGTCTTTAAGGAATTTGACATCTCAGCACAAAACAAATGCATTATTTAAGAGAGTCCCATAAAGCATGTTACTGACGGGAATAATGTCATCTCTCTCTCTTCATAATATACATGTACTTTGAACAAACCATAATTCAGATGGGGTTATTGGAAGCCTGTTGAACTATGAAAAGAGCCGTTTAGACAGTGAACATTTATTGAAAACTTGACTAGCAATAAAATAGATCACCAGAACGCAAAAAGCATCTCAATGAATGGCACCATTCAGTTAAATGAATCAGATTGGTTTGATCACGCAATCTAATGATTTATGGTTCAACCATCTCAGCTAAGATTATAAACTCGCCCCTTCCAAGTTGCTAAAGGAAGAAATATATAGATGACAGATGTCAGGTACCTTTAAAATTCAACATATATGATAAACCATGCTTCCAGTGGGGGAGGATATCAGTTGGCAAATCTCATTTCTTAAGGATTCATCTGGGAAAGACTCGGAATTTCAACGGATAACTCAGAGATCAATTCTTCTGGTTTCTATGTATGACCTGCATTGTAAACATAAAGAGAAAATTTTCTCCCCTTGTTATTGCTAACAAAATTGATAAACCAGTTCTTTTAAAATCCTTTGGGGCTGAAATTGGTCAACGGCAATACAAAAGATTTCCTCTAATTCAACTGCCCAGAGAAAGATATGTGATTTGTGAATGCATTGAATGTAAAATAATTAGTGCTCAACAGTCAGAATGTAAAGGTTAAAGGGCAAGAGATAATCATCTTCTCTAATAGAAGTGAGAAACATTTTATATTTGCAATAGACAGAAACACTGAATTATGCATCTTTGGGGTCTACCTTATCAAGCCTACTTCAAAAACATCACCTTCATAGATCTTTAAGGATGACACAACCTGACTGATTTTGGCAAGAATAATTAACCCAGGAGCTTTAAAAACTGGTTGAATGCCTTTGTAGATCTTGGAATAACAGGGTAGACACTTGCACATCTGACTGATTTTAATTCTATTGAAACCAATGGAATGAAAATCAAGCAAGTTCTATAAAGGACATGTAATCAACCCCACCAGGTTACTGCCCAGATGGTGAAGCTGAAAAATATACCCCAATAGATGTCAACTGGAGGATGACATTAAAACCTACAGTGCAGAGGCCTTGGCACCATCTATGCTTTAGAATTGAAGAGTCAGCAAAGTCAAAAATGTCAAATGCACCCACCTGAAAAGATTTGCTTTAGCAAGACTGATAAAGTTGACATACTTGGGCTGAATAGGTTTTAGAGCTCCACTGAAAGTTGGATGTGCATTAGCCACATATCCGTGGATTCTAAATTCAAGTATCACTTTAATTCAATGGTTAGCATTTAGGAATAGCCATTAGGGAAAATAATCCTAACTGTCTCATTTCACTCCTTTATACCTTTCATACATTTTGTTCCAAACAAATCAGTAGACAAGAATCTCCTGAAATCCATTATTAGTGAAATACAAACCCTCTCCACCCTGCAACCAGTCAGATTTCTATATTGACAACATTTTTACAGCATTTAATTCCAATCATGTTTCGTTTGATCAAAGGTTATAAGCATTTGTAACATTGCAACTCATTTGTCTGGACTGCCAATAACAGTGTTTTAAAAATTCTCATCTCTGCTTTCAAATCCCTCTATAACCTCTCCCCAAGTAATCTCTGTGATCTTCTCCAGCCCTACAACCCTCCGAGATCTCTGCGCTCCTCCAATTCTGGCCTCCTGCGCATCACCAGTTTTCATCTCTCCACCATTAGCGGATGTGCCTTCAACCTGCTTAGGCCATAAGTTTTGAATTTCCTCTCTAAACTTCTTCACCTCTCTGCCTCTCCCTTGCTCTTTAAGATGCTCCTTAAAATCTCATTTTGACCAAGCTTTTTGTCACCTGGCCTAATATCTCCTTATTTGTGTGGTACTTGGTGTCAAAATGTATGTGATAAGATTCCTGTGGAGCACCTGGGACACCTTACTACATTAAAAGTGCTACTTAAATGCAGTTGTGAATGGTGGTGGACAATTAAACAACTAACAGGAGGAGGAGGCTCTACAAATATCTCCATCCTCAATGATCGGGGAGTCCAGCACATCAGTGCAAAAGATAAGGCTGGAGCATTTGTAACAATCTTCAGCCAGACGTGGTGAGTGGATGATCCATCTTGGCCTCCTCCTGAAGTCCCCAGCATCACAGATGCCAGTCTTCAGGTAATTAGTTTCACTCCGCATGATCAAGTAACGACTGATGTCACTGGTTACTGCAAAGGCTATGAACCTTGACAACATTCCGGCAATAGTACTGAAGACCTGTGCCCCTAGCCAAGCTTTTGCAGTACAGCTATAACACTGGCATCTACCCAGCAATGTGGAAAATTGCCCAGGTATGTCCTGTACACAAAAAGCAGGACAAATCCAACTCAGCCAATTACCACCCCATCAGTCTACTCTCGATCATCAGTAAAGTGATGGAAGGTGTCATTGACAGTGCTATCAAGCGAGACTTGCTTAGCAATAACATACTCAGTGACACTCAAATTGAGTTCTGCCAGCTCCTGACCTCATTACAGCCTTGGTTCAAACATGGACAAAAGAGCTGAACTCAAGAAGTGATGTGAGAGTGACTGCCCTTGACATCAAGGCAGCATTTGACCAAGTATGGTATCAAGGAGCCCGAGCAAAACTCGAGTAAATGGGAATTGAGTAAAACTCTCTGCTGGTTGGAATTGTACTTCGTGCTAAGGAAGATGGTTGTGGTTGTTGAAGGTCAATCATCTGAGCTCCAGGACATCACTGCAGGCGTCCTTCAGGGTAGTGTCCTAGGCCCAACCATCTTCAGCTGCTTCATCAATGACCTTCCTTCAATCATTAGGTCAGAAGTGGGGATGTTCGCTGATGATTGCACAATGTTCAGCACCATTCACGACTCCTCAAACACTGAAGCAGTCCGTGTAGAAATGCAGCAAGACCTGGACAATATCTGGGTTTGGGCTGATAATTGGCAAGTAATATTTGCGCCACACAAGTGCCAGGCAATGTCCATCTCCAACAAGAGAGAATCTAACCATCTTCCCTTGACATTCAACGGCATTATGATCACTGAAGCCCCCACTATCAACATCCTGGGAGTTATCATTTACCAGAAACTGAACTGGAGTAGCCATATAAATACCTTGGCTACAAAAACAGGTCAGAGGCTCAGAATCCTCCGGCAAGTAACTCACCTCCTGGCTCCTCAAAACCTGTCCACCATCTACAAGGCACAAGTTAGAGTGTGATGGAATACTCTCCACTTGCCTGGATAGGTGCAGCTCCAACAACACACAAGAAGCTCGATACCATCCAGGAAAAAGCAGCCCGCTTGATTGGCACCCTATCCACAAACATTCACTCCCTCCACCACCGACACATAGGGGCAGCAGTGAGCACCATCTACAAGATGCACTGCAGCAATGCACCAAGACTACTCAGGCAGCACCTTCCTATCCCACGACCTCTACCACCTAGAAGGACAAGGGTAGCAGATGCATGGGAACACCACCACCTGCACGTTCCCTTCCAAGCCACACACCATCCTGACTTGGAACTATATCAACGTTCTTTCACTGTCACTGGGTCAAAATCCTGGAACTCCCTTCCTAACAGCACTGTGGGTATACCTACCCCACTTGGACTGCAGTGGTTCAAAAAGGCAGCTGACCACCACCTTCTCAAGGGCAATTAGGGATGGGCAATAAACGCTGGCCTGGTCAGCGACAATCACATGCCATGAAACAAATTTAACAGAACTATATGAGGTAAAATGAATGTGGTCTAGATTAATAACTATATAGATGAGACTGTATTATAAACTGCATGGTAAACATTGTAATCCATAGTCATTAAACATAGAGCAACCAGTAATAGTAGAGGGAATCTTTCCTCGAAGTTGCTAAGTAGAGCTGTTGTATAAAATGGAGATAATTGAGGGCAAGGTGGGCATTTGATATAATTGCTAAGTTGCTTCACCTTGCAATTCTTGACTCACAAAGGTAATGTGTGTCTGCCTCCACATGAGAGGAAGAGGAGAAATAGTAATTGCTGCATCTTTTTAAACTAAAATTGTTTCTCTGAATTTAGTACGCAAATCTGTTAATCGTATCAATTCAGAAAGGTTATCCAACTACTTTTCAGAAAGCGTAGTTTGTATTCGCTAAAGCAGTGATCCGTAAATAATGTGAGAGAGAGATCCATGGTTAATTAAGTAATTATATATTGACATTGGGATTTCTGTGTTGCATTAACTTTTCTTACAGTGGATGTTTTTATGTTCTTATGTAAATCATCTGCTCCAATTTTATGGGAGAGGGTAAAACAAAGCTGTCGGCTCACCCAGAAACAAGAACAATCGTGAGACTGGTCAATTTTAACAGCCAGGCCTCATTTTCATAAAACTGACAGGCTGGCTAGCCCGTCACGTTGGATGCAGGCCATTTGCCCTCCCAGTGCTTACAGTTTAAAGCGATGATTCCAACACTCTCCTGGCCAGTCTTCCAACTACCACCCTAAACTTGAGCTCATCCAAAATTCTGCTGCCAATATCCTAACTCATTCTAAGTCCCATTGACCTATCACTCCTGTGCTCGATAATCTACATTGGCTCACAGCCTGACAGTGTCTCAATTTTAAAATTCTCATCCTAGTGTTCAATTCCTCCACAGCTCCACCCTCCCTATCTCTGTAACCATCAACCCTACAAACCTTCAGGATTTCTGCGCCTTTTCCAATTCTGGTCTCTTGAGCATCCCCGATTTTCTTTATTCTATCGTTGGCAGCCATGTCTTCCAGCTTCCTACAGCCTAAACTGTGGAATGCCCTCCCTAAAGCTTTCTGTCTCTCTAGCTCTCCTCCTTTACGTTTCTTCCTAAAACATAACTCTTTGATCAAGCTTTTGATCACCTATCCTAATATCTCTTTACATGCCCCAGTGCATAATTTTGTTTGATAATCCTCCTCTAAAGTACCTTGGGATGTTTTACTAATTTAAAGGCACTATATAAATACAAGTTGTTGCTGTTGAATGCACCTCTTGGAGGCGGCATTCATTAAGGGAAATACTAGTGGAAGTTTCTACAGGGTAGCTATGAAAGTTTCAGGATAGCTGGTAATAGAAGGACTTTCTCTGATACCTCACTAGAAGTGTTGGTATCAGCTGTGAAGGCCAGGAGTGATGTCTAATTTGCCAAAAATGGGAAGAAGAATCCCAACACTCCACCAAGATGGTATGGCTGGAGGTCGTGCAAGAATTGAGCAGCCAGACTACCAGCAAGTGGACCTGGTTCCAGTGCTGAGACAGATTCAATGACCTCACTAGGTCAGGAAAGGGGAGAACAGCTCCTCCTCTACCCATCTCCTGCAGTTTAATTGTTTATAGTCCCTCTCCTCCTTCCTGAGCCATTCACATCAATCATCATCCCGGCCTTACTTCTCTCACCACCAATCAAAAATGCATATTGTACCACCTCCATCTTAATTCTTCTCACACACATTCATCTCTTGCTCCCTCCCTGCACTCACTCTGTCCTGTTCTCATCTGTTTTCAATTGCTTAGTGTGCACCTCCTCTCATTAATGCTTCTTAATTCACACTCTAGCCACTTGCTGTACAAGTAATGATGCATAATACCCCATTCTCATACCATCTTCCTTCATTCCCCTCTCACGTTATGCACTGTACTACATCTAAAAACACCATTGCATCTTTACTAGCCACTCATAACTCTCTCCTTCCTCTGCTGCAGAAGAGAGCGCACAATGATAGAGGAGTAGGATGAGTGGAGGACCACAATATTTTGCAACCTTTACGCAGGCAGAGGAATAAGCACTGCAGATTAGTGAGATCTGCAACGCTGCCAACATTAGAAATGGGGAAGTTAGTTGCTCTGATGAGCAGGGTGAATGTTTCTCATTTGTACCCTTTCATCCACCATGAGCAACAGCAGCCAATGTCAAGACCTCAACCAGTTTGACCAAACCTTTCATGTGCTCCTATCCAGCTTCTCAATTCAAACCTAACTCTTCTCCCTTTCTTGTTTCCTCCAGGTCTTTCTCATCACCAAGAATAACTGCTGCCTTCGGCAGAAGATGGCACCTCGGAGGAAGGCATCCATCCTAACGAGCCATCGTCATCCCTCCCAGGCAAGAGCACAGAGATTTGCACTCTGTGTGGGGCTGAAAGCAGGGCCTATATCTGGTGAGTGATATAGAACAAGTGAGCAGGAATGTACTGTCATGGCAGGAACGATAAAGGAGATGATGGGTTAGAGGGCACTGTCCTATCCTACAGACATGGACCTCCGAGGCCCAGACATGAAAATGAAAATGCTTGAGGCACATCAGCAGATTTATCAGGTATTGGTAAATCTGCCAAACACTTGGACCACTCAAACAGGAGGGAGGCGATAATACCTGACACATGCTGGATGAAAACTCCTCCATCCTTCCTGTTTGAGTGGTCCAAGTGTTTGGCAGGTTTACCAATACCTGATACATTTTCTGATATGCCTCAAGCATTTTCATTTTCATGTCTAGGCCTTGGAGTTCCACGTCTCTAGGATAGGACAGTGCCCTCTAGCCCTCCACACTGCAATCTACTCTGGACTGTGTGGCTACCTCCAAGGACACTGCATTGGCCCTCACAGGAGGAGTGTACGCCACCAATCTTTGCTTTGATGCAAGCTCAGACAGTTGCCATATAGACTGGGCTCCAACATCTATTCCACCTTGGAGAAAATAGTGGATTGGATAAATAGGGGCTTTCTAAACATTTCTTATGTCCTGCAATTTGCTCTCCTGCAGTTCAGCATGCACCCATGGGAGGCAAATTGGCACTATGGGTGTAATACATGCTTAGTTTGCTGGTTGCAGTGGGCTTGCTGATGGGCCAGGCTTATGTGGTCTACAGGTTCAAATTATATCAGGATAGGACCCCAATGATGGACTCGGATTTACATAGTTTTTTCTGAGGCTCCCACTTGCCTGCGATGGGAATCTTGTCCCTGAAGAAGTTCATTGCCATTAAAATGGCACAGATAAAAAGGGAGTGTCTGGTGACTACACTCCTCCCATTTTAACACTTTGCTTGCCGTGTTCCCACCTAGGGGGCAGAGGGTAAAAGTGGGATCATGGTTTCCAGGCCTTCCACCAGCTGAAAATGTTGTAACTGATGGTCTTAGTCACATCATAATGTTGCAGGTGAATTTTTATCTAAGAAGTCAATGAAAATGCCAATAACTGATGGTTGATTTGCAATATAGAAATGGGAGATCATTGGTGGGCATGACCACCTAAGCAGATTCTAGACATGAAATAACATAAAGGGCGGAATTTTAACCCTCCAGGAAATGGGTGGGAGGCAGGTATAGGAGGCTGGGTTAGCCATTTGAATATGGTAAAGAGGCTGTGTCCCAGGGCTCAGGAAACCCAGCAGCTGTAGGGAGGCGAGAAGGGCCAGCTCCAGCAAGTAAGTGTCTTTACAGCACCTCTTGTGGGCCAGGAGGAGTAGGAGTGATTCCGCCTGATTCGCGCCCCCCCGCCCCCCCACCCCACCACAAGCTAATCGGCTTCTAACCCCATCCTCCCTCCATCCGACCTCTGATTTCATTGGCCCCTAGTCCTTTCTACCTCCCTTCTGATCGGTGCCATTTTAATGCCGATGAACTTCTTCAGGGACAAGATTTCCACTGCAGGCAGTTGGGAGCCTCATAAAAACTATATGAATCTGGCTCCATCATTGGGGTTCTATCCTGATATAATTTGAACCTGCAGAGCACTTAAGACCGGCCGCAACCAGTGAGATGGAGGCATCTGACAGCAGATGTTACAACATTGTGCGTCTGCTGGCCTACCCCAGCCATGGACAGCACAGTTGGGGAAAGCAGGTTCCCTCCTCCCTCAATCTCCTTTTGGGTCCTGGCCCTCTGATGGTAAGGCACTGGGAGGAATTTCAACTCCCAAAAATGGATGGGTGTGGATCAGTTGGGAAACAAAAATGTTAAAAGTTTCAAACACAACCCCAACCTTCCTTGAACTCTCACAATTCCAGTTTTAATGGAGGCAAGACAAAGGTTGGGCAGCCAATCTGCTCCCAAAAGGCAGATTAGATGTGGAAACCTTTTAAGAAGTCTGTGTGTCCTTCATTTTAACATGCATTCTATTTTTAACTCTTGTTGCCCAGGTTTCCCAGGGCCAGAATTTTACATGGCGGCGGAGGTCCCACCCACCAGCTTAAAAGTCAGGGGTGAGTCTGCATCAACCAGGCTTGGAAGCCACCTCGTGATTTTGCAATGGCCAAGGCCCTTAATTGGCCTCAGGCGGGCCTTCCACCTCACTGAGGCAAGACATTTTGACTCCAAGAGCTGCCAGCTAATCAGCGGGACAGCAGCTCGTCAGTCTCAGCAGCGACACCGGCAGCAGTGGCCACTGCTCGGACTGCACTCAACCAGAAGAGGACCATGGACGTCAGCCTCCATAAAGGTGAGTGGGCCTTGTCAGGGACAAACAGCTGAGCCCTGGCGAGAGGGTGGGGGTCTCTCAGGATGGGCGGGGTGGAGGTTATCCATCAGGGGTGGCTTATGCTGGGGGGTCCCTCTGTAGGGCACAGGGTGCCCGATCAGGATGGTCACCCCCCACCCCCTCCAGGGTCGCTAGGAGGTCACCTGGTATTAGTGAGCGGCCTCCTCAGCTGCTGAAGTTCCTGGCCACTACTGGTAAAATACCAGCAGCAGGGGGAAGAAGCCCTTTAAATTGCAAGTAATTGGCCACTTAAGGGTCTCAATTGGCCTGGGGTGGGTGGGCTGTTTTCAATCTCTCCACTGCTGGTAAAATGGCAGCGGGGGCTGGTAGGCAAGGGGAGCAGCACCCCCTGCCTTCCACTTGATTTTATGCCCCCACGCCTCCAGCCCACTCCCAGGGTGCATTGGGGTGGGAACGTAAAATTCCAGCCGAGGCTTTAGGACACCCAGCAGATAATAAATGGGAAGAGCTGGATCCATTAGGTAAGTGACTTTACAGCACTGCTTGAGGGCCAGGAGGAACAGGAGTGCTTCCCTGAACCCCCCTCCTGGCACAACAAGCATACCCTGTAAACCCCCTCTGTACAACCACGATCACACACCCCCAACCACCTCCCCCATACTGATCTCTCATCAACTCTCCCTCACAATCTCCCCCGTCACAATCAACTCACTTGCGATCACACCCCACTTGTTCTCCCTCGGCATGATCTGTCACCTGTGATTTTCCAGCTTCTCCCTCTATGATCTATGACCCCACGACCACTACATCTTGGCTGTGGCCTTTTCTGGAGCCTTCCACATCAGGCTGCCTGTCAATCAGGCTCCTTGCCAATCGAGCTGCCTGCCAATCAGGCTGCCTGTCAATCAGGCTGTCTGTCAGTCAGGCTGCCTGTCAATCAGGCTGCCTGTCAGATGGGGAAGCTGGGGGAAAAAATTCACACATGCTTTGGAATGAAAACTCCACAGCGTTTGGGAAGTCTTGCAATTCTGGGCTACTCTCCCTGACCACTTGGCTCAGAAACTATGGGTGCAATGTTAAGGGACTGTTGGAGACATGTGCAGATTTTTTGTCATAGAGGCAAGAGCCAGGAGCCAGGTTTGTTTTCAGGTCAGAAAACCTCATCTGGTGGAAAACTGATTGAAGTTAAGAATTTCACCTGGGGAAGCCCTTAATTGGAGTCAGGATTCCTGTCGACTAAGAGCCAGTGAGGGTGGGAACAGAGGTGGGTCAGATGAAGCGTGGGACAATTTAGACTTACATGGCGATCATCACTGAGGCTGTTGGTTGACCTGAGGGGGAAAGCTGTGGTTTGCGCCAAAGTTTTCCACTGCACCAGAGGGAAGAGAGGTGTCACAGGGGAGACGGAGGCCTGGCACCCAGGGCAGGGCTGCCCCTCCCTTCATCAATGCTGACCTGGATCTAATGTTGAAGGTTGTGAAGGAGAGGAGGGAAATCCTCTTCCCGGAGAGTGGCAGGAGGAGGCCTCCTTGTCATGCAGCAAAGACACCTCTTTGTTCAGCATCATCTTATTTCATCTCCTCTTTCTCCTCCTCTCTGACCTCCTGCTCCTGCTCCTCCCCCAATGAGCTGTTGCCTTTTAGGGCCTCCTTGTCCTCAAGGTCCACACATCTCCAGATGACCATGTAATGGAGAGTGCAGAAGACCATCATAATGACTGAGACCCTTGCAGGAGGGTATTGGAGGGCACCACCTAACTGGTGCCGGCACCGTAATTGCACCTACAGAAGCCTGATGGCCTGCTCAATGGTGGTCCTGGTGAGCAGATGGCTTTGGTTGTATTGCCTTTGTGCCTCTGTCTGGGGCTCCCGTAGAGGGGTGAATAACCATCTCTTCAAGGGATATCCCTTTTCCCCTAGGACCCATCCTTGAACTTTGGGGATTAGAGTGAAGCTTGGACAACTGGAGGATGGATGCTGCCAAGAAAGCGAACGCACACATGGAGGAAGCTCTTGGTGTAGTCACAAACAAGCTGAACTTTGATGGAGTGGAAGCCCTGCCTGTTGATGGATCTGAGTGGCCAGTCGCTGGGTGCCTTGATGACCACATGTTTGTAATCGATAATGCCCTGCACCTGGGGGAATCCAGCAATGGCAGCAAAACCCACTGTCCTCTGTCCCTGCGAGGCTATGTTGGTTGTGAAATGAATGTACTGTCCAGCTCTGGCAAAGTGGTCTTCAGGAACCAGCAAGATGCAGTGGTGTGCAACTATTTTCAAGATACCACTAAGGTCTGCAGCTGATCCTTGGAAGGCACCTCCTTACCTAGTGCTGTGTCCCCTTTGGAACCAGGGTAATGCCTTGCAGCAGCCATGACTGGGTCACCACTCTTTACCTGCCTCCCTTCAGCTGATCTGTTTCTGAAGGTGTGGGTAACCCATGCGGCCCTTTAAAAATGTCAACATCCAACCATGACAAGCTCTTAGTGAGCTTTTAAACTGCTTTAATTGGCCTCCTGTCCTGCCCTCCCCCAACCGTGGTGAACATTGCTGGTGCTGGGAATAGTGTCCTGTAACTGTCATGCCACTGGTATTTTCAGGGCCCTGTGCCTCCTTTCCTGCAGGAGGCCCCAGAAATTCAGTATTTGGCCTCAGTACTTATCAGGGCCAACGTCTCTGTGATCCTGTGGGATGAAATATTCTTTGGCAATGTTGGCAGATTAATCAGCACAAGGCATTCCTGTTCATGTTTAGCTTAGAGGTGGATATAAATCTGTTTTCTCAGGTGATTGTGTTTCATGGTGCTTGTAGTTCTATATCACATCTTTAGTTCCGTCTTTATGAAGACCTGCACTTCTGATCTGCAGAGCTGAAGACAAAATCTCTGAATCTTTGACTACTCATCCTTTGCCATTGTCATGTGCATGGTAAGGTAGAGACAGCAGAAACCTGTGGTATCTTTTATAATAGGTAGAAAACTGCAATTCACACCAACAATGCTGTTTCTCATTCTCTGAATAATTTCGTGCAGGCAAAGGTCAAGACCAAGATTTTAAATTGTAATTCACTAAAAAAAATTAAGGAAACATGCAGAGAAAAGAAATAAATTTAAACAAAAAATATGATTAGGTTTATTCAGTTTAAAATTACAAATCACAGCTCCAGCGACCCGGGTTCGATTCTGGGTGCTGCCTGTGCAGACTTTGCAAGTTCTCTCTGTGACCGCGTGGGTTTCCGCCGGGTGCTCCGGTTTCCTCCCACAGTCAAAGACTTGCAGGTTGATAGGTAAATTGGCCATTGTAAAATTGCCCCTAGTGTAGATAGATGATGGGGATGTGGTAGGGAATATGGGATTAATGTAGGATTAGTATAAATGGGCGGTTGTTGGTCGGCACAGACTCGGTGGGCTGATGGGCCTGTTTCAATGCTGTATCTCTAAATATAAAATATAAATATAAAATATGAGATGAAAATATCTTTCAACCGAAGGAAGAAGCCATTTTTATTTTAATTCTTTTATGTAGCATTTTTTTGAATCAACTTTGTTTAAGGGAATGTGTGATAAGGGTGCCAATACAATATTTGTGCACCCTTCATTACTCTTGTGGCATATGTTCTATTCTAGAAAGCCAGTTGGTGAAGGATGATATTGGAGCCAATCTTTACTCGGTCTTACATTTAGTTACAGAGTGAAACATTACAAGCATATACCTCCTAACTCAACCTCCATACAGTTTCAGTAAGTGTCTCTTTATATGTGCTCAAGTGAAACCCCAATTAATGCCCTTCACCTGCATATAATTAAACACAATTGATATACAATTAATAGGATAGTACACTCAGTATCATACCATATAATGCATTATTATCTGTACTCTGACATCCCAGGCATCTTTCCATCAGAGAACATTTTTCCAGCTTGTCACTTACTGTGTAATTTTGTAGCTGTACAGAAGGTGTAGCTAGTCCCAAAATGAAACATTGCCGTCAAAAACAATAGGACATAAAGTAAGATCTGTTATTTCAGCTAATGGACCATAAATATTGCAACCTATATACTTTCTCTGTTTAGTGAGCCTTATTTTTACACCGCTGCAGATAAAGACATATTAGATATACTTGGTATCTGCCAATCCAATAAATCCTCATTGTACATTTCAATTGCTATTACTAACAGGTAGAAAATCACATAGCACACTTTCACCACAACAGGAAAATCTCAGAGAGAGGGTCTGATATGAGCCATGTTTTAGAGAAAGCTCCATATCAAAGGCTATGATTTATCACCAAACGCTATCTAGTGAGAAGCTAATGTACCTTGCAATTAGCAATCATTTAATGATTTGACTATTAGGAAAACTACACTTCCTGATAAGCATGCATCTTTTCTATTTAATAAAAATAGTGTTCAGAATATTTGAATTACTGTGGAATCAAAGACACTTTGAGAAAGAGGCTATTTGGCACATTGTGCCTGTACCAGTGTTTGGTCTGTATCAGTGCTGTCTCTCCTAATGCCATTTCTCTGCTTTTCCTCATTTATCTAATTTGCTCTTCGATGTGATTGTCACAGCTTCACCAGCCAGTCATTCTATATGCTAATAAGTGTCTTTTGTGAAAAAAATCTTCTAAACCCTTTATGATTCTATTAGTAATTGTCAATTTTATGGGCCCTTGTTGCCAATTCACCAACTACTGTTAATAATATTTCAATATTTACCCTTTCATAATTGTGAATGTCTCTGTTAAAATATCTTGACCTTCTCTGCTTCAGCAAATACAACTCTAATTATTTAAATCTCTCATCATAACTATATCCTCTTATCACTGATATCATCTTAGTGAATCGACGTTGTAGCTTTTCCATGGCTCCAATATCCTTTCTATTAAAGGGGGCACAAATATGGACACTGTATTACAGCCGTGGCCTAATCAATGTTTTGCATAGGCTCATCATCGCCTTCCAGCTTTTGCATTCAATATCCCTATCTATAAAATCCAGAAGCCCATTTGCCCTTTGTTGGACCATAATATTTCACACTGGTAATATATGGAAATGTTTCATCTTTTTTAGGCTGAATCATGGTGCAGAAATGCAGCTTTGACCTCAAAGGAGGCTAATTTGTAGATTATCATAAACTTGCATAACATTATCAGGTGGCTGGCTTTTAAGTACAGTAACAATGCAGCAAGCATCAAATAGCCGAACTTAATTAAAAATCTACAATCTGAATATTGATGAAATGTTTGTGCTGCTTGATGTGAAACAGAGCCATTCAGGTTAAGCAAGTTGCAGGTTCAAACTTTGGTCTGTATTGAGTGAGTTGATAGCAGTTAGGAGAACGATAGGAGCCACTAGTCTAAAGAAAGTAGAGAATCGAAAATTCATCAGCGTTCCAGTTCTGAACACTATCCAGTGACCCCTGCTGGTCAGTATGTGTGTGATACAATAAGGTAAGGGGTTCAGGTGTGATGCCTCCCTGTATCATAACCTTCACATGGCCTCATACACAAGTGCATGCCCACACATACAACCACACACACGCACCCTAATACACACACCCTAATGCACACATCCTCACGCACAAACACATTCACATACATGCTGCTCACTGTCTAGTGTCAGAAATGGAAAAGTCTGATTTCGACAAGATACCGGAGAATTGCTGCCACTTGTATGTCACTGCCTTCAGGAAAGACCAGGAGAAAATTGGAGCAAAAATATTGAATTTTTCTGACCCATATAAGTAAAGTACTGAATCACATCTTGTGTATGTGTGAGATAGAGAGAGAGAGAGAGAAAGGCAGAGAGAGCAAGAGATCACCAGTTTTATTAAAGTTTGAATTCTAAGGTTTTAAAATGTTAATCAAGCACATCAATAGCACAATGAGCACTTCTAATGTTCGAATTTCAAGTACTGTTACAGTAAACATAAAATCTCTGCATTTATGTAATGTAGGATGCAAAAACATTAAAAGCAGTTACATGCCAAAATCATCTTACTTTGTGCATTTTTTCAGTTTATAGTCACTGCTTGGCTATTTCAAGAAAAAAAAATAGCCAAAATGTTGCAGTGTTCAATAAAGCTGCAGCATCAGATATCTCATTGTTGCTTCTGCACGAATCAAGCACATTTTGTGGATTTATATTGCAACAAGCTGGACTATTTCCTGTTAGGTGGCAGGAACCATTCTTTCTCGGGGATAATTGAGAAAGACTTCACTGATTTGCATGCAGCTGTTACTATGAGGGTACGAGCAGCCCACCCTGGCTAGTTGTTTCCGTTGGTAGAGACCATTCGCAGAATAAGTCCCATGCCCCAATGGGGGTGGGCTCTCAGGGTACCAGGACTGGTTTCTCTATTCAAAAACACACAGATGTTACTCCACGCTTCAGATCATTTTGCTGCTGCTCATTCGCTGAGCCGGCTTGAAGGAACTGTAGGGTGGCTGGGTTTATGTAGAGCTGTTTTTCATGGGCTGCATTAACTTGGGGGGACTGACAGCAGCTGCAGGATTAGATAAAGGGATGCTTTGAATTCTGTTTCTGTGCTTAAAGAAAGGATTATGACTGAATGGAAGTCAGCTAACAGCATGTGGTGGGAATCTCAGACCATTCATTCTCCAGACCTGAGGTACCTTATTCTCTTTCAAAGTCTGCATGATTTGTATACTGTTTATGAGACTCCTTGTGTAGCTTTAGAGTAGTGCTATTAGATGCTTAAATAAGTCTTTCTGTCAAATGTCTGCAGTATATATTGCTACAGATATGTTTTTGGTGTGAATAGAGCTCATTGCTAATCCTTAACTCTTTGAGGAGCTTATTTCTCATTTTTATTTCTAAGCAGTAAAAGCACCTTTCATTGCATTGCACAAAATGAGATATTTGTAAAACAAAACTGGACAAAAGACAAAGAGAACAAAGCATAGTATAGAGGAGAGTATCTCAGAGATATCCTGAAGAAAATCTGATTTGGTACAATTTTTGTGTATAGTGCAAAATACTGCTTACAGCTATTAAATGGTTAAAATAATTCCGACCCCCCCACCCCCATTTTTGGTGAGGCACTGAAGCAATTGCTATTTCCAGTATTCCTAGTTTTCGCGCAGGATTCCAAAGTTGGAATGTTCCGAGAATTAGGCTTCAGAATGAACCGCAGTGTTGTTTGGAATGGATGGGAACACAGACTGAAAACAAGAGCTTTCTTTCAGTGTGAGATCCTTTCTATTAGCTGATTTTAATGGGCAGCAGGGGATTTACCCAAGGCTTCCTCGTGCTGAAACCACAGATACCCAGGTCTCCAGCACCAAATATCTTGGGCTTTTTGTTTTAGGTCTCCTTTACTTAAAAGCCTTTCTCAGGAATGAGTGAAATGATTACCATGAGGTTTAACCTTTTCGGCACTATCTTTTCCACTGCAACTTTCCAAAATATCAAATCAGCAAAAACTCTCTGCAGCCACAGGGCACCTTATGATGTTTCTTTTAACATTGATCCGAAAATGGCAATGTTGCTTTCAAGGTTTGCCTATATATTTTGTTTCAAACAACTGATTGTGGAGCCAATGCACTCAGTTGCCTTAGTCTGTCAGCATCATTACCAGATTAGAGCAGTGATTGAGATATATTACAGTATGAGGTTGCAGAGCATCTGGATGGTTTTAATTGCCAGTAGCCAGTGCCACAATTATCAGCCAGTGACCTGATATGTAGCATTGTGCAGTCATTATGGGCAGCTGTCATCTCAATTCAATTCATGGTTGGATATCTATTGCTTGGTTTTTGGGATGCAGCTTGATTTTTATTGCTGTTTAGCATCAGTACCTCCCAATGGTTTTCTCTTGTCTATTGAAGGGTCTGCATGTGATGGTCGGGCACTCCGGTTGTATATGTGAAGTTTTAGTTTCCCCATTTCTCATCATTTTGTTGATGTATTTTTGTTGTATACAACTTGCTGGTAAATCACCAAATGTTTTCCACATGAAAAATATTTTTTGACAGTGTGAGAAACGAATAAGCCAGCAGTGTACTGACACAAATCCTGGTGGGGTCTCCTTCAAAGGCAAGTTGATTGGTAAGTGATTATATAGTTAGGAAGATCCATGGACAAAGATATCCAGTAACGTTTGAAAGCTATGGAGATATTTCGCAGCGGAAAAAAATATCAGTTTTGGGACTCTTATTTGAATAACTGTCCACTCACATAGCTCATCAGTCACATTCCTGGTATACTGTGTATATTATGCCCACTGTTTTTCAATAAGCATTTCATAATCAATGAATAACATACGCATGGACCTATAATATTGGTAACCTATTGGTTAAATAACAGATAGTGTTACGACAACTTATTAAAAAATTGCTACAATCTCTATTTGATTATAGAAAAAGATATTCATGTAATAATTGGTTGCAAGTCATTTCTATCAGACTAATTTGTATCGCATACCACTTTTGCAAAGTGCATTGAGTAGAAGAGAATTAAAGGATCTGGTGGAAAACATAACTTACATATTTTTGGGTGAGAAGCACAAGGATCTATGGCTCTGTAGTTGATAATAGAAGCAGAAATATCACCAGTAAAATGGAATCAAAAAGGTGCTGCGTTATGAACTAGTTTAAATAAAACTGTTCAAGGGAATCTGGACCATTGCCAATACTTGTAGTTGTCAAGGCTAAACTTAGTTCCGAGACATTGACACGTAAAGATTAGTTCTGCTGATTTATTTTTTCAATTTATCCTGTTAAGTGTATTGGTTAACAGAGAGCACGCATTGTCTTGAAATTAGGGTTTCACACAGGAAGTATTGCGTGACGTTTGACAATAATTTTCCATCCATTTCAATGGAAACCAGACTGTCTGAAAAACCCAGTGTCGTTCACAGCCTGTTACAAATATTAAGTATGAATAGTTGGTTCAGTGTCTTGAGTGAAGATATATGGATATGAAGAAACAACAAAGGAACCTTCAACTGTGAATGTACAGCCAATTGTAATAACCTTGCATCTTTTATCCTAGGAATTCATAGCAAATGATTGAGAAAGCCTCATGTTACCAGTGATCAGTTTGTCTTTATGTCGAATAGTTGCAACTCTACTGAACCAAACAGCATATGGTGATATATGCAATGCAGCATCTTGTTAATACTGATATTATACTCGTTACTTTGAATTGTTGACAATGATATTAATTTCCTCAAGTCATGGATTTAAAGCTTGGCTTGAAGAATATATTATTGACTTCTATTCCAACTTGCTACAGCATAATGTTTCCATTGATTTCCTATTTCATATTAATTCACTTCTAATGCAATGTCCCGTTTTCAGATCTCAGTTTCCTGTCACTCCTTTAATCCTTCACAGATTTTAAAGACAAGGCCATCCTTTTCATTCTTATATTGCTCTCCCGGAGATGCTGATGTGTGCTGGGGTCCAGCCCCATGAGGATGGGCATGTCCGCTCTCCCATTACCTCACTCAGGTGGCCTCCCTATGAGCCCACAAATTGGTCAACAACAGTACCACGAAACGAATTGCTGTTAAATCAGCAGCCCCTTTTACACCATGCCCAGTAAGGTCAATAGCAACAACAAAAAAATCGGGCATGGTGTAAAACCAGCTTCAAAGTCACAATCAAATTCTTTTATCCTACCTGCTTTGAAAATATCAGTTGGTAATTCATTTTTTTTTATTATTCGTTCATGGGAAGTAGGGGCCACTGGCTAGGCCAGCATTTATTGTCCATCCCTAATTGCCCTTGAGAAGGTGGTGGTGAACTGCCTTCTTGAACTGCTTCAGTCCTTGAGGTGTAGGTACACCCACAGTGTGTACGGACATATGAACATACGAATTGGGAGCAGAAGTAGACCATTCGGCCCCTTGAGCCTGCTCCGCCATTCAATAAGATTATAGCTGATCTGTTTGTGTCTCAAATTCCACACTCCCATCTACCCCCCACAACCTTTGATTCCCTTGCCTAATAAGAATCTATCTTCCTTCGCCTTAAAAATATTCAATCACCTCGCCTCCACCACCTTCTGATGCAGAGAGTTCCAAAGTCGCACAACCCTCAGAGAAAAAAATTTCTCCTTATCTCTGTCCTAAAAGGGCAACCCCTAATTTTAAAACAGTGCCCCCTAGTTCTGGACTCACTCACGAGGAAACGTCTTTTCCACATCCACCTTGTCAAGACCATTCATGAACTTATGTACCTCAATCAAGTCTCCCCTCACTCTTCTAAACTCCAGTGAAAACAAGCCTAGTCTATCCAACCTTTCCTCATAAGACAACCCGCTCATTCCAGGTATCAATCTAGTAAACCTCCTCTGAACCGCCTCCAACGCATTTACATCCTTTCTTAAATAAGGAGATCAAAACTGCACGTAGTATCAGAGATGTGGTCTCACCAATGCCCTGTATAACTGAAGCATAACATCCTTACTTTTATTTTCAATTCCTCTCGTAATAAAGGATAGCATTCCATTAGACTCCTTTATTACCTGCTGTGCCTGCATACTAACATTTTGTAACACATGCACTAGCATACCTAGATCCCTCTGCAACTCTGAATTCTGCAGTCGTTCTCCATTTAAGTAATACTCTGCTTTTTTATTCTTCCTGCCAAAGTGAACAACTTCACATTTTCCCACATTATACTCCATCTGCCAGATGTTTGTCCACTCACTCAACCTATCTATATCGATCTGCAACATCTTTATGTCCTCTTCACAACATACTTTCCTACCCATCCTGGTGTCACCTGCAAATTTAGCTACCATGCCAGCGCTTCCCTCATCTAAGTCATTGATATAAATTGTAAAAATTTGAGGCCCCAGCACAGACCCCTGCGAGACTCCACTCATCACATCCTGCCAATCAGAAAAGGATCCATTTATGCATGCTCTCTGTTTTCTGCCAGCCAGCCAACCTTCTATCCATGCTAATATGTTACCCCCTACATCATGAGATCCTACTTTGTGCAATGACCTTTTATGTGGCGCCTTGTCAAATGCCTTCTGGAAATCCAAGTACAGTATGTCAACAGGTTCCCCTTTATCCACAGTGCATGTTACTCCTTCAAAGAACTCCAATAAATTGGTTAAACATGATTTCCCTTTCACAAAACTATGCTGACTATTCACAATTACCTTGAGTTTTTCTCAGTGCCCATCTATAGCCTCCTTAATGATTGATTTTAACAACTTCCCCACGATAGGCGTCGAACTAACTGGCCTATAGTTACTGTTTTCTGCTCCCCCCACTACTTCTTGAATAGAGGGGTTATATTTGCTACTTTACAGTCTGATAGAACCTTTCTAGAATCTAGTGAATTTTGAAAAATTAACGCCAACGCACACTGTTAGGGAGTTCCAGGATTTTGACCCAGCAGCAGTGAAGGAACGGTGATATATTTCCGTCAGGCTAGTGTGCGGCTTGAAGGGGAACTTGCAGATGGTGGTGTTCCCAGCATCTGCTGCCCTTGTCCTTCTAGGTGGTAGAGGTCACGGGTTTGGAAGTGCTGTCGAAAAAGCCTTGATGAGTTGCTGCAGTGCATCATTGGATAGACATATGGATGAAAATGGAATAGTGTAGGTCAGATGGTTTCAAAGGTCGGTGCAACATCGAGGGCCGAAGGGCCTGTACTGCGCTGTAATGTTCTAATTCTAATTCTAAAATCGTGTAGATGGTACACACTGCTGCCACTGTGCATCAGTTGTGGAGGAAGTGAATGTTGAAGGTGATGGATGGGGTGCCAATCAAGTTGGCTGCTTTGTCCTGGATGGTGTTGAGCTTCGTGAGTATTGTTGGAGCTGCACCCTTCCATCACACTCCCGACTTGTGCCCTGTAGATGGTGGACAGGCATTGGGGCGACAGGAGGTGAGTTACTCACTGCAGAATTCCCAGCCTCTGACCAGTTCTGTGGCCACAGCATTTATGTGGCTGGTCCAGTTCAATTTCTGGTCAATGGTAACCCCCCAGGATGTTGATCGTGGGGTATTCAGTGATGGTAATGTCATTGAACTTCACGGGGAGATGGTTAGATTCTCTCTTGTTTGAGATGGTCATTGCCTGGCACTTGTGTGGCACAAATGTTACTTGCCATTTGACAGCCCAAGCCTGGATGTTGTCCAGGTTTTGCTGCATCTGGACACGGGCTGCTTCAGTATCTGAGGAGTCGCAAATGATGCTGAACATTGTGCAATCATCAGCAAACATCTCCACTTCTGACCTTATGATGGAGGGAAGGTCATTGATGAAGCAGTTGGTTGGGCCTAGGCCACTACCCTGAGGAATTACTGCAGTGAGTCCTGGGACTGAGATGATAGACCTCCAACAATCACAGCCATCTTTCTTTGTGCTAGGTATGACTCCAACCAGTGGAGAGTCACAGAAGGGTCACAGCCCAAACCCAAGCTACTGCTCAATCAACAGTGAGATATGCTCACATTCCAGAGGTGCAGAAACCTTTGCTGATTTTCCACTCCATATTCCAGAGATGCTGAAGTGAGTCACAGCACCTTTATCCTGCATAAATATTTAACCACAGGCAGTGAAAATATCTGTGTTAGGAGATGGTTATATTTTATGAACCAAATAGTAAACAGTGCTTCCTGTAATATGGGATGAAATTAGTAACCTATCATTTTTCATAATTTATTGGTGGCCTATACTGTTAAATGCAATATACCATTTTGTTTCACGAAGTTAGTGATTAAAATAAGAAAAGGCCTCTGGTTCCTTTATTCCAACATCTGATTTTCAAACTTTTTTATGTTGATTTGCATTGATTAAGGTTTTAATTGTTTCTAACTGTCCTATCAGGTACTGCATTGTGTAATAGGGGTGAGTTATCAGAATAGGTTATGGTATAATTCTGCTTCTGTTGGTTATAAATTGATTATTTTCCACTCATTTCTTTACCTCCAGATTTCCTCCTTTTATTGTAGGTTGTTTTACAATTGTACACCTTCCTTCAGCATGCTTGTCAATCATGGAAATCTCCATCACTCCATCTCCATTGCTGCTCAGGAGTTGAGTGACTTGAGACACAGTTCGAACCATAAACTGAACTGAAATGCTTCTTTAGCTTCATCTCTGCTGCATATCGTCAGAGATGGAACATTTCACTCATACCTGCTGCTCTGTTCGAACAGCCCAGCTGTTCCAAGCTCATGAAACAACCAAACAGGCAAACTCCTGTGAGCCTTAGAACTCAGATTGGTGACTCTCTGGTGAAGAGTTGGGTGTCTAACATCAGCCATATGTTAAGTAAATTTGCATTAGTAACTATTCACTGAGTTTGTTTCTGAAAGAACAAGTGCCAGCTCATTTATCTTTGATGTAGTGCTTGGTGCTGTTATGTCAGGTTTGTGTAATTGTTGGCTTTTATCGCACTTAAAAAGAACAAAAGCAGTACCTGCACACTGCCTGCACATTACACTTGCAATGTTCATTGTGTGTCAATATGCATTTTTTTAAGTATATGTATCTTTTTCATAAAGTCACATAAATGTAATCAGATTGGTGGGGGCAGGGACAATGAATGGGGTGTGTGGATGACAGGGCTATTGTAATGCACATGAAACCTGAGTGCAATGAGGAATCAGGTGGTACATTCAACCCGCAGTTAGGCATAGTAGGATTCTGATTCAGCACCAGGATATAATTTACCTGGGAGAGTGGCAAGGATCTTTACAACACCATCACTGGTTCAGTGTTCAGTAATTTTTGCAGCTTGGCAGAGTTAACATCAACAGTCAGGGTAGCTTTAAGTATACAAGTGGTCTCACTACCCCTAGATAAGGAAATTGGCACAGAACAGGATACTCACGCCTGATCAATATCCAATGGTACCAGCTAGAAAGGCAGGCGTGATTGGATGTTAACTCAGGCTAGGGCCAGGCTTGATCATGAATTGTCCCACAGTCAAATATCTTGGCAACATTCAACAACATGCTTTTATATATTGCCTTTAATTTGACACCAAGACACATAAGGAGATATTAAGGCAGATTTATACATTTATATAGGATGTTCTAAAGCATTTTACAGCCAATGAAGTACTTTTGAAGTGTAGTCACTGTTGCAATGTAAGAAGCATGCAGTCAATATGCATACAGCAAGTTCCCACAAACAGCAACGTGATAATGACCAGATAATCTGTCTTTGTGATGTTGATTGAGGGATAAATGTTGGCCAGGGCACCAGGGATAACTCTCCTGCACATCTTCAAAATAGTGCCATGGATTCTTTTACATTCACCTTAGAGATCAAATGGGACCTCAGTTTATCATCTCACCCTAAAGACAGAACCTCAAACAAAGCAGTACGGATGTGTCAGTCTAGAATTTTGTGCTGAAATTTCTGGAGTAGGACTTAAACTCACAACCCTCCGGGTCAGAGAAAAGAGTGCTATCAACTGAGCCATGACTGACTCGAAATGACCAATAACTTGGTCAAAGAGGTAGGTTTTAAGGAGCATCATAAAGGAGGAAAGAGAGGTTTAGGGAGGGAATTTCAGAGTTTAGGGCCTTGGCAGCTGAAGGCATGGCCACCATTTGTGAAGCAATTAAAATTGGAGTTGAGTAAGAGGCCAGAATTAGAGGTGCACAGATATCTCGAAAGGTTGTAGGGCTGGAGGAGGTTACAGCGATTGGGAATAGTGAGGCTATGGCAGGATTTGAACCATGGGTGAGAATTTTAAAATCGAGGCATTGCTCAACCGGGATGTGGATCAGCGAGCACAGGGATGATGGGTGAACGGGACTTGGTGCAAGTTAGGATACTGGAAGCAGAGTTTTGGATGCACTTAAGTTTATGTAGGGTGGAAGATGGGAGGCCAGCCAGAAAAGCATTGGAGTAGTGAAGTGCAGAGCATGGATAAGGGTTTCAGCAGTGGATGAACTAATACAGGGTTGGAGTCAGGTGACATTACAGAGGTGGAAGTAGGCAGTCTTAGTGATGGCACAGATGTGTGGCATGGAAGCTCATCCCAGGGTCAGATTTGATACCTAGGTTGCAAATGATCTGGCTCAGCCTCGGACAACTCCTAGGGAGAGAGATGGAGTCAGTGGCTAGGGAACGGAGTTTGTGGCGGGGACAGATGACAATGGCTTCAGTATTCCCAACATTTAATTGGAGGACTCATCCAGTACTGGATGTTGGACAAGCAGTCTAATAATTTAGAGACAGTGGAGGGACTGAGAGATTTGGTGGTGAGGTAGAGGTGGGTGTCATCAACCCATATGTGGAACCTAACGTGTTTTTAAATGATGTCGTTGAGAGGCAGCATGTAGATGAGAAATAGGAGGGGCCAAAGATAGATCCTTGGGTCACACAAGAAGTAACAGTGTGGGAGTGGGAAGAGGAGTCATTACAGGTTATGACTGGATTGATAAGAATGGAAACAGGTGAATGCAGTCCCACTCAGCTGGACAATGGAGGAGAGGAGGATAGTGTTGGTTTACTGTGTTAAAGGCTGCAGAAAGATCGAGAAGGATGAGGAGTATTGGTTTCCTATGGTCACTGTCATTTGTGATTTTGATAAGAGTTGATCTGATTGGAAGGATACAAACATGGAATTCCAGGAAAGATGTGCACAGGTTTGGGAGATGACAGCACTTTCAGATCTAGAAATTATTGTTGGCAATATTAGTGGGAAAATATGTAATTAATTCATATGCTACTCTAGTTTTATGATAATTGTTTTGATGCTTCCACGATTATCATACATATGTAGGGCTGGATTTTGTTACAGAAAATGGCGGCCGTCCTTCATGGGAGCCGCACCACCGCGCAGCCTACTTAACATATTGACCACAGCCACCCCCTCCCCCCCAATCACGGGGTGGGGTCACCTGACACCAGAGCAGGTGCTGCCGCCATTTTTAAAAGGCTGCCAGCCCTCCAAATGGTTCTAAATAATGCCGAGTTTAGTTACACGCTAAATAATGCAGAGTTGACCTCTTCCCCACCTCGTTGGCGCCAGCTTCTCCTGGACAGGAAAGTGAAGGTGCGTGAGTGCCGCACGAGTGCTCAAGATTGGGAAAGGAAGGTAATATCGGGGGGATTATTATTAAATTTATGCGGAGGTGCCGTCACAAAGCCTCGCTGCCACTGGGACAATCGGGCCCAGCAATCCCAGCATTGGGCTCTGTGGTGGCTACTGCTGCCCCCATTCTCCAGAGCCACCTACCCCACCACCAACAGCCCCCACCCCCCACCCACCACGAAACCTGACATCGGGCTGGAAACAAAATCCAGCCCGTAGACTTCACTGTCCAGGATTGAGTATGAAGAATGGTGACAAATAAAGTGGCAAAGATTGTTAATGCCTTTGAAACTATGTCCCAGGATGAGGAGTGAAAGTGGATCAAAACTGGAAAGAAAAATACATGATACAGAAATTGAAGCTCAGTTTAATAATTCCATTACAACTGCCACTTTACCAGGACGATATCCACTTTTTAAGCCCTTTGACAGGAAACTATTTGCAGCAAAATTGTGAATGCAGCTCTATAAATGCTTCAAATTTCTCGACAAATAGCATGGATCGGAAATCCTTCCTTTGTGTTTGTAAGGAAAATATTTTAATTAGTTCAACTATTTTCCAAAACATTTTCCTTAAATATTGTACAAATAAAACTTAAAGATCTTAAAGTAAAAATGTGTATAAATATCCTGTATTAAATTATCAATGTATGTGAGCTATATAAAGTATTGGACATTACAACGTTGACAGATAGCTGAGATTACTTGTTAACATAACAAAATAGAATAAATCAGGCCTCATTGCAATGTTTTATTGCTTCTATATTGCTGGTGAGGAAAGATATTGCCAGGTATGTAATACTGTAGGCATCTGGGAATATCCCAGTGGGACTTTAAGCTGTACCTGAACTGAATAGAGATAATGTAGAATTCAGCCCAATCCCACATTGGAACAAAGAACACTTCAAACAGCAGAATTTCAAGTGACTGGAGGGACAAAATGCTCACAGACTGAAAGAGAGATGTGTGACAAATTTTGTAAGAGAGACCATGACGGCATCTTTTCATTTTTAGTCTCTATTGCTTCAGAAACGAAACAAAAAATGAAATACCCGCTGTCAGCATTTGGGCACGCTGACATTAATTCTGTCTCACCATCTAAATTCTGTAATCATTACTTTTGAAAATTCTGTTCTGAAATGTATACAGTATATTATCTCAAAGGGTGCAAATTTTTATGTAAAAAATCCATTTGAGACCCAGGTTTCCACTATTTCACAGAAACCTACAGATAATAACTCTGTTGTAAAGCTGTGTATAGTGATATTCTCTTTGTTACGAAGATGATAACAGACAGTGGAATCCTGCTAATGCACTAGATACTGACGGCTCTTTACATCAGACTTGTATGCAACAAGAGGTACTGAGCAAATCACAAGCAACTTGGAACGAGGGAATAGCAACTCCTAGCAAAGCATTCTGGAACTGACAGCAATTGTTTACATGGTATAAACTCCATACACAGATATATTAATACACAACAGGTTGCATCAAAGCCACAAACCAATGAGCTTCCCAGGTTGCATTCCTGTGGTGAAGTGTGCTCTGTCCCAGCAATGGTGCTGGGAAATCATCATTGTTGCGCTGGATGATGCCTGCGCTTAAACCGAGGATTCGGTATCCCTGACACAGCAGAGGTTACTAAAGCATTTTTTATCATGTAATATCTTCAGTAACAATGCTCATGATTAGAAATGTTACAGTACCTTTTTTTTTATTTGTTCCTGGGATGTGGGCATCGCTGGCCAGGCCAGCATTTATTGTCCATCCCTAATTGCCCTTGAGAAGGTGGTGGTGAGCTGCCTTTTTGAACCGCTGCAGTCCGTGTGGGGTAGGTACACCTACACTGCTGTTAGGAAGGGAGTTCCAGGATTTTGACCCAGCGACAGTGAAGGAACGGCGATGTAGTTCCAAGTCAGGATGGTGTGTGGCTTGGAGGGGAACTTGCAGGTGGTGGTGTTCCCATGCATCTGCTGCTCTTGTCCTTCTAGGTGGTAGAGGTCGCGAGTTTGGAAGGTGCTGTCTAAGGAGCCTTGGTGAGTTGCTGCAGTATATTTGTAGATAGTACACAATGCTGTCACTGTGCATCAGTGGTGGAGGGAGTAATGTTTGTGGATGGTGTGCCAATCAAGCGGGCTGCTTTGTCCTGGATGGTGTTGATCTTCTTGAATGTTGTTGGAGCTGCACCCATCCAGGCAAGTGGAGAGTATTCCATCACACTCCTGACTTATGACTTGTAGATGGTGGGCAGGCTTTGGGGTGTCAGGAGGCGAGTTACTCGCTGCAGGATTTCTAGCCTCTGGCCTGCTTGGCTTAGAGGCCTGAGAGTCATTTACGGCACAGAAGAAGGCCATTCAGCCCATCGAGTCCATGCCAGTGACTCAGTTGATAGCACTCTTGCCTTTGAGTTAGAAGTCTTTGCTTTCAAACCCCACTACACAGACTTGCGTGCAAAATCCAGACTGACACTCCAGTGAGTGTTGCACTATCAAAGTTGCTGACTGTCAGGCCTTGTCTGCCCTCTCAGGTGGGTGTAAAAAATCCCCTGGCACCATTTTCAAGAAGAGAAAGGCATTCCCCCCCCCCCTCCCCCCCATCGACCCCCACAGTTTTCTGGTCAATATTTATCCCTCAAAGAGCATCACTAATTATCTGGTCATTATCTCATTACATTTCTAACACGTTATAACAGTGACTACACTTTAAAAGTATGTCATTGGCTGTAAAGCTCTTTGGAACCTTCTGAGGTTGTAAAAGGTGATCTATAAATGCAAGTCTTAATTCCTTCCCTTTTTCTTTATGTTTACTGCTCCATGTGCTTCTCAGTCAAATAGACCAGGAAGATTCCTAGTCTGATCTCCGGTCTATGTTGAGTCATCTGGTCCCAGCATGGGTGGTAGTAGAGGATTTGCAATTGGCCTCAGTGCCCCTGCAAAGGAAGAGAACATCCAGCCCAACATCATACTAAGGATCTGTGTTATTAATGGACTTCAATCCCACTGGAGAATGCATGAATTTGGATGTTATTTGAAGACAGGATATGTTTTGGCTATGATGCTGTGTATGGTTGACAAACTTAGCTCACATGCACCCAAAAAAGAGGAGTGTGGTGTATATCTGAATGTTACAGTGAGTGGTGAATGTTACAGTGAGAGGTGTGGGGTAAATCGAAGCATTACAGTGTGAAATGTAGGTAAATCAGAGTTTTACAATGAGGGGTGTGGGTATTTCGGTGTTAGAGTGAAAGGTGTGGGTATATCATATTGTTATAGTGAGAGGTGTGGGGTATATTAAGAGTATTACAGTGAGGGGTGTGGGTATATCAGATTGTTACACTGAGAAGTATGGAATACATCTCAATGTTACATTGAGAGGTGTGGGATATATCTGAGTGTGATATTCAGGGGTATGGATTATATCTGACTGCTACAGTGAGAGGTGTTTGGTACATTTGGTTGTTGCAGTGAGGGTGGGCATATATTTGAGTGCTACAGTTAGAGGTGCATGTTATACTGCGTACTACAGTGAGTGGTGTCGTATCACAATGTTGCACTGATGTTTGTCGGATGTATCTGAGTGTGGGGTATATCATAGTGCAATAGTCGAGGGTGTGTGGAAAATCAGAGTGTTACAGTGAGGGATGTGAAGGTATATCAAATGGTTACAGTGAGGGGTGTGGGTAAATCCATAGGATGGAGTCATACCTAGCACAAAGGAAGATGGTAGTGATTGTTGGAGGCCAATCATCTCAGCCCCAGGACATTGCTGCAGGAGTTCCTCAGGGCAGTTTCCTACATCCAATCATCTTCAGCTGCTTCATCAATGACCTTCTCTCCATCATAAGGTCAGAAGTGGGGATGTTCACTAATGATTGCATAGTGTTCAGTACCATTTGCAACTCCGCAGATACTGAACCAGTCCGTGTCCATGTGCAGCAAGACCTGGCCTTTTTGCTGATAAGTGACAAGTAATATTCACACCACACATGTGCCAGACAATGACCATCACCAACAAGAGAGTCTAATCATCTCCTTGAAATTTAATGGCATTACCATCGCTGAATCCCCCACCATCAATATCCTGCATGTTGACATTGACCCGAAACTGAACTGGACCAGCCATATAAATACTGTGGCTACGAGTCTGTCAGAGACTGGGTATTCTGCAGCAAATAACTCACCTCCTGTCTCCGCAAAGCCTTTCCTCCATCTACAAGGCACAAGACAGGAGTGTGATGGAATACTCCCCACTTGTCTAGATGAGTGCGGCTGCAACAACACGCAAGAAGTCCAACACCATCCAAGACAAAGCAGCCTGCTTGATCAGCAACCCATCCACCACCTTGAACATTCACTTCCTTCACCATTGGGGCCCTAAGGCTGCAGTGTGTTCCATCTATAAGGTGCACTGCAGCAATTTGCTTTGACAGCACCGTCAAAACCCGCAACCTCTGCTGCCTAGAAAGACAAGAGCAGCAGGCACATGGGAACACTAGCACCTGCAAGTTCCCCATCAAGTTACACACCATCCTGACTTGGAAATATATCAACATTCATTCATCATCACTGGGCCAAAATCCTGGGACTCCCGACTGAACAGCACTGTGGGAGCACCTTCACCACACAGACTGCAGCAGTTCAAGAAGATGGCTCACCACCACCTTCTCAAGGGCGATTAGGGGCAGGCGATAAATGCTGGCCTTGCCAGTGATGCCCATATCCCAAGAACAAATTCCTTAAAAAGTGTGGTATGTTGAGGGGTGTGGATATATCAGTGTGTTACAATGAGGGATGTGAGGAATATCAATTTCTTCCAGTGAGGGGTGTGGTGTATACTAGAATCTTACAGTGATGAGTGTGGGCTATATCTTAGTGCTTTAATCAGGAGTGTGGGGGATATCAGACTGTTACAGTGAGGGATGTGAGACATAGAATGTTACCAAGGTTATATCTGAGTGCTACAGTCAGCATAGATCAAAGTTTTACAATGAAGGGTGTAGAGTATTTTAGTGTGTTACAGTCAGGGGTGTGGGATATATCAGTGTGATACAGTGAGGGTATGGAGGATATCACTGTGTAATGGTGAGGGGTGCGGGATAGATCATCTCATCTTCAGCAAGACAGAAAAAGGGACAAAACTGCAGGGCGGGAAACATTCTGGGAACTGTGGTTTACATAATATTGATTCCCATATATACTGGTGAAAAGATGGATGATAGGGAGTGACTGAAAGGTCAGAAGTTTAGGGTTCAGACCACTGGAGCTTCACTTGACAATTTATGACAATTTGGATTAAGTTACACATTTAATACTTGTTTCCACTCACCTGTAACTTTATATGCAAAAAATCACTGTTTTCATCAAACTAGACGGGAATAGAAAAAACAAAGGATTTTTTAAAGATCACTGTTAGAAGCCCCTCCTGAATAAAGAGGAAAGATCTGACTCCAGTTGTACATTTTCAAAATTATGCAAAATTAGTTCCGCATTCATTGAAAAGTTCAGAACAGAAGACAGTCACAACTCATGGTTCAGTGTGGATTTGAGCAGGTGTAACTGCCCCTGGTTTTATTAATGGGCTTCGATTTGAATGGTAATCTGATGAAAAGCTGGTCTGTCCTTCTTCAGATACAGCAGAACTGCTGGCAGACAAAGAGCAGCTCTGTCCTCCTTCTCCATTGTTTGTGGTCACTTAACAGACCTTTTGGTGAGCTGGCTTTTCTCCAAACAGCTTTCAGTTCCTTCACCCTCCACCAAGCCTCCCCACTCCCACCCCTGCCAGCTGACACATTTCTGCTGTTGTAGGAACAATTATAACTGCGATCCTTGTGAGATGACTGCAAATATAACTTTTTCAGCCTTTCAGTTGTGATTACGCCTTTGTCAATGCCAAAGCTGGCAAGTAGTAAAAAGCATTGCAAAGCCACATACGCATTACAGTTCTATTACTGTGAAACCCATATTGCCATTGTTAGATCCAATATACGGAGAGCTTCTTAATATTATCAAGGGATGGTTATATCTTTATGTAATTTATTCCCATGAGTGCCCAAATTACCAAGACAGGAGTAACACAGTCATGAATGAGTGATCCATTTCCTCCCAATTAGGAACAAGAGCTGCAAATTTCATATGGCTTATATATGTACGTACATATGAAATTGGCAGGCATGAAGAGACTAGCTGGCCCATCAAGCCTGCCCCACACCATGATGGCCAGACCCTCATGGTTAAACACTTCTCTCCTCTCCACCTCCCATCCACTCACCGCAGGAAGGCAATCTCCTGGCTGGGGCAAAGTAGCAGAAAAAAAAAACCTCCGGCCAATAAGGGAAAAAATATTCTGGAAAATTCCTCTCCAACCCCCTCAGGCTTACTTTCTTTCACCATAACATCAGCAGGAAATGGAAGGAAATTGAGAAACCATCAACACAAGGAGTGCAAAAATTCAAGAGGACTCAATGCCACCTTCCTAGGGTAACTAAGAATGGGCGATAAACGTGACATTGGCAGCATCACCCCCCTGCTGAAATAAAATTCAAAAAGCGGCAAAAACCCTCAGCTTTTTCAACAAAGTGCATCTGTTTCTGAGAGTTGCTTCCAATTTCCACCCTTCTCTCACCTTTACATGGTCCATCTCTGACACTTCCCTTCCCTTCCTCGACTTCTCTGTCTCCATCTCTGGGGATAGGTTGTCTACCAATATCCATTATAAGCCCACTGACTCCCACAGCTACCTCGACTACACTTCTTCACACCCTACCTCCTGTAAGGACTCCATTCCATTCTCCCAGTTTCTCCGTCTCCGACGCATCTGCTCTGATGATGCTACCTTCCATGACGGTGCTTCTGATATGACCTCCTTTTTCCTCAACCGAGGATTTCCCCCCACTGTGGTGGACAGGGCCCTCAACCGTGTCCGACCCATTCCCCGCACCTCTACCCTCACCCCTTCCCCTCCCTCCCAGAACCGTGACAGGGTTCCCCTTGTCCTCACTTTTCATCCCACCAGCCTCCATATCCAAAGGATCATCCTCCGCCATTTTCGCCACCTCCAGCGTGATGCCACTACCAGTCGCATCTTCCCCTCCCTTCCCCTGTCAGCATTCCGAAGGGATCGTTCCCTCCGCGACACCCTGGTCCACTCCTCCATTACCCCCACCACCTCGTCCCCGTCCCAGGGCACCTTCCCTTGCAATCGCAGGAGGTGTAATACCTGCCCATTTACCTCCTCTCTCCTCACTATCCCAGGCCCCAAACACTCCTTTCAGGTGAAGCAGCGATTTACTTGTACTTCTTTCAATGTAGTATACTGTATTCGCTGCTCACAGTGTGGTCTCCTCTACATTGGGGAGACCAAGCGCAGACTGGGTGACCGCTTTGCGGAACATCTCCGCTCGGTCCGCAAGCAGGACCCTGAGCTTCCGGTTGCTTGCCATTTCAACACTCCCCCCTGCTCTCATGCTCACATCTCTGTCCTGGGATTGCTGCAGTGTTCCAGTGAACATCAACGCAAGCTCGAGGAACAGCATCTCATCTACCGATTAGGCACACTACAGCCTACCGGACTGAACATTGAGTTCAATAATTTCAGAGCATGACAGCCCCCCACTTTACTTTCATTTTTAGTTATTTTTTCTTCCTTTTTTTTGCATTCCTTTTTACATTTTTTACAATCTTTTTTTTGCATTTATTTCATTTCATCTTAGTTTGTTCAGTTTGCTTACCCACTGTTTTTTTCAGGTTGTTTTTCTTCAGGTTTGCACTTGCTGATGTTCAATATTCAGTATATTCACACCTAATCGGTACTAATGCTTTGTCTTTCAACACACCATTAACATATTGTTTGCCTTTGCTCCGTGACCTTTTGGTCAGCTATGTGGCCTGGTCCAATCTGCACCTTCTCCTTTGTTATCTCTTGCCCAACCCCCACCTCACTTGTTTATAATCTGTGACTTTTCTAATATTTGTCAGTTCCGAAGAAGGGTCACTGACCCGAAACGTTAACTCTGCTTCTCTTTCCACAGATGCTGCCAGACCTGCTGAGTGAATCCAGCATTTCTTGTTTTTGTTTCAGATTTCCAGCATCCGCAGTATTTTGCTTTTATTTTAGTGTTTCTGAGAGTAGTCTGACCGCTCAGCTGGCTGAGTGTATATCTACATCTGAATTGTCAAATGTTTCATAATCCTTCCGTTTGCTGTGGTTGAGAGCAACATAAATTAGTTACCTAAAATTGACATTTCAATATTCTCCCCCGAATGCACCAGAAACAACTGTAAAAGATTCCTTCCAGCAGCATTTTATTTTCTCAGATACACCGTAGTTATGTAAGTTCCCCCATCGAGATCATAGGAAGCATTCAAATGAATAAGTTGCATTGCACTTTTTAAAGAATTCCATTGGTTTTTAGTATACCCACCACTTTTATAGCTTTTTTCAATTCATTCTGGAGATGTGGGTATCTCTAGCAAGACCAGCATGGATTGACAATTCCTAGTTGCCCTTGAGAAGTTGAGAATGAGCTTTTCATTAAAGCACGAATGTTAGTGTGGTGAAGGTTTTCCCACAGTGCTGTTAGGTCGGCAGTTCCAGGATTTGGACCCAGTGACAATGAAGGAATGGTAATATGTGTCCATGTCAGGTGGGAGTGTGCTTTGAGAGGAAGTTGGAGGTGGTGGTGCCCCCACGCATCTGTTTTTGCCCTTGCCCTTCTAGATGGTGGAGGCTAGGAGTTTGGGAGATGCTGTTGAAGAAGCCTTGGCAAGTTGCTGCAATATATCATGGAGATAATACACACTGCAGCTGATGCTGTGACTGGTATTTGTACTTTATAAAAATGCATTTGACATCCTGAAGTTCCACGGGACTACTGTTGGCCTCCCGAGATTTACACTATTCCTCTGGAGTTTCTGAGAGTCTCTCAGCATAGTTACAAAAGGAAACCAGTGGTAACACTTCAGAATTTCACTGCCAGAATTTGTACTGATCCTTGTGAATTACAACATCGTTTTTTAAAATCAATTTCAGATGGTTGGAGTCAGGCTTTGTTCTTTTTTAGAGTGATTAAGTGTCAGCTACTTGAAAAGCTGAAGTTGGAGGCATATCGCAACAAAATAGTAAAAACATGTATTTATATTGTGTCTTTAATACAGTAAGTATCTCATGGAGCTTCACAGAGGAGAAACAGACATAGATAGTAGAAGGGCTGGTAGCAAATGTCTGATCGTATATTGGAAGAGATAGGTTTTGAGGAGCTGGAGGAGATTAGGGGAGGGTTCCAGAGATTAGAGCTGAGAGACCTGAAGGCTCATGGTGAAGCAAAGGATGATGGAATACACAGGGAGCCAAGTTAGAGAACCAAAGGTCATAGGTTGAAATGTAGAGCTAAGAGAGATTGCAGTAAAAGGGTGGGGTGAGACTGTGATGAGATTTTGAAAGAAAAAACATTTATTTAGAGTTCTCAGGATGAACCAATGAACTTTAGAGACGATGAATTATTTTTGAATTGTATCATAGGCAAACACAGTAGCCATTTTCTGCACAGAAAGAGCCCACAAACAGAAAATAAATAAATGATCTGTATTTATGGTGTTACTTGAGGGAAATATGGTGGTCTGGACACCAGGAGAACTCCTGGCTCAAATAGTACCATGCGATTGTTTACATCCACCTGAACAGGCAGATGGGGCCTCAGTTTAATATCTCAGCTGAAAGATGGCACCTCCAACATTCACAGCACTCCATCAGTACTGCACTGAAGTATCAGGAATGGGGATGGAGTCTGAAACATTCTTCCAAGAAGCGAGACTACAACAACTTAAGCAGCATACAATAGGCAGTGTTAAGCGATCCCTCGACCAACGGATCAGATCAAAGCTCTGCAATCCTGCTACTTCCAGTCATGAATAGTGGTAGATAATTAAACAACTAACCGGAGGAGGAGTCTCCACAAACATCTCCATCCTCAATGATGGGAGAGCCCAGCATCTGAGTGTAATAGAGAAGGCTGAAGCAACCATCTTCAGTCGGAAGTGCCGAGTGGATGCTCCATCTCGACCTCGTCCTGATGTCCCCAGCATCACATTGCCAATCTTCAGCCAATTCGATTAACTTCACATGATATAAAGAATTGGCTGAAGGTACTGATACAGCAAAGGCTATGAGCCCTGACAACATCTCAGCTGTAGTACAGAAGACTTTGTTTCAGAACTAGCTGCGCCCCTAGCCAAGCTCTTCCATTACAGCTGCAACACTGGCATCTAGCTGACAATGTGAAAAATTGCCTAGGGATGACCTGTGCACAAAAAAAGACAAATCCAATCCAGCTAATTACCTCCCTATCAGTCTAATCTCAATCATCAGCAAAGTGATGGAAGTTATCGTTGACAGTGCTATCAAGTGGCACTTACTCGGCAATAACCTGCTCACCAATGCTCAGTTTGTGTTCTGCAGGAACACTCGGATCCTGACCTCATTACAGCCTTGGTCCGAACATGGACAAAGAGCTGAATTCCAGAGGTGAATAGAAAGTGACTGTCCTTGCCATCAAGGCAGCATTTGACCATGTGTGGCATCAAGAAGTGCCAGCAAAACTAAAGTCAATAGGAATCAACAGAAGAGTGGCAAAACTCCTAAAATAACCACTACCTCTGTTTCTACAGGGTTGCCATAAATCTTCCACTGAGAGATTGGAAGAACCCTGTACAAATTCTAAACCTTCATATTTTGGCCAAGTAAATATTGTCATGCTAGGCTCCCACCTGCTAAGAATGAGGCACATGAATTTTGTCATGAACATTGATTTTAAACTGTTACTGGAGTGAAGAAAGGACTTGTTAAACAGATCAGCCGTGGCTGGAAAAGACATTTGCATATTAACAGACAGTGTTTGGAATGCCAAAGTAGCCATTCCCTGACACATTCAACCCACAATGGACTTTTGATCACCAGATGTTGAAGGTGGCGGAGCTCGCATTCCAGGTTGACTACCAAGATGGCCGAATACACAAACAGACACGGTCAAACCAGCTAGTCACATGACTAACCTGCTGAGCAACCTGAGCTTTTTTGAATTTGTGCAAACAGTTTGGGCAAAAAGGAGAATGCTCCTGGACTGAGAAGATTTCTCCTGGCTGGCTCACCACAGCCTCTCCTGTCTGCCTGCTCCCATCTCTTTCTCACAAGCCTCTGAATTGACTGAAGACACAATAAACCCAAGAGAGAAAAGTCTCCTACAGAGAACAAGGTTTAAGAAGAATACTAGGCCCCAATGAAAAGCAAGTTCTACCGACAATCATGAACCCGATAGTCAGCTCGAAAAACCGTAACAACAATTCTTCAGATATTGTCTCAAACTTTTTCCATCTTATTTTTCTTCTGCGTTTTTCTGTCTCTATTTGCATGTGTGTATCACGTATGCATGCCAGTATAGGCACGTCATGTATCCTTGGGCATTAACCGAATTAGAGTTTAAGTTTAATAAATTTCAACTTTTCTTCTTTAAACTTTGGATACTGTTGGTGGGAATGGCCTCTCAGGGGAAAGAAGCAACAGCCCAATTCTTTGCACCATGGTTGGCTCTGCTGCACAGGGGAGGAGTAAAAAGTGTGGGATTGCAATAGTTGTACGGGATTCAATTGTCGATTGTTGTAAAAACCCATCTGGTTCACTAATGTCCTTTAGGGAAGGAAATCTGCTGTCCTTACCTGGTCTGGCCTACGTGTGACTCCAGACCCACAGCAATGTGGTTGACTCTTACATGCCCTCTGAAATAGCCCAGCAAGCCACTCAATTGTACCTAACTGCTACGAAGTCAATAAAAAGGAATGAAACCGGACGGACATCCCGGCATCGACCTTGGCACCAGAAACGACAACGGCAAACCCAGCCCTGTCGACCCTGCAAAGTCCTCCTTACTAACATCTGGGGGCTTGTGCCAAAGTTGGGAGAGCTGTCCCACAGACTAGTCAAGCAACAGCCTGATAGTCATACTCACGGAATCATACCTTACAGACAATGTCGCAGATTCTGTCATCACTATCCCTGGGTATGTCCTGTCCCACCGGCAGGACAGACTTAGCAGAGGTGGCGGGACAGTGGTATACAGTAGGGAGGGAGTTACCCTGGGAGCCCTCAACAACAACACCGGACCCCATGAAGTCTCATGGCATCAGGTCAAACATGGGCAAGGTAACCTCCTACTGATTACCACCTACCGCCATCCCACTGCTGATGAGTCAGTACTCCTCCATGTTGAACACCACTTGGAGGAAGTACTGAGGGTGGCAAGGGCACAAAATGTACTCTGGGTGGGGGACTCCAATGTCTATCACCAAGCGTGGCTCAGTAGCACCACTACTGACCGAGCTGGCCGAGTACTAAAGGACATAGCTGCTAGACTGGGTCTGCGGCTGGTGGTGGGGGAACCAACACGAGGGAGAAACATACTTGACCTCGTCCTCACCAATCTGCCTGCCGCAAATGCTTCTGTCCATGATTGTATTGGTAGGAGTGACCACCACACAGTCCTTGTGGAGACAAAGTCCCGCCTTCCCATTGAGGATACCGTCCATCATGTTGTGTGGCACTATCGGCGTGCTAAATGGGATAGATTTCGAACAGCTCTAGCAATGCAAAACTGGGCATCGATGAGGCGCTGTGGGCCATCAGCAGCAGCAGAATTGTACTCAACCACAATCTGTAACCTCATGGCCCGACATATCACCCACTCTACCATTACCATCAAGCCAGGAGACCAACCCTGGTTCAATGAAGAGTGCAGGAGGGCATGCCAGGAGCAGCACCAGGCATACCTCAAAATGAGGTGTCAACCTGGTGAAGCGACAACCCAGGACTACTTGCATGCCAAATATCATAAGCAGCATGCAATAGACAGAGCTAAGCGATCCCATAACCAACGGATCAGATCGAAGCTCTGCAGTCCTGCCACATCCAGCCATGAATGGTGGTGGACAATTAAACAACTAACTGGAGGAGGTGGCTCCACAAATATCCCCATCCTCAATGATGGGGGAGCCCAGCACATCAGTGCGAAAGATAAGGCAGAAGCATTTGCAACAATCTTCAGCCAGCAGTGCCGAGTTGATGTTCCATCTCGGCTCCCTCCTGAAGTCCCCAGCATTACAGATGACAGACTTCAGCCAATTCGATTCACTCCGCGTGACATCAAGAAATGACTGAAGGCACTGGATACCGCAAAAGCTATGGGTCCTGACAATATTCCGGCAATTGTACTGAAAACCTGTGCTCCAGAACTTGCCGCACCCCTAGCCAAGCTATTCCAGTATAGCTACAATACTGGCATTTACCCAGCCATGTGGAAAATTGCCCATGTATGTCCTGTACACAAAAAGCAGGACAAGTCCAACCCGGCCAATTACCACCCCATCAGTCTACTCTCAATCATCAGTAAAGTGATGGAAGGTGTCATCAACAGTGCCATCAAGCAGCACTTGCTGAGCAATAATCTGCTCAGTGATGCTCAGTTTGGGTTTCGCCAGGGCCACTCAGTTCCTGACCTCATTACAGCCTTGGTTCAAACATGGACAAAAGAGCTGAACTCAAGAGGTGAGGTGAGAGTGACTGCTCTTGACATCAAGGCAGCATTTGACCGAGTATGGCATCAAGGAGCCCTAGTAAAACTGGAGTCAATGGGAATCAGGGGAAAAACTCTCTGCTGGTTGGAGTCATACCTAGTGCAAAGGACGTTGGCTGTGGTTGTTGGAGGTCAATCATCTGAGCTCCAGGACATCACGGCAGGAGTTCCTCAGGGTAGTGTCCTAGGCTCAACCATCTTCAGCTGCTTCATCAATGACCTTCCTTCAATCACTAGGTCAGAAGTGGGGATGTTCGCTGATGATTGCACAATGTTCATCACCATTCACGACTCCTCAAATAATGAAGCAGTCCGTGTAGAAATGCAGTAAGACCTGGACAATATCCAGGCTTTGGCTGATAAGTGGCAAGTAACATTTGGGCCACACAAGTGCCAGGCAATGACCATCTCCAACAGGAGAGAATCTAACCATCTCCCCTTGACATTCAATGGCATTACCATCGCTGAATCCCCCACTATCAACATCCTAGGGGCTACCATTGACCAGAAACTGAACTGGAGTAGCCATATAAATACCATGGCTACAAGAGCAGGTCAGAGGCTAGGAATCCTGCGGCGAGTAACTCACCTCCTGACTCCCCAAAGCCTGCCCACCATCTACAAGGCACAAGTCAGGAGTGTGATGGAATACTCTCCACTTGCCTGGATGGGTGCAGCTCCAACAACACTCAAGAAGTTCGACACCATCCAGAACAAAGCAGCCCGCTTGATTGGCACACCATCCACAAACATTCACTCCCTCCACTACCGATGCACAGTGGCAGCAGTGTGTACCATCTACAAGATGCACTGCAGGAATGCACCAAGGCTCCTTAGACAGCACCTTCCAAACCCGTGACCTCTACCACCTCGAAGGACAAGAGCTGCAGATGCTCACCACCTGCAAGTTCTCCTCCAAGTCACATACCATCCTGACTTGGAATTATATCGCCGTTCCTTCACTGTCGCTGGGTCAAAATCCTGGAAATCCCTTGCTAACAGCACTGTGGATGTACCTACCTCACATGGACTGCTGCGGTTCAAGAAGGCAGCTCACCACCACCTTCTCAAGGGCAATTAGGGATGGGCAGCAAATGCTGGCCTGGCCAGGAATGCCCACATCCCATGAATGAATTTTTAAAAAATTGTAAGGGAAATAGATAGGCGTTTCTGTGGCCGCAAACGAGACTCCAGGATGGTATATTGCCTCCCTGGTGCAAGGGTAAAGGATGTCTCAGAGTGGTTACAGGACTTTCTGAAGGGGGAGGGTGAACAGCCAGTGGTTGTGGTACACATTGGTACAAATGACATAGGTTAAAAAAAGGGATGAGGTCCTAAAAGCAGAATATAGGGAGCTAGGAAGTAAGTTGAAAAGTAGGACCTCAAAGGTAGTGATCTCAGGATTACTACCAGTGCCACATGGTAGTCAGAGTAGAAATAGAAGGATATATCAGATGAATATGTGGCTGAAGACATGGTGTGAGGGGGAAGATTTTAGATTCCTGGGACATTGGGACCGGTTCTGGAGGAAGTGTGACCAGTACAAACTGGACGGGTTACACCTGGGCAGGACCGGGACTGATGTCCTAGGGGGAGTATTTGCGAGAGTGGTTGGGGAGGGTTTAAACTAAAATGGCAGGGGGATGGGAACCTTTGCGAGAAGTCAAAGGAGGGGGGATCAAAGACAAGAACAAAAGACAGTAAGGGGAATAAGAAAAGTGATAGGCAGAGAAATCAAGGGCCAGAATCACACAGGGCAACAGTGAAAAATAGTGGGAAAGGGACAGGTAATGTTAAAAAGACGAGCCTTAAGGCTTTGTGCCTTAAGGCGTGGAGCATTCGCAATAAAGTGGATGAATTAATTGCGCAATAGATGTAAACGGGTATGATATAGTCAGGATTGTGGAGACATGGCTGCAGGATGACCAGGGATGGATGGGAAATGAACATCCAGGGATATTCAGTATTTAGGAAGGACAGACAAAAAGCAAAAGGTGGTGGAGTTGCATTGCTGGTTAAAAGAGGAAATTAACGCAATTGTGAGGAAGGATATTAGCTCTGAAAATGTGAAATCTGTATGGGTCGAGCTGAGAAACACTAAGAGGCAAAAACATTAGTGGGGGTTGTATATAGACCCCCAAACTGTAGTGGTAATGTTGGGAATGGCATTAAACAGGAAATTAGAGATGCATGCGATAAAGGAACATCTGTAATTATGGGTGACCTGCATATAGATTGGACAAATCAAATTAGTCACAATACCGTAGAGGAGGAATTCATGGAGTGTATATGGGATGGTTTTCTGGACCAATACATTGAGGAACGAACTAGAGAACAGGCCATCCTAGACTGGGTATTGTGTAATGAGAGAGGAATAATTGACAATCTAGTGGTGCGAGACTCCTTGGGGACGAGCGACCATAATATGATAGAATTCTTCATCAAGTTGGAGAGTGACATAGTTGATTCTGAGACTAGGGTCGTGACTCTTAATAAAGGAAACTACAAAGGTATGAGGTGCAAGTTGGCTATGATGGATTGAGAAACATTACTTAAAGGAATGATGGTGGATAGGCAATGGCAAACTTTCAAAGAGCACATGGATGAACTGCAGCAATTGTTTATTCCTGTCTGGCGCAAAAATAAAACAGGAAAGGTAGCCAAACCATGGCTTGCAAGGGAAATTAGACATAGTATTAGATCCAAGGAAGAGGCATATAAATTTGTCAGGAAAAACAACAGACCTGAGGTTTGGGAGCAGTTTAGAATTTAGCAAAGGGATTGATTAAGAAGGGGGAAATATAGTAAGAAAGTAAGCTTGCAGGGAACTTAAAAACTGACTATAAAAGTTTCTATAGGTATGTGAAGAGAAAAAGATTGGTGAAGACAAATGTCGGTCCCTTACAGTCAGAAACAGGGGAATTTATTATGGGCAACAAAGAAATGGCTGACCAACTAAATGCATACTTTGGTTCTGTCTTCACAAAGGAGGACACAAATATCATACCAGAAATGTTGGGGAACACAGGGCTTAGTGAGAGAGAAGAACTGAAAGAAATCAGTATCAATAGAGAAATGGTGTTGGGAAAATTGATGGGATTGAAGGCCAATAAATCCCCAGGGCCTGATAATCTACATCCCAGAGTACTTAAGGAAGTGGCCCTCGAAATAGTGGATGCATTGGTGGTCATCTTTCAAGATTCTATAGACTCTGGAACAGTTCCAACAGATTGGAGGGTAGTTAATGTAACCCCACTATTTAAAAAGGGAGGTCAAGCAAAAATAGGGAATTATAGACCAGTCAATCTGACGTCGGTGGTGGGGAAAATTCTAGAGTCCATTATCAGAGATTTTATAGCAGAGCACTTGGAGAACAGTGGTAGAATTGGACAGAGTCAGCATGGATTTACGAACGGGAAATCATGCTTGACAAATCTACTGGAATTTTTTGAGGATGTAACTCGTAGAGTTGATGAGGGGGAGCCAGTGGATGTGGTTTATTTGGACTTTCAGAAGGCTTTCGACAAAGGTTAGCATGTAAAATTAAAGCGCATGGGATTGGGGGTAGTGTATTGCGATGGATAGAAAATTGGTTGGCAGACATGAAACAAAGAGTAGAATAAACGGGTCTTTTTCTGAATGGCAGGCAGTGACTAGTGGAGTACCACAGGGATCAGTGCTAGGACCCCAGCTATTCACAATATAGATTAATGATTTAGATGAGGGAACTAAATGTAATATCTCCAAACTTGCAGATGACACAAAACTGAGGGTGAGTTGTGAGGCGGATAAAGAGAGGCTTCAGGGTGATTTGGACAAGTTGAGTGAGTGGCAGATGCAGTATAATGTGGATAAATGTGAGGTTATCCACTTTGGTAGCAAAAACAGGAAGGCAGATTATTATCTGAACGGCTATAAACTGAGAGAGGGGTATATACAACAAGACCTGGGTGTTCTCGTACACCAGTCGCTGAAGGTAAGCATGCAGGTGCAACAGGCAGTAAAAAGGACAAATGGTATGTTGGCCTTCATAGCGAGAGGATTCAAGTACAGGAGCAGGGATGTCTTGCTGCAATTATACAGGGCCTTGGTGAAGCCACACCTGGAATATTGTGTGCAGTTTTGGTCTCCTTATCTGAGGAAGGATGTTCTTGCTATAGAGGGTGGGCAGCGATGGTTCACCAGACTGATTCCTGGGATGGCGGGACTGGCGTATGTGGAGAGATTGAGTCGGTTAGGTTATATTTGCTGGAGTTCAGAGGAATGAGGGGGGATCTCATAGAAACCTATAAAATTCTAACAGGACTTGACAAGGTAGATGCAGGAAGGATGTTCCTGATGGTGGGGAGTCCAGATCTAGGGGTCATAGTCTAAGGATATGCGGTAAACCTTTCAGGACTGAGATGAGGAGAAATTTTTTCACCCAGAGAGTGGTGAG
This sequence comes from Heterodontus francisci, assembly GCF_036365525.1. Taxonomy (NCBI): domain Eukaryota; kingdom Metazoa; phylum Chordata; class Chondrichthyes; order Heterodontiformes; family Heterodontidae; genus Heterodontus; species Heterodontus francisci. The sequence continues at coordinate 58,822,457 of NC_090392.1, read as the reverse complement.
CCTGTGGAATTCACTACCACAGAAAGCAGTTGAGGCCAAAACATTGTATGTTTTCAAGAAGGAGTTAGATACAGCTCTTGGGGCGAAAGGGATCAAAGGATATAGGGGGAAAGCGGGAACCGGTTACTGCGTTGGATGATCAACCATGATTATAATGAATGGCGGAGCAGGCTCAAAGAGCTGAATGGCCCACTCCTGCTCCTATTTTCTGTGTTTCTATGATTCTATATAAACCTAAAAAAGCCTGTTTGCGCAGGTTTCTTTGCCTTAGAATTGGAAAGTGGTGAACAAGGATTGACCAAGGGGGAGCTAAAAACACGATGTGTTTTAAAGTAAACCCTGTTACAGTAAGACCAGGTGAAGGCTGAAAGGGAACCCTAGACCTCTTTCTCACCTGGTCATAACAATATATCTATTGTCTTCTCTGTTCTTTATGTCTTCCTAGGCGACATATTATTCCCAGGCCAAGACGGTAGGCAGAAAACCTCTTGCAATGAGCTTTGAGCTACCCACTAAGAGGAGTTGGATTTCAACCTGGAGTGGTTCAGCAATGCATTCAGGGCTACCACAGAAGAAAGGTCAAAACTGAGGTGAAGTGTTGATGTCTAGCAGCAAACATTGACACTGGGCCCAACTTCACAAAACCTGACAATGTGTAGTCCTGTATGAATGTCCTTGAACCCCAATCTCCTTCCATCACCAGTGAAATATTTCCATTGCCTACACCAACTTTTGTTGTTTGACCCTTCCTTCGAAGTAATATTGATTATAGAACAGTGTCATATTGTGGACAGTCACTGGGTACAAGATTTATGACTGACACAACTTGTTTCAAATGGAAAGCATTTTATTCACAGTTTTATCTACTCCTCATTAAGTCTTATTGCAGCATGCAGCACTGCCATCTGGGAGAATGGCAAACTTCTTCCAATTTCACTTTAAACTCCTCATTAGTTGACTCACCCTCTGGGGAACATTTGCTCCCATTGCTCAGTGTCTCCTCCACATGATGTTTGTAAAATTGGCAACTAACTATATGGGGATAGGAATGGAGGCCTGCATCCTACGACACTGTGACTCAGTACACTAATTACAATGTCATCTGGTTACCAATCTTTACAAATTTAAGGACAAATATTTTTCATATTCATTTTTAAATTTTTAACCACCGTAAAAAGAAACACGTGGCAAATTGATAGAATATCATGTTACTACAGTGAATTACATGTCACAGTTTTAGGTAAGCTTGAAATCTTGTCTGGCAACTGTATTCTGGATAACAATGGATATGAAGTGTGTTATTGGAACAGCTCTCCATGGAAGTGAGGTGGTTACCCCATGGTAGGGAGCTCGAAAAGATTGTCTCAAGTACCACTGAGAATTGAATATCAGTAATCCCAAATTAACTTCTTCCACTTTCCCTGCAGTGGAGACTGGGTCCTCATTGCAGGCCATATTTGCAGCAGAGGTGACTCACCTTATGTAATTAGTAAAGGGATAGATAAGCCGTTGGCTACCTGAAGTTTAAGGAGACTGTCTGTCAATCTACTGCAGGCAGGTTAAACCTTTGGGGGTGAATTTCTTGAGGGGTTCTCCTGTTCCTCTGCTATAATAATATTTATACTGTTTTTTTGGGAGCTTTCATGGCTCTTTCACCAATGTTACAATGAATGAGCGATGTCCTGTGGAAATTCAGTTCCTTTGATCTTGCAAATATATAATTTTTTTGCATGACGTAAAGCTAAAACCTAAAACACAAAAGAGTAGAGATAACCTCACTTTATATATTGGGTCAACAAACGATGTCAGCTCAAGCATCTGCATCAACATATATATTTTAAAGTATATATAAGGTTATTAGCATTCTAATAGACACAGTAAGATGACCGAAAAAGTAAAGCAGTCCATGTTAACCTACAGTGTCCTACGTGCTCTCTGCAGCATTCAGTACTGACATGTTATCTATCTGAAAACACCTGTACAAGATAATTTCTATGCATTCATAATCCTTAGTATGACATGGAAGTGGAGCTGCACAGTAGATGTTCATGACACTGACCATAATCTTCTTACATATAGTATTTCAATCTGGTAAAGAATGCTGTTGTAGCCTCTAAAGGTCAGTATTGTTCAATGCTGTAGGCTTTGCAAGTGTAAATGCAGATAACATTATCAAAACAGACTGCACTGCTACAAACCACAAACAAAATCTAGTACTCCAAGGATCCCTTATATTATATTAGGTTGCTTTCTGCCATATCATGCTGGTTTGAGTGCCATTTCAGCGCTGAATCATTAAACAGCACAGAGAGGCTCAGACACATAAACCTAACAGAATGTGAGGCTTGAGAATGTTACAAATTGTCCTAATCTTTGACAAGTCCCATCTGTGGACTTAAAATCCTTGAACAGATGCTGGATAAATTACACTGTCGTCTGGCTGGAAGCCTGAGAATACACCAAACAGTGTGCAGATTACCCATGACACAAGCTGCGACTCGAGGGCACTGACACGAAGCTCTACTTCAGAACAGCTTTTTGGAGTCAGTGGCAGGATGGTTGCCTCCTTAGGGATACATTTAACCCTAACACCATGGCTACTGTTTTGCAACAAAGACTCAATCTGCTAAGTGTAAAGGCAGCAATTTAGTGTCTGGGGCTGGTGAGGTTGGTTGGGGGGGGGGGGGGTGGAGGTGGGGTATGGGCGGGCGGTGGTGTGGGGGTTAGCGAGGGAAGATCATTCTATTTTAATAAATCAATGCTGGTAACTGCCAGAGACTGAGCAAACGCCATCACCATTTGTAAAAAAAAATCTCAGTATTCCCAATTAATGAAGAAAATAAATTGAACCATTCTGTTTCTTTCCTGTTAAATCAAATAGTATTACAGGCCTACTGTCAACAGTTGATGTATCTTCAAGCAGGACAGGTTCCTGGAAGAGCTAGAATAGCAGCTGGATTGAAAAGATTATGGGCAGTCCATGGCCTACTGTAGGACATTTATGTGATTTAAATGTTTATAACGCATTTATCGTTTTTAAAGTTTTTATTTATAGCTTAATTTCAAATTGAAATGGTTGGATGAATACAGACAATTGGAGATGCAAAAATGTTATTACAGCATTGGTCATTTGACATGCACTGTTGCTTTCAGACCTCCCCAAATTTCATGCAAGACATTGGGTCAAATAATACAGTCCTCCAGGTTTAGTCTGATTTAGAATTAGTTGGAATTGGAGAATTTTCTAAATCTCAATCCAATGTGGATTCATCCAGCCATTGTCTCGAGTAAACAAGAGTCCCATTGTCTGTTTTACAACTTGTCACATAATCATTGTGAGAATTTGTTAATGTGCATTCAGTCCCAACTCTCAGAGCAAATAATACAGGAGAAAAGTGTTAAGAACTTATTTTGTAAATTACATTTCTTCTGTTTTAGCTTATTATATATCGAGTTGCATTGTTTACTTGTAAAATATGACAATAATTTTTAATATATATAATCCTTTGTTATTATTCATAAAATCTTATATTTTCGAACACTATTTCGGTGGGGGGGGGGTTGCAGCTGCAGGAAAACCTGAACTTATTGCAGCTTAAACATGAAGATTTAATTGCTTGTGGCATAAGAAATTTTAGATACAGGATTACATTACATTCAGCCAAAACTAGCCGAACCCTTTATTTTTGTAGATTGACTCCGCCTTTCCACCCTCCTACCACACCCCTTAATTCCATCTCTCTCTGGAAACATATCTAAATGCTTCTTCACCGTATTTATCTGGTCTGCTGCAGTGGCTTTCCTAGGTAACTTGCTCTACAGTTCTACCACCTTTTGGGTGAGGTCACTTGACCTTTCATTTTCTTCCTAACTTTAAAATTTGAATCCATGTGTCATGTTATTTGAACCCATTGGTTTAGCCATTTGTATAGTTCAATTTCTTTCATAATCCTGAAAACTTTTACTGTTACCTCAAAGTCTTCTCCCTCTAAAGATAATGAGGTAGTAATTTATGTTGGGTGGTATAACCGAATGGGTGCTTTCGGGTCAGCTGCCCATTATACACCCCATTTGATCTTCAATTCTATTGACTGCAGTGGAACTGAATATCACATGGGGTTTATAACAGGCAGCGAATGCGATATCACCTGTTTAGTGCAATAGCCCAAGACGAGTTTTGCCCGCAATAAGTCGAACGTACTTTAACTTTCCTCGTAACTTAAACCTGGAATCATCTTTACTACTCACTTATGTACTATCTCTACTCTTCCTTGTCAGTAAGTGACTTAAATTGCACACAGCTCTCTAGATAGATCTGACCAATGCCTTAAAGAGGAACAATACAAACTCTTTGCGTTTGTATTCAATCTCTCTGCTAATAAAAACCAGCATCTTATTTGTAGCTAAACCCCACAACAAAGTTTTTCAAGATTTATCCATTATAATCCCTAGATTTTTCTCCTAATTAGCTAACTATACCATTTTCCTTTTAATACACACTCCTTTTGATTCTTTGTTCTCATACTGTTTGTTTTATAGTTATTTGCATTGTATTGTATTTTGCATCTATTTGTCACAGTAACCTAAAAGATCTGAAACTTTCTATCTGGTTGTATTGTTTTTTGAGCTGCTTCCTATTTCAGTATCAACTGCAGACTTAATGCATGGTATCTTCATCCGGAACACTAATGTAGAGAGAGAGTAAGGAGGGTTTCAAGGCCAATACAAATACCAGGGTTAGATAGATCTTACCTTCTCTCAATCTGAAAGGATCCCTTTTTCTGGCAATTCCCAGTCCCTGTTTTCCAGACAATTTTCTACCCAGCGCAGTGCTTTATTTCGTATTACATGACTCCTTACCTTAGGCAAATAAAGAACTCTTAATAGCATCTGAAAATCCAAATGTCAGCTACAGTTCCTCTGTCCATCAAGTCAGTAATGACTTCAGGTTAGTTGAATATTATGTCCATTTCTTGAATCCGTCCTGACTGTCCTTTAACAAGTGACTTCCACAGTGACTCAAACCTTTAATTAACCATATTAGGTGTGTCCTCAAACCTGGGTATCCAAATACATCAGGATTTAGGCAAGTTTAAGTTTCATAATTGAGGTTTATCTGGCATGGGTTTTCAGCACTTGTTTGAGGCCCCAGATCTTCTGGTCCTACTTGCATCTAATTTGTATTACATTACTGACATTAATTGAAGTGGGTGAGCTGGGATTGTTAGTTTTACATTTTGACAGGTAATATTGCTTGTTTTGATATGTATAGATTTATGCTCATTAATTAATAACAAGTCATGAATTAAAATTAAAAACACCCCATCAGCATTTTCACATCAAAACTTTCCATTAAGCAGCCAATTAATTAATGTTTGCATCTTTAATTCCCTTAACGGTGGGGAGTGAAGAGATTCTTGATGTTTGTCATCCTTCTTTGCAACCATCAGTTTTAGAAGGGGGAGATTCTTATTTAAGTAACTATCATATTACTGATTGCCCGCATTGTTCCCTGATGATTCAGGGTAGAACCCATCGCCCATTGTGGACCTGAGCATTACAAACCAGGAAGGTTCCATATTCCATCCCTAGCCTGTGCTGAGTCTCATTTGGTCAACAGAATGCACAAGTTACAATTGCTCTCTGGGCTACCATGAGAGAAAAATGGCTTCCCATTTTTCCTTTCTATTGTTACGACCATGTGCGAAAGCTGTCTAGGGGTGTGTTACTATCTTCACCTGGTCTTATTGTAACAGGGTTTAATTTTAAACACACTGTGTTTTGAGATCCCCTTTTGTGAATCCTTGTTCACAGTTTTCCAATTATAAGGACAAAGAAACCATTTCGCACAGGCTTTCTCAGGTTGAAAGAAGAAAGATGAAATTTTATTAAAACTTAAAACTTAAACTCTAATACAGTTCATGCCTACGGATATACGAAGCGCCCACGCTAGCATGCACACACGATACACACATGCAAATAGGGACAGAAAAGAGCAGAAAAAAAGAAAGTAGAGAGGGGTTTGAGGCAGTATCTTGTTACGGTGCATCGAGCTCACTTAGTCCTTTTGTAAGTAGTTTTGCTTTTCATTGGGGTCCGGTAGTCTTCTAAAAACCTTGTTCACGTAGGAAACTTTTCTCTCTTTGAGTTTCACGTGTTTTCACAAGATTCAGTTCCATGGGAAAGAGATGGAACAGGCAGACGAGATGAGGTAATTCATGTTTCGGTTCCAGGAGAGATCTTTACTCCATGAGCACACGGCGTTCTGAGTTCAAAATCCTTTGTTAGAAGTTCAAATTCAAAAACTCCAGCCAGTCACGTGACTAAAACTGGTTTGACCACTTCAGTGTATTGGGGAAGCAACTACTGGGTCCCCATTGTTTCAACATTGGCTGGTACTATGCAAATATCCTTCCAGTCAGGGCTTGCAATTTTAAGTTTTTGTTCATGTGGTGAAATAATGTGTGCCTCAGTCTTGGCAGGTGGGGGTTTGCCTGACACTATCTAATGTGTATGTCATCTATAGGGAAAGTATTGGGCTCAGAAGTGATGGTCAAATACCCTGTCCATTCTCCCAAACAAAGAATAGCATCTCGGTTGAAGTACTGGAAAGCCAACATTGTCCAAGGACCAGTAGAAAGAATAAAGAAAGCACGACTTGCAACCATATAGTGGCTTTCATGCCATCAGGACATCCCAAATTGCTTTATGGCCAATGAGATACTTTTGAAGGAAACACAGCAGTCAATTTGTGCACAGCAGGTACCCGCAAACAAGTGTGATAATGATCACAAAATCCATTTTAATGATGTTGGTTGAAGGACATATATCGATCAGGACATGGGGGAGAGCTCCCCTGCTTTTCTTCAAATAGTGCAGTGGGATCTGCAGTGTCAGGCTAGATTTAGAGTAGGTCCAATTCTATGCTCCCAGCAGGGGCCGAAGCTCACTAAGAGTGGATTGTGGGTTCACAGCCCATGAACAATGGACAGGAAATTGCAGGCTGAGCACCTGCAACAGACTCGCAGTAAGCACTGTCCTCTGCTGGGAACACAAAACCCATGAGTTGTTTTCAGGACACGCAGAAAGAAAATGAGGCAAAAATCAGGCATAATAACTAGGTGCCTTTCAATTGATCTGTAAAGGGTAATTTTATGCACGGGATCTTGCAGTAAGCACAATGGTACATTGGCGGCTACAATATTGTAGCCCTGATTTTTGAACCCAGCAGTGGCCTGTTGCAATATTATCTTGATACTGTACTCGTTCTGTGCTCAACAACAACTTATATTTATATAGCACCTTTAACGTAATAAAATGTCCCAAGACACTCCACAGGAGCATTATAAAACAAAGTATGACACCAAGTCACAAAAGGAGATATTAGGTCAGATGACTAAAAGCTTGGTCAAAGAGGTAGATTTTAAGGAGAGTCTTAAAGAAAGAAAGCAAGGTGGAGAAGCGGAGGGAATTTCAGAGCTTGGGGCCTAGGCAACTGAAGGCATGGCCACCAATGATGGAGCACTAAAAATTAGGGATGCACATGAAGCCAGAATTAGAAGAGTGCAGATATCTTGGAGGGTTGTGGGGCTGGAGGAGATTGCAGAGATTAGGAGGGGGCAACGCCATGGAGGGATTTGAAACAAGGATGAGAATTTTCAAATGAAGACATTGCTTGACCAGGAGCCAATATAGGTCAGTGAGCGCAGGGGTGATAGGGGAATGGGACTTGGTCCGAGTTAAGACATGGGCGGCAAAGTTTTGGATGGCCTCAAATTTACGGAGAGTAGAATATGGGAGGCCAGCCAGGAGTGCGTTGGAATAGTCAAGTCTAGAGGTGACAAAGGCATGCATGAGGGTTTCAGCAACAGATGAGCTGAAACAGGGGTGAAGTCGGGCGATGTTACCGAGGTGGAAATAGGCGATCTTAGCAATGGTGCCAATATGAGGTCAGAGGTTCACCTGTTGCCAGGGAGAGGAATGCTGATGTGGTTTCGTGAATTGAACTATATATATGAAGTGCAGTATATTGTACATTAAAGCACAGAAAGCAGTAGCATTTGGAATATTTAGCAGCACTTTGCCTCAACCATTATGGCACATGCTAAATTATCCAGCCTCTATCACTGAATGTCATTGCATCCTCAAGCCCATTATTAAACAGTAGTAATCTGCAAAAGAGGAAGTATGTTTCAATATGAAGGTGAAAGACTGTAGTGTTGGTCATTGTATCTTTTCTTTCTTATTATTTGCATTGACTGGTACTATCAGGTTGCACCAAGTCAAGTGTCATATGGCTCAAACAAAATCACAACTCATGGCCTGCGAGTGTCCTTTAACCACAAATTCGAAATAGAATTCTGTTTCCACTCTACCTTCCACTTCATCAATGTGCCATTGTCCACCACCCCTTGTCCCTAATTTAGTAATAAGAGACAGGGAACAGGATAAGTTTAGGAAATTGGAGTAACTCCAAACAGATCAAGGATTGGGTTTAGCTGGTATGAAACTATGACCAGGAATAGGAGCTGGTCCTTGGACAGTGAATTAAAAGCTAGAGTACATTCTGTAGTTTAAGGTAGGCTAAATGCCTCATTATGCTAGATGAACAATGATCTGGTTTTGCTATCCAGTTCAGTGAGTTATTCAAAAGAGAAGAAACTAGACATCAGTAAACTGACTCACCATCAGTATCAGATAACTCAGATAATTTCTCAGTAAAAAGGTGAGAGACATCAGTGCTTTTAATTATTACATTATTAATGCTCTCTTGCTTCTTAATTGAAGTTTCATTGAGCTGTTTTTAATGATAATAATAACAGTGAAGCTAACAGCACTCACCATTATTATGGAGTAAGTTGGACAGCAACCTCTGCTATCCACACATGTGCATTTAAATGTGGAAATCCAGAAGTTGATGTCAGAGATACCCTGCTCCTCCACATGGTGTGCTATACCAGTCCTTGTGAATAGGCACGGCACTGAAAGGCACGTAACGGCATGAATGTGGGACCCCAGCTCACTAGTTCCACATTAAAGATGCCCTAAATGGTGAGGACTGGTATTCAGGAATAAGTGAATCTTTAATTGCATAATAATTAATAATTACTGCCAAATAACTTCGCTGACCCTGAAAATTTAATTTTACAAATGTGGAGCCTCATTCCTTCAGAGAGTAATTAGTGTTGAAGACTTTATTAAAAATAAAAATTTGAAGAATTTGTTTTTACTTTTTCTGTCTGTCTCTTTTATTTCTCTCTTCATCACATCTGTTTTTCCCAATCCTTATTCTGCTCTCTGGGCATGATTTAAATCTAATTTATACTTCCTGCGTTATACTTCCTGGTTTGGACTCTGCATTTTTTAGTGAGGATTCTTCAATCTGATTGCTTGAAGAACCTTGCTGTTGCTTGTCCTGCTCACAGATGCCACAGAGTCCCTGTAGAGTGTGTCACACTGGATCAGATGCTGATTTGAGCAAGTCTCTGCTTTAAGGATCAGTGCAGGGCCACAGCTGTTTACAATCTATATAAATGATTTGGATGTGGGGACCAAATGCAATATTTCCAAATTTGCTGATGACACAAAACTAGGTGGGAATATAAGTTGTGAGGAGGGTGCAAGGAGGCTTCAAGGGACTTGGACAGGCTAAGTGAATTGGCAAGAACATGGCAGATGGAATATACTGTGAATAAGTGTGAAGTTATGCGCTTTGGTAGAGAAACAGAAAGGCAGATTATTTCATAAATGGTGAGAGGTTGGGAAGTGTAGATGTCCAAAGGGACCTGGGTATCCTTCTTCATGAGTCACTAAAAGCTAGCATGCAGGTGCAGCAAGCAATTAGGAATGCAAATGGTGTGTTGGCCTTCATTGGAAGGGGATTTGAGTACAGGAGTAAGGATGTCTTGCAGCAATTGTATAGAGCCTTGGTGAGACAGCACCTGGAGTATTGTGTACAGTTTTGGTCTCCTTATCTAAGGAAAGATAGAGGAAATGCAACAAAGGTTCACCAGACTGATCCCTGGGAGGCAGGATTGCCTTATGGGGAGAGATTTCAGAAACTGGACCTGTATTCTCTAGAGTTGCAAAGAATGAGAGGTGATCTCATTGAGACATACAGAATTCTTACAGGGCGTGACAAGGTGGATGTCGATAGGATGTTTCCCCTGGCTGGTAAGTCTAGAACCAGGGGACATAGTCTCAGAGAGAGTGAACAATGGAGGAAGAAATAGGGTGAATCAGAGTCAAATTAGATGCATTAAGAGAAATAAAGTGAAGGAAAGAAAGATTAAATTGAGAGAGAGAAAAAGACAGAAAGGAAAAGTAAGAAATTAAAATTTAAAATTAAAAAATACATTTAGAAACAATTTACTGCCTGCACGAGTGAGAATCCAGAGCTTCATTTGTTTCCTTTTTTGGCCTTCAAAATTGAGTTTCATGTCAGGATCAAGGTCCTTACTACATGAATTAGCAGCCCTTAAATTACTTTGGCAAGATTCATTCATATTGACAGTGCAAATACAGCAATTTCTTGACACTCACAGGGAGGTTGATGGTGACTTTCCATTTTTACGAAGCTAATGCGAGAGCGATGCAAATCGTCCAGCAATTTTTGGCAATTCACAACTCAAGGCGTATCGCTTCCTCACCTGAAATTGCTGGGGGTGGGGTTATGCATTAATAAAGGCTGGCCATGAACTTCCCATTATTTTTCCAGTAATTTCTGTGCCATTATTATTTAAACTCTTATTGTCATTGAATTCAATCAGGGTGCATTGTGAAAGAAAAGATTGTAGATGGTAAAAATTGACTTAAAATCTGCCATTTCATCTCAGAATTGGACTTGTATATGATGTTATCTGACTCTTTATTAAATGACAACCTTATTATTCACTCATAACCATCCATAGTTCCTTACAATGGGGACAATTGTCCCAATGACATGAAAAGTAATAAAGTGGAGCTGACTTGACATTGACTGAAGACACTGAGAGACTACTGCGCTGAGCAATGTCACAGGAGAATTCAACGTGTCGACTAATGTATGTTTGAGAATGAGTAACAGGGTCATAATTTAATTGAGAGCTTCACGAGATGTTATAAGAGAACTTGAGCTGTTTGTGTTTGTTACATAATCCAGAGACTAAATTGCAACAAGCATTGACTGTGTTACTTCCTTGTAATTTACTGTTGCTATCATTCAATAAATCTGTAGTGATCTTATTACAACCATTAATCCTTGAGGATGGACATTGTCATACATCAACTGCATAGAAAGCCCTGGCTTTTGGCATCCATCTTAATACCGGAGTCTGACTGAAATAAAGGAGAGTGAAAACCAAATAAGTTAGTCCCAGCCAGTAGGTAAGTAGGAATGACTTGCAGGTAATAATCTCATCTTGAGCTTCATGCTTATTAAAGATAAAAAGAAAAGCTTGCATTTGTCCTGCACTTTATCACATCTCTCAGCAACACCTCAAAGTGCTGAACATATTGGGATAGAGTTTATGGGCGGAATTTCATGGGACCTCAAGGTGGATTCGGAGGCAAAGGGGCCCACAGAATTGTGATCGAGGGTGGCGGGGGGGGGGGGTGGGGGGGAGGTGGTGTGGAGGGCCCGACGACTCTCCATCGAAACCTAATTTTGTCAAGGTCGGGATAGGCCAAAGACAATCTGTGGCCTACAGAGGGTCTCCGCCGGGATAAACTCAACCTCACTAAACTCCCGGCCCCCTTGTACTAAACATCCACCCTCCACCCCCCCCCACCCACCTCACTGGGCCCAAGTCCAGGGCCTCTGCAGTACCGGCAGTGGCCACCACTGCTGGTGGCGCTGACGATGCTACTGAACTGCCAGCCCTGTGATTGGCGGCAACTCTTGGAGGCTGGATCACCATCTTTAAAGCGTTGGGGATTCCAGCCCTGGACCGTTAACTGGGGGCGGGCTCCAAATGACTGTGGTGAGATTCCCCCCACCTTTTCGGCCTGGCGCTGGGAGCGCCACCAGCGTGACAAAAGAATTAGTGCTCCCAGTGAGAGCTTTGCATGAGAGGGGTGAATAATGAGCATTTGGGTGCACAGGTTAATGTTTATATTCCCGATAAGCATTCACATCACACAATGTTCTGAGGCAACAATGCTAATTTGTAAAATCTAGCCCGTTATCAATTATTTTGTGATCCTGTAATGGGCGTTCATCTGTTAATTGTGTGTCAATGGTTTGATTATATGCAGATGAAGGGTGTTAACTGTGGTCTTAGTTGAGCACATATAAGCAGACATTCACTGAGACTGGTGAAGGGTTTTGAGTGAGGAGCTACATGTTTGTAATCCTTTTAGTCTGCACAATAAATGTGAAACTGAGTAAATAGAGGCTCCAGCATTATCCTTCCATAACAAAATTTCTGGAATTTAACAATGGGCAACCATGTTTCACACAGTAAGATCCCACAAATAGTAGAGTTAATTGACCAGTTGCTTGTTTTTATATGACACTATGAGTTGAAAATAATGAGAGCAGGTTGCATGACTTTGGCTTGTACTCCCATGCACATGGAAGATTGAGGGGTAATCTGATCGAGATATTTAAAATCTTAAAAGGATTTGAAAGGATAGATATGGAGAAGCTATTTCCTCTGTTGGGGGAATCAAGAACAAGGTGACATAATGTTACAGTTAGAGCTAGGCCATTCAGGAGTAAAATCAGGAAGCACTTTTTTCTACACAAAGGGTAGTAGAAATCGGGAACTTTCTGCTCAGCAGGTCTTGGATGTTGGCTCAATTGGAGCTTTAAAGATGAGATAGTTTTTTGTTAGGTAAGGATATCAAGTGATATGGAGCAAAGGAGGGAAAATGGAGTTGAGGTGCAGATCAGTCGTGATCTACTTGAATGGTGGAGCAGGCTTGAGGGGCTGAATGGCCTACTCCTATTCCTAATGCTCCTATGAAAGAACAAATGCCGGTTTCCTCCCACATGCCAAAGACTTGCAGGTTGATAGGTAAATTGGCCATTAGCAATTGCCCCTAGTGTAGGTAGGTGGTCGGGAAATATAGGGACAGGTGGGGATGTGGTAGGAATATGGGATTAGTGTAGGATTAGTATAAATGGGTGGTTGATGGTCGGCACAGACTCGGTGGGCCGAAGGGCCTGTTTCAGTGCTGTATCTCTAAACTAAACTAAAATGTTATCTGGGAAACTGAAAGAACTTGTTTTGGCTTAAGCCCAAGCTTCACTCTTGTAGTTTATGCTACCTGAATCCTTCATGAGATTACTGTTTGGCTCCTTAATATCCCTTCCATCTACTCACTTTCAGTGGGGTTTTTTTACAATATGTATTCTAAACAGGCCTTTCCCTTTATTGTTTTGTAATATTGAGGATAGGTTCCAAAGGGTCCGTTTTGGATTTACAGTAAAATGGACTTATTCAATTGACAGTTGGTTACATTAGCGCAGGCATTCTATTGATTAAATAGTCTGACTAGCTGTCATGACATAATGAAGTTATTATTTCTGCAGCTGTAAAGCAAAAATATTAGAAATTTAGGAAATCCAGTATTCATCATGCAACTTCGGTGGCACAGCTTCGAAAACCACAGTGGTATAGTATTCTCAAACTATCCGCTTCCATTTACACTGCTCCCACACTACGGATTATCAGTGCCTGAGTGTGAAATGTGAGTGCTTGACTCTAACTAGACACAGGGGTACTCATTATCTTTTTACTAAGGGCCATATTCATATGTTGTAACTTAATCAAGCTGCACTCACAAATCCACAAGAAAGATTTAATTCTACTGATGCCTGCAGGTTTCCCACCAACATAAGCCTCAGCGTTAACAATTAAACATGTCCTTTAAGAGAGTGCACAACCAGTTTTACCTTTCTTGTGTGAAACACCATTGAAAGTTGTGATCCAGTGGGGTTCACACGCTATCCTTTTGCCTGCAGGACGTGGGCTTGAGTACAGGGCAAATAACAGAAATGAAATGTTCCTAATCATGTAAGGGTCCCACATGAAGCCAATCGTTTGGATCATTTTAATCTAATGCCTTGTAGGCACTGGTGCACAATATAAAATTGCCTGGATCTTAGTAAAAATTGCCACTAAATAGACAAATCCACTCAAAATTAAGTTTATTTCCTATTCCTCCACTTGTACTGCACTTGCACCTCCATTTCTTCCTCCTCCTCCTCTTCCTCATTCTCCTCAGCCTCTCACAGATGGTGGCACAGGTTGTTCCCTCATATTGCGATGTTATGCAGCATGCAGCATACTAGTACAGAAATAAAACAATAAAATATCTTGATAACCCCTCAACTGAGTACTTCTCTGTAGCCTTGCCCATCCCTATTCCTGTATTCTCCTCCAGCCCCATAACTCACTGAGATAACTATGCCCCTCTAATTTTGGCCTCTTGAGTATCCCCGATTTTAATTGCTCCACCATTGACGGCCAAGCTTTCAGCTGCCTGCACCCTAAGCTCTGGAATTCCCCCCCCACCTAAATCTCTCTGCTCCTCTACCTATCTTTTGTCTTTTCAGATGCTCCTCAAAACCTACCTCTTTCAACAAACTTTTATTGCTATATCTCCTATGTGACTCAGCATCAAAGTTTGTTTTATGATGTTCCTGGGAAGCACCTTGGGACATTTTATTATGTTAAAGGTGCCAGATAAATGTAAGTTGTTGTTGTGTACTGCAAGACTTCTCTAGAATGGTCCAACCAGTGGACCCATTGCTTGAGGACACCAATGGCATTGTTACAATCAGGTGAGGAGGAGTTAAAGGGCTCCCCTCTTTTTCCTCTCCTTGTTTGACCACAACAGACTTATTTCTTTTTAAAGTGGATATATTTGCCTATTCAGTGAGTGTTTAATTGTTTATGTGCCATGATCATAAAAAGAACTAATCAGACAGGTTTTTTCAAGTTTAGCAAAGAAAGAGGTTACCTTTATTGTGCTTAAACCAATCTATGTAGAATAATAAAATGTTCTCCAACTTTCACACACATACACACACACGCGCGCACACAAATAGGTTACAGTGTAGGGAAGGATATATTGGTCAAATTAGAGTCCAGAGACATAAAAGGGATATACAGTCTGTGGAGGTTGGTGACTCAGCTGGCTGCAGCCTGAACTCAGTGGTCTTGAGGCTTCCTATTTGAAGAGGTGGATGCTGATTCAGTGGTTCTCTGGGAGACGGCAATGTGACTGAATTCCTTCGACTGAGATCTCTGTGTTCTTTCTGAAAAGTTCTCTAAACTGTGTAGCTGAAGGAGGCTTCTGTCTGTTCTTTCCAGAAAGTTCTCTAACCACAATAGCTCCCCTGTCAGGCTTAAGTCATTAAGCACAGTGAGCAGCGATCAGTGAACAGGCTAATACAATCAAACACAGATCAATTAAACCACTGATCACTACAGTCTGCAGCAGGGAATAGGCCTCGGTGCTCACGGTCAGCAGACAGAGTTCGATGCTTGCAAGGTTTGAGTGGTTCACCTCCACCAGTTTAGTATTCAGGTTTCCAGATGATGGATTGAAAAATTATCCTTTGACCCAGCACATTATCGTGACAGTATACTCCATAATATTCCTTGTAACAGCATGATGCTCACTGTAGGCCTGTTGTGCACATGTGTGTGGGTTCCAGATGGGAATCATGAGTCATGTTATGAGTGGATAACCCTAGTCGTCCAGTAGCCATGCTGGGTCACATACAAGTAGCGCAGAGGACTGTCACAGAATGAAAGAATCATGACTTCTGTCAGGATAATGGGCATTCACTGCACGATGCACTGATACCCCAGCTGTACATTGTGGGAGTGAAATCCCTTTCTGTTAATGGAAATGGCAGAGTTCACATGAGGTGCAATATGTGTGCACTCTGCACCATGGGGAAGCCTGCAATCTGTGCAAATCCTCAGACTCGATCCCCCTGTTTATTTTTGGCAAGAGAGAATGAGACTACACTGTGTAGAGAACCTCAGCGGCGCCCCTTATGCAGCAGCTCACTGTAGACTGCAAGATGTTGCTTATCTCCAGCAGCAGCCTGGAAGGGGTCAAGTGCATAAAGGTTAGGGACAATGGTCACATTGACAGACCCAGGCAATGCTGTCCTTACCCTGCTTTCAGGATACAGTTGTGGCTGCAGCAGTTGAGACAGATTTCACTCACAACCTCTTTTGTGAA
Organism: Heterodontus francisci; assembly: GCF_036365525.1. Taxonomy (NCBI): domain Eukaryota; kingdom Metazoa; phylum Chordata; class Chondrichthyes; order Heterodontiformes; family Heterodontidae; genus Heterodontus; species Heterodontus francisci. Next base: position 58,806,269 of record NC_090392.1, on the reverse strand, counting down.
CCGAAGCCATCTCATCCAACCCAACTTAAGAATGGGCTACAAGCTCTGCACAAAGTCCTGTGCTAAGTTGGAGCTAGAGTTCTCCATGTTCTTTGACATTGCATATAGGCTTTCTGGCATGCTTTTCAGTACATCAGGCATTTTGTTGTGTACACCCGTCAGTCTATTCTGTAGCCTGGGCCATCAAATTCCTGATCTGACATCTCTGCAGCCATACTAGTGCGTGACCTCTCCCTCCAGCGAGCTGGCACCTGTGCTAACCTTTCACGCTGGTTCCTGTGCGCTTGCATCCGATGTCTCACCACGTGCAGCTCCCTCCTCTGTCCCATCCGCAGTGTCAGTTCCTGAGCTGGTGGCTGCAAGTGTGAGATCGAGTGACGGTGTCTCTTCATCTTCATTGTCGTCTTCCTCTTCCACCTCTGACTGGGAAGGTTCCAGTTCTTGGGATTCTGAAATGGAAAAGGGACAAGGGTTGGTGTGGTGAGAGAAGAGGGCAAAGGAAGTTGTTGTGCTTACACCATCTGCAGCTTGTGAGTCAGTATAGATTGTGGGGTGAGGGAGAAGTGGGGTAAGAGATGGAGTATTAGGAATGTGGAGACCCTGATCATTGATCTCTCCACTGCCTCCAGAGGCTAAGGCCTCAGCAATGCTGCTTCCCATGATGGCCAGTACTGCCCCCCCCCCCCCCTCTATGGGAGTTAAAAGGTGCAGGCATCTTGTCCTCCTCTAGTTCTTTGCTGCTGCCTCCAGTTATGCACCACCTTCTCCTGAAAGAAAGAGGGAAGTGTGTCAGTGAGTGTCGTGGAATATGTTTTTGGGTGATCATGGTTGAATAGCTGCTACTATGTGTGAGCTGTGAGCTGTGGGTGTAAAGCCTGAAACAGTGCTAGGTGTGTGAGGTTGAGGTAAGCAATATGAGTTGAAGGGTTGAGCACTGATTGATAGAGATTGTTGGCATGTGGGTGATGAGGATGTAGTGAATTGAACAATAGATGAGGCTAGTGGTGCAGTTGATAGATATGCCATTTGAAGATTGAGCTCACCTTGACAAGTCATGTGAAATCATTAAACTTCTTCCTGCACTACATCCATGTTCTTGGAGCTGTACCCTGGCATTGACCTGTGCTGCTCTATCTTCCCACTGCATCCTGAGCAGATGTCTCGCGGGCCTCCTGCCCATAGGATGTCCCTCCACTTCGACACCTCTTCCAGTGCATTATTAGAATACCTTGGTGCACACTTCCTTGCATGTTCTTCCATTCCTGAAAGTATCAAATTCAGCTTTCAAAGGACTCCCACCACTTTTTGAACCCACAATGCGCCTCCCCTTTAAGAGCTGCAGACTGCTTCTAAGTAGCACTAGCCACTCACGATATCATAACCCCTGCTGATATTTGCAGTCAATAAACAGCATGGATGGAGGACTCATATAAATCAACAGGCAGCACCAATTTAAATTGCTGCTTAAGGCACAATGTACAGATGAAGGTTAATCACAGACTGTGATCTCCATGCCCGTTTTCAGGGAGTTATCCAATTTAACCCCATGTGACCGTCAAAAAAAATTAGCCCAATTTCCAGTAACTGAAATGGAGGAACAGTGAACGTGTTTCTTTACAGCTGAGCACTCTAAACTGCCTGATCTTCTAATATTCACTTCACCAAGGAGATCCTGTGTCCTGGGCACAGACCAAGGAAAATCTCCCCTTAAATCACTTCAAATATTTTCTCAGCTGCTTCCCAGAGCCTGACAATTTATCCTTCTCACTTCTCTATTTTATCTTCTCACAGTGTATCTGCTTTCCATTTTCTCTGATTGCTTTGGGTTTTTCTGACTTTTTTTTCATTTCTAGTCTGGAGCTGCCATCTGTTTGGTTTTGATGACAGTCTGGTTTCTGAGTTGGCTGGGCAAAAATTTGCAACATGTAAACCAGACATTAGTCGTCTGATTTTGAAAATAGAACTCCTTTCCCAACTCTTTCTATTGTAAGAGGCTTTAATTATTAAGAGTGTTTTGTTTTATATTAATTTTCAGCAGCAGCAAACCAAACTTCAGAGAGTAGATTTTTTGAACAGCTGCTAGAAAATTATTGGAAAATTAGCCGAGCAGGCCTTAACTTAAGCCTTGCATCTGATTCCTTTGCTTATGATTTTCCATCTGGCTATTCTATTGTGTCCGAGCCCAATTACATGCCACAATCTCATTAACGTCGCAGAAGTCACACTAAAATATTTAAATGAATACATGGTTCAGTTTTCCTACTTTCGCAACTTTCCTACTTTAAGCCTTCAAAGCCCATTTTGAATGTGTAATAGAGCTCTTATAGTGCAGAAAAATGTAAATGTTTCTTGTTGGTTGCATTATTTACCGTACCTGTTTGGTATTGTGCTGTTTTGATCAGAAATTTTGTCAATAATTCAGAAAGTTATTAAGAATATAATATATTTTTAATAATTTTTATTTATTAATTACATTTGTTTTTACATTTCTTAATTCAATAATGATTTACATCATTATTCTAGAAACTGGGCAGAAATTGAAGCATTTACAAGATTTCAGGGCAACAGGAGCAGACGAAAGTATTTCTTCCAGTCTTCACTTTCATGGTAGCCAATGGTATCACAAGACACCCAGCTCCAAGCTGCAGAATTTGTTTCTGGACGGGAAACTCTATTCTGTTCTTCACTGTTGTTCCCATAAATCTTCTAAATATCATTGCCCAAATATAAAGTGCATTGTCAATAATTTTAAAAATAAATTTCTAAATTTACTAAGTAGTATTTTGACTGTAGATCTGTTTTATTCTAACAGGTTCTTACCGGCATTGAAAATGAATGGTCATTTGAAAACCCGAACAATTGAAAATAATGCTTGAGATGAACTCTCTGGCCTGGTCTGGCAGTTGACTCTTGACCTACACCAGTAGTGGGAACCCTTGACCCTCATGCATGCACATTGGCACATCACAGGTTCACTGCCATGATGCTGCAATACACTGGCATTGGGCTAAGTTTGGATGATGCCAACTTATGCACGGATAATTACCCCAAGCTGCCAGTGCACTAATAAGGCTAGCTATCTATTATTTACTTTATGCTTTTGACAGGACTTGTATATATTTTCAAAGCTTATGTTTATCACAGCACTTCCCTAAACATAAAATTATTTCTTAATATTCTCAAATCGGTCATTAGATTCTAGGTCGATAAAACAGGACTCCATCTATTACGTTTGTTCTAATCCCCAGTGTTTTGCTTGATAAAGGACATCAGACATAACAAGAGGAGCTTCAAATGGCTAAAGACCAGTGAATCATAGGAACTACATCATAGAAGGAGGCCATTCAGTCCATCATATCTGTGCCACCATCAGCTGATGAGCTATCTGGTTAATCCCATTTCCCTGCCATATATTATTTTATATTCTTCCTTAGAATTACTAATCCTGTTTCCTTTTAAATGATATTTCAACATTTGCCTCAATAGCCACTTGTAATAAAGCATTCTGTGTTCTAATAGCCTTTTGTGAAAAAAATTCCTTCAAGCTTCTGTTTTTAATATGTGTTACTTCTGGATCTATGCCACCCCCACCTTGTTACCAATATGCCAGCCATTGGAATTAATCCTTCACCATTTACCGTCTCAAAACCTTACATAAATTTGAAAACCACTATCACATACACTTAATCCTTTTTGGTTTAGTGAAAGAAGAGTTTTTTTCATAACTATAACTTTTCATTTCTGCTATAATTCTGGTGAATCATTGCAGACTCCTTTCCATATCTTTAATATCCTTCCTATAATGGGGTCACTCAATGTTAATCAATAATTGCAGTGTTAATCAAACCAGACATTTCTCGCTCCCACTGTCCCAGTTTTTGACCTGATTTCCAAGTTCCTCAGCTCTCTTTTCAGCTATTGTGTTTTCCATACCTATTCCCAACCTTTGACCATGATCAATTGCATTTCAATGCGTCTCCAAACTCCTAGCATCAGTATCAATGGTACATTTGCACTTCACATATCTAACTATGACAATATAGCATTCTTCATCTGGAGCTATTTGCATCTTTCCTTCTTCTTGAAAAAAATCTTCAATTCAGAAGGGAACCAAAGAAAATCACCAAAGACAAGCGTGCAGTAAGTGACGGTGATGTGGAAAAGATATTATCGCACTGTAGTTTGCGAAAAAAGGTCGGTACTAATTGAACTGAAGCCGAGAGGCTAAATGTAGCACGTCTCCTGTGTCTTCTCAGTTACATACGTTTTTGGTTGCAGGATCATTTTGCGCTAGACAGACAATATTGCGTCTGTTTTTCCGACAGTCGGGATACATAATGTTACCCGAGGAGAGCAGCTTCAGTTTCACTACACAACTCTTAGGGAAGTTCAATTTTTTTTTAATCAACATTTCTTTTTTCAATTCTCTTCGGGTCTTCTTTGGATTGATTTCAGGCTTCTCAAATATTTTAACTCCTGAGTTTAAGTTTTGTTTTAAATGACCCACTATACATATTTTCCATTAATGAAATTTGAAAGTTGTCTCAGTTGAAAAACCCAGTATACTACTGAGCCATCGAAACCAGGAAGGTCCCTGGTTCAATCCTTGTCAGCCATGGCTCAGTCGGTTGCTGCGGAGTCAGATTATTCTGATTTCAAGTCCCAGTCCAGATACTTTGAGCACATAATCTAGGCTCTAGTGATGTGCTGAAGGATTGTTGCATTCAGATGAAATATTAAACTGTAGCCATCTCTGCCCTCTCAGATGGATGTAAAATATCCCATGGCACCAATTGCAGAAGAGTAGGGGAGTTTATATTGGTGTCCTGATCAAAATATATCCCTCAACTAATATCGCTAAAAACAGATTATTTAATCATTATCTCATTGCTGTTTGTGGGAGCTTGCTGTGTGCAATTCAGTTAACTACATTGGTTTCCTACATTATAACACTGATTACACTTCAAAAGTACTTCATTGGTTGTTAAACACTTTAGGACATCCTGCAGTTGTGAAAGGCGCTATATAAATGCAAGTTCTTTCTTGCTTTGTGTTTCTAGTTGAGTTCATCATCCCAGGGCTCAGGAGAGGAACAATCAGCCAGAGTCCTGATTCCTGATCAATGTCCAGTGATCCCACACTGGAAAGTAAAACATATGGACATTGAGCAACAAGAAGATTTGGCATGGTTGCAACTTAACCCATTGTGGAATATCCGACTTGAGCTCATTGTTTGGGGTCACACATAAGATCATAAAATCATAAGAACTAGGAGCAGGAGTAGGCCATCCGGCCCCTCGAGCCTGCTCCGCCATTCAATAAGATCATGGCTGATCTTTTCGTGGACTCAGATCCACTTACCCGCGCTTTCACCGTATCCCTTAATTCCTTTATTGTTCAAAAAGATATCTACCTTAGCTTTAAAGACGTTTACTGAAGAAGCATCAACTACTTCACTGGGCAAGGAATTCCATAGATTAACAACCCTCTGGGTGAAGAAATTCCTTCTTAATTCAGTCCTAAATCTGCTCCCTCTAATCTTGAGGCTATGCCCTCTTGTCCTAGCTTCACCTGCCAGTGGAAACATCCTCTCTACTTGTATCTTATCTATTCCCTTCATGATTTTATATGTTTCTATAAGATCCCCCCTCATTCTTCTGAACTCCAATGAATATAATCCCAATCTACTCAGTCTCTCCTCATAAGCCAACCCCCTCAACTCCGGAATCAACCTAGTGAACCTCCTCTGCACCCTCTCCAGTGCCAGTATATCCTTTCTCAAGTAAGGAGACCAAAACTGCACACAGTACTCCAGGTGCGGCCTCACCAGTACCTTATACAGCTGCAACATAACCTCTCTGCTTTTAAACTCAATCCCTTTAGCAATGAAGGACAAAATTCCATTTGCCTTCCTAATTACTTGCTGTACCTGCAGACCAACCTTCTGCGATTCATGCACAAGGACACCTAGGTCCCTCTGCATAGCAGCATGCTGCAACCTTTTACCATTCAAGTAATAATCCTTTTTACTGTTACTCCTACCGAAATGAATGACTTCACATTTATTAACATTGTATTCCATCTGCCAGACCTTTGCCCACTCACTCAATGAATCTATGTTCCTCTGCAAAGTTTCACAGTCATCTGCACACTTTGCTCTGCCACTCATCTTAGTGTCATCTGCAAACTTTGATACCCTACACGTGGTCCCTAACTCCAAATCATCTATATAAATTGTAAATAATTGCGGTCCCAACACTGATCCCTGAGGCACACCACTAGTGACTGATTGCCAACCAGAATAGCACTCATTTATCCCCACTCTCTGCTTCCTGTTAGTCAACCAATCCTCTATCCATGCTAATACTTTACCCCTAACGCCATGCATCCTTATCTTCTGCAGCAGCCTCTTGTGCGGCACCTTGTCGAAGGCCTTTTGGAAATCTAGGTACACCACATCCACTGGGTCCCCATTGTCCACCTTGCTCGTAATGTCATCATAGAATTCCAAAAGATTTGTCAAGCATGACCTGCCCTTCATGAACCCATGCTGCGTCTGCCCAACGGGACAATTTCTATCGAAATGCCCTGCTATTTCTTCCTTGATAATAGACTCAAGCATCTTCCCCACTACAGAGGTTAAGCTAATCGGTCTATAATTCCCCATCTTTTGTCTACATCCCTTTTTAAACAGTGGCGTCACATCTGCTGTTTTCCAATCTGCTGGGACTACCCCAGAGTCCAGCGAATTTTGGAAAATTACCGTCAGTGCACCTGCTATTTCTCCCACCATCTCTTTTAGTACCCTGGGATGCATTCCATCAGGGCCAGGAGACTTATCAATCCTTAGCTGCATTAGCTTGCCCAACACTACCTCTTCCGTAATAATGATTGTTCCCAGGTCCTCACCTACGTTCGTCTCTTTGTCAATTACTGGCATGTTATTAATGTCCTCCACTGAGAAGACCGATACAAAATACCTGTTCAATACCTCGGCCATTTCATCATATCCCATAACTAAATTCCCCTTCTCATCCTCTAAAGGACCAACATTTACTTTAGCCACTCTTTTTCGTTTTATATATTTATAGAAACTTTTGCTATCTGTCTTTATATTCTGTGATAGTTTTTTCTCATGTTCCATCTTACTTTTCTTTATAGCTCTTTTTGTAGCTTTCTGTTGACCTTTAAAGTTTTCCCAATCTTCTAGTTTCATGCTGCTTTTGGCCACTTTGTATGCCTTCTTTTTCAATTTGATAGCCTCCCTTACACCCATGGCAGATTACCCCTTTTCTTCCAGTCCTTCCTTTTCACTGGAATATACTTTTGCTGAACACTTTGAAAAATTTCTTTGAAAGTCCTCCACTGCTCGTCAACTGTCCCACCGTAAAATCTTTGCTTCCAGTCCACTATAGCCAAGTCCTCCCTCATTCTATTGTAGTCCCCCTTGTTCAAGCACAGGACCCTGGTATTGGATTTTATCTTCACACTCTCCATCTGTATTCTAAATTCAACCATACTGTGATCACTCCTTCCAAGAGGATCCCTAACCATGAGGTTATTAATTATTCCTGTCTCATTACACAGTACTAGATCTAGGATAGCTTGCTCCCTCGTCGGTTCCATTACATACTGTTCAAGAAAACTATCACGGATACACTCAATGAATTCCTCCTCAAGGCTAACCTCACTGAGCTGGTTCGACCAATCTACATGTAGATTAAAATCCCCCATGATAATTGCCGTACCATTTTTACAGGCATTAGTTATTTCTTTGTTTATTGCCCGCCCAATGTGATGTTATTATTTGGTGGCCTATAGACTACGCCTATCAATGATTTTTTCTTCTTGGAGTTTCTAATTTCCACCCAAATGGATTCAACCTCATTCTCCATAGAACCTATATCATCTCTCAGCACCACACTGATGTCGTCCTTGAGTATCAGAGCTACACCACCTCCCTTACCTTCCTGTCTGTCCTTCCGAATGGGGAATGGCAACTTCGCTGTGACACTGGATAGCAGCTGGCATCCATGGAATCATATCCCAGAATGGGTGAAAACCTTCACGGGTGAAGATAATTAGATTTTTTGAGAAAAGCAACAGAAATGTATTTGTCTGCATGAAAAAGAGTTGAGTGGCGGTCAGGCATGTTCTCCATTGTGAGAAAAAAGTGAAGCGTCAGTTACCTGGTGTCACTGTTGAACACTGAAGATTATAAAGTGCTCCCTGTGGAGACCTTATGCAATCTACAGCACAGCCTCTATGAATCAGCAAGTGAATGGCTCAGGGATAGTGACATGGCAGAGGAGAAATATTTGCTCATTTATATTATTCTCCAAACAAAAAAATGACTTGGATATTGGAATACAGCGTAAAATTTCAGAAGTTTGCCGATGATACCAAACTTAGAGGTGCGGCAGACAGTGAGGATAATACTAATTGACTGCAACAGGACATAGCCAGGCTAGCAGAATGGGCAGCTAAATGGCAGATGGAATTCAATACACAGAAGTGTGAGGTGATGCATTTTGGCAGATTGAATAAGGAGAGGCAATATATACTTAATGGCACTGTTCTAAAGAGTGTGCTGGAACAGAGGGACCTGGGAGTTCATGTGCATAGAAGATGGCAGAACATATTGGGCTGGATTTTAAAGCCTCTTCGCTGTCGGGAACATTGGCAGGGGGGCAATGAAGATCGGTGCGGTGGAGACCCACCACTGGCCCCGACGGTGGCAGGCCCCGTGCTGATCTCGGCGGCGGGGATGAGGCCTTGTGGCGGCCGCTCAGCGACAGGACTCCCACATCAATATGTAAACTAATTTACATACCTGATTTAATGAGGGTCCCATCGCCTCCTTGATCGCCGCACCGATCTTCATTCGGGCGGCCGACAACGCCCCCCCTTCGAATTCCTGTTCGGGGAAAGGTGGTGGTACACCTGTGGGGAGGGGGAAAGAGGATTTTTACTCTGTGCTGGAGCGGGGTAACAACCAATGCGGATTGGTTGGGGGTGTGATGGAAAGGGGTAAAGGGCAAAGTTGCTGAACTCTGGAGGAGGAATGTCAAATTGTCAATATTCAGATTCCGGGGAAAAAGGGCATGAATGTCAGGAAATGCCATTGGGTGGGGGGGCGGGGGGGGAAATTAATTTAAATGTCATTGAAATCTGTTTTGTGGAAATTTTACTTATCTGTCCCTTTAATTTTTAAATGTCCATTGAGGGCTGTAAGCCCTTTTAAAATGGCACCGGCGCCAGCGTATTGGCGCTGGACGTTGTTGCCTATGGTGGCTCGCCCGCCCCCTCCACGTCATCACAGGGGACTGGTGCCATGGCCATGCTAATGAGCTGCAGCGTTTGAAATCACAGCGGCTCCATGACGCGGTGTCTGTGCGGGCGGGCGGAATTTTTTTACGTCCGCCGCCTACTTTGGTGGCGGACTCTTAAAATGCAGTTAGAGAGCAGTTAGCAAAACATATAGGATCTTGGGCTTCAAAGATAGAGGTATTGAGTACAAAAGCAGAGAAGTTACACTAAACCTTTATAAAGCTCTGGTAAGACCACAGAGTATTGCATCCAGTTCTGGTTGCCACACTTTCGAAACGATGGGATGGATTTTACACACCCCACGGCATTTGGTTTCATGGCGGGGGTGGGGTGGCCGGAAAATACCTCCGGGAGAGGACCACCACACACCCTAACACCAGGAGGGCCCGGTCCAATATTGCCAGAGGCGGTGAGGCCTCGTGGCGGCTCCGTGTCCGCTCGGCGAGGGGATCCCCATTTGTATATTTAAAGAAATTAAGATGAATGCATTAATATATTTACACCGCCATCTTCCATCCTGCTGCAATCCTCCTACTGCTGGCAGGCACTCCCGCGCCTTCGAATCCCCGTCCGGGGAAACGAGGCGGAACACTTGGGAAGGGGGAGGAGTTAAGTTTCTCAGTGTGTTGCGGGGTGGGGGAATGGAGTCAAAGTAACATCATCGGTATAGGGGATGGTGAAAAGGGTTTGAGGATAAAGTTTATGCACTTTGGGGGTCGGGGGTAGGTCAGGTGGACAAGGTAAGTGTTTTGGGGGGACAGGAAAAGGTATTAATTTTATGGTTATGGGGGGTGGGAGAGAGGCAAAATAAATGTTTTTTTTTCATTCACTGTATCTTCAAATATTTAAATTTAATGGTAGGGCTCAGAGCCCTTTAAAAGTGGCATCAGCGCTTGCGCACAGGCAGCTGACGCTATTGCCAGGGACAGACAGCCTACCCCTTCCACGTAATTACGTGATTGGGGGGGCGCGAGCGGCCCCAGCTATTTAAATGAGCCACTGTGATCCTAAGATTGTGGCGGCTCCGCAATGTGCGGCCCACATGAGCAAGCCGCCATTGTTTTCGACCGCCGTCGAAAATTCAGCCCTATATGAGGGTCTTGAGATGGTGCAAAGGAAATTTACCAGAATGTTTCCATGGATGAGGGATTTTAGCTACGAGGTTAGGTTGGAGAAGCTGGGGTTGGTCTTCTTGGAACAAAGGAGATTGAGGGGAGATTTGATAGAGGTGTACAAGATTATAACAGGTAGTAAAGGTAGAAAAAGAAAAACTGTCCCCATTAGCTGCTAGTACAAGGAAGAGGGGACGCAAATTTAAGGTTTTAGGTAAAAGATGCAGGGGAGTGTGACGAAGAACATTTTTACGCAGTAAGTGGTAATGATCTGCAACTTGCTGCCCACAAGGATGGTGTAAGCAGAAACGATCAATGATTTCAAAAGGAAATTGGATGAGCATTTGAGGGAAATAAACTCACAGGGCTACGGGGATAGGGCTTTGGAATGGGCAGATTGGATTGCCCTACAGAGGGCCAGCATGGACTCGATGGGCTGAATGTCCTCCTATGCCGCAATGACTCTTTGAATCTAAATCAAATAATTTCTAATGTCAATACAGAAAAGTCTCATTAGAATTCAGACTGCTTATAAGTCCCTCACCAGTAGAGATTCACATAAATCAAACTACTCATAGCACATCCTCTGCATGTTTGGTGAAAAGGTGGCATTTAAGCTATTGAAACGATAATTTATCTATCTCTTACTCATCAACACTACTCAAAAAGTATTGCAAATGCAGATCATGTTGGATATTTTAGTTTCTCTGGTCGAACAAGTGCTCAATATGTAACTTTATATCTGAAATGCAATACTTTAATGTTTTTGGTCTCCTAGGAAGTAATATATTACGTGCGTCAATTGTGACTGAGAAGTCTAAATACACCTGGTCCTCATTGCTAATGTTAGGTTTAGGAACAGCAGGTTCTGGCAATGTTATTAATACAAAGCATTTGCTGAAAGACATTTGTGTGGTCCATTTTTTTATATGGTTTTGGCATGGAGAAATGTTTCTTTAACCTCCATCTGCCCTCTGGGTGTCTGGTAAAACATCAATCCTCTCAGGAGGCATTTGATCCTTTGACAGCTGTCCTGGTAGCTTTCACCTCGGTTAAAATCAAGAGAAGTGGTTGTGGTCCTTGATTACTGAATTTCTCTCCTTTATTGTATTTTATGTTCACTGGGATGGTATTAGTCTTGGAAAATGGATCATTATGCACCCAGCGTCAATATCAAATACTCAGAGGGCAGGCTGAGAATGGTTCGATGCAATTTCCTCTACTCTGCTCCAGCAATGTGTTTCAGCCCCATATTCAAAGGTCACCACTTCACCAGTGTGTTATTTTTCCATTTATCAAACCAACCACACTGTGGTCTTTGTTTGTGATATTTCGAGTGTGCACTGTAGGCACAAGATCAACAGGACTAGAAAGGGACTCCTGCAACCATCATGCAGGTGAGACTGTCAATCTGAGATAGATTTGAACTGGACCCTAACACAGTATGCCCAGTGCCCAACTTGAATTCTATGTAACTTGTGTGAAGTATTGCTATCTTATCTTATGAAAAACATAATCCAGTAAGAAGGCACAATCCCATACTCCCAATGTGGAGCCTTGCTTGACCAAGGCATGGTTGTAGATTCGCTGTTAAGTTTATAGCCCTATCTGTGATGTGTTCTTCCACTGAGCACAGTGTCCTGCTGGGAGAGCCAAATTGGTGAATTGAATCTATGTAGTGATTATGAACACTGCAAAATGGGTGAAACCAATGTAGAACATATAGAAAAGATAAATCATCTCGCTTTTTAATGAGGTAACCAAAATTCAGATTTGAGTGAAAATGTATCCAAACTAATTTAAAGATGAGCCAATTCCATTCACTTTGTCACATAATCTTCAATACTTGATTGAGAGCAGTAATATTTTACATTACATCTAAAAATATATTAGAATTATAGTTTTCATTTTGAGTGCATTTTGAATAAAGAAATTTGTGTTTGCTGAAAACAGAGACATTTTGTCGAAGCTTTTTATCTTACACTCATCAGGACAACCTGAAAGAATACCAATGTACTATATGAGAAGAGAGTGCTGATTATTTCGCAAGTGGACTCTGATTGGTAGAGGCATTGCCATGGAGAATGCACCAGTTTATGGTGACTGACAGTTAACTGCCAAGCTTTGTTTGAAATTTAAACCAGGCAGGTTGACTCTGATTAGTCAAGGCATTGACCCGAGGAATGAATCAGAGAATGACCTTCACTTATTTTGTTTAGCTGAAACAGGCACAATGTGTGTACATGTTCTTTCTGTCTGAAAAGAACAGGGCCCTGTGTATTATTATATGTAGTTTCCAGTACGTGCAAATGTGCCACACTGCGAGCCCAAAAAAACACAACCTTAAACTGGTTGTCAGTGTAATTCTTAGTACACTGAGGATTATTTAGCAAATGTTGTCCAATCACGGTCACATCTAATGTTGGACACTGTATTTTGAGTTTTGCAAGCACAGGCTGGTTGGGTATCGTCTGTTCCTTGCCCATTGTGAACAGCGGAAGGGACATATTGTTTGATACGATCCGCCAGTCTTTGGGACGTATGGCCTATATACCTAGCATCATACTGGCATTGAAATTCATATATCACATTACTCATTTGTGTGATAGGCAGAATGTATTTTTTGTTTGACAACAGCATCCTGTTAGTGGTGAATACCACATAATTTGCTATTGCATTGTAGCAGCGTGAAATAGCCAGCTTCACCTGTTGCTCAAACTTATGAACGGGCCTAAGGCTGTCATTTTCGGCCCAGAAAAGTGCCCAGTCTACCTCAGATTACCCTGGAAGGGGAATGTATCCCAAACATTTGAGCAACAGGTGAAGCTAGCTTATCTGTAAGTGTTGGACACTTGGCGAGCAAACCCCAGGTCTGAATCTCAATCTCAACTGGCATTCATATTTGTGTCTCCCCAAGAATTAGTCACGACAATGTGATTTACAAAAGGGACAGAAACTGCCACATGGAAAACTTGCTCAACTCTCCGAGCTTGCCCTGATCCATTTAAGAATGATGTTACTTGTTAGATGATAATTGTACCATACATGTTGGATGAATGAAAACAGTTCCAATGCTCCCAATTACTATCCAGAGTAGATTTTCTTCTTACACTTTCTAATGCTTTCTCTACATTACCATTCCTTAAATCTAAAAGAATGAAGATGCATTCAGGGAACAATGAATATCATAAGAACTTTTTCAAATAATGGTAAATGGCATTAGATATAATTGACTGAGACTAATGTCCCACAATAACTGATGAGAATGGCTTCTATTGTGGGTCCCATACATACTCATGAAAGATACATATATTGTACCTAATCTAACTCACACACTCCATAATGGCTTAATGTAAAAAATGATAGCAACTATTTGACAGGCTATCAAAGGGAATGTAAGTTTACCTTTTTTTCTCTTTCCCTATATTCAACCACCTTTCTTTATTTCCATGCCAGTCTCCAGGTGGTAGTAATTGTGCCTATACAAGTCCTGGAGGTTCAAGAACAATTAAATATGTTCACACCTATTATTGTTTGCATAGTATATGTCTCTGAGTTCAGTCATATATATATCGATTATGCTTTTAGAGCTGAGCACATGTTCTAGCAATTAACAGAGGAGTTAACCTTTGAAAACCGGACTAACTGTGCTAATCACAGAGTAGCTTGTGTTATGTTAAGACTTTCACAATGCTTTTACTCTACCAAGTGGCTTAAAAATGGTACAAAAATCCCAGTTCATAGCTCCAGAAGTTGCTGATGCTGGGTTGACTCCACAAGACCCAGCCCTGGTGGAAGTCTGGCAATGTAGTAATATTATATAAGCACCAATTAATGCAACACCCTCATAATCCAATATGGTGTTGTGATTCACATTGAGGTCACCCTCTGAATGCTGCTGACACAAATCTGACCCCTGGCGTTAGTATTTGGTGCTCTGCCATGTGACAATATATGCAAACAATTGGCATGCCAAATCAGAGCACTATTATAGACAAGTATGTGCTAGCTCATGCAATGGGATGATGCCTCTTCAGGAACAGTAACTCAGTCTTTCAGAGGAACCTGGAGTGTAGAACCTACCTCGTGTGAATGAAACAATGTTACTTGATGCCCCTCACTCATTTCAGTGAGTTACACATAAAAAAGTCACAAAATGAATAAGAGATATTTGGGGTTAAATTGGGCCATGCATTGTATGTTGTTCAGGCACTATACAGCCTCCTAAGACCCCAAAATGACCAGCAAGAAGTGCACCTCTCACCATATTTGGAAAGGAAAAACAAGAGGCGTCCTTTACCCATGCCTAAAGCAGGTGTTATACCATTCGCTGCTGCAACTTTGATTTACCCGGAGTAAACCAATCCTTAGCATTGCTGAATACAAAAAAAGTTAAGCACTCACCGCAATCACTGCTGTCCGACCTCCAGGCACTCCCATCACCTTCGCTCCCCCCAAGCCCCGACAACCAGAGCCCCTCAATCTCTGAGGCTCCTGTCTCCCTCCCTGATAGCAATCCTTAGGCCCCATGCTGTCCTTAGACAGAATCATTTAACTTGATCCAAACTAATTTTGATTTCAAGATCTTAAGCATTTTATTCAACGTTGCTATCTCATAAAAACATGAATGAATTTGAGTTATAAATTAAATGATTTGGCTCATGACTCAGTCTGTGGTTACCATACATTGGATGTAACTTTCCATTTGTGTGTAATCATGAGCTGAGTTATGGGACCTAACTCCCAGTCACTTATTTATGTCTTCTGACCTTCATACTGATAGAATTTACTTAAATCCTTTGTTAACAACATATTTTCTTCAAAATATACAAAACAGTTAAACAGGTCTTTGCTTTGCCTGTCTACTTTTTGACTAGAAGTTCCTTCTCTCACCTTTACATGGTCCATCTCCGACACTTCCCTTCCCTTCCTCGACCTCTCTGTCTCCATCTCTGGGGATAGGTTGTCTATTAATATTCGTTATAAGCCCACCAACTCCCACAGCTAATTTGACTACACTTCTTCACACTCTGCCTCTTGTAAGGACTCCATTCCATTCTCCCAGTTTCTCCAACTCCGACGCATCTGCTCTGATGATGCTACCTTTCACAACAGCGCCTCTGATAATTCTTCCTTTTTCCTTAACTGAGGATTCCCCCCCACTGTGGTTGACAGGGCCTTCAACCGTGTCCGGCCCATTTCCAATACTTCTGCCCTCACGCCTTCCCCTCCCTCCCAGAACTGCAACAGGGTTCCCTTGTCCTCATTTTCCACCCCACCAGCCTCCATATCCAGAATCATCCTCGCTATTTCCGCCACCTCCAGCATGATGCCACCACCAAATGCATCTTCCCCTTCCCTGTCAGCATTCCGAAGGGATCGTTCCCTCCACGACACCCTGGTCCACTCCTCCATTACCCCGACAGCTCGTCCCCTTCCCACGGCACCTTCCTATACAATCGCAGGAGGTGTAATACCTGCTCTTTTACCTCCTCTCTCCTCACTATCCAAAGCCCCAAATTTTCCTTTCAGGTGAAGCAGTGAGTTACTTGTTAGTATACTGTATTCGCTGCTCACAATGTGGTCTCCTCTACACTGGGGAGACCAAGTGCAGATTGGGTGACCGCTTTGCGGAACACCTCCTCTCAGTCCAAAAGCATGATCCCTAGCTCCCGGTTGCTTGCTATTTCAACGCACACCCCTGCTCTCATGCC
This sequence comes from Heterodontus francisci, assembly GCF_036365525.1. Lineage (NCBI taxonomy): Eukaryota > Metazoa > Chordata > Chondrichthyes > Heterodontiformes > Heterodontidae > Heterodontus > Heterodontus francisci. Next base: position 58,790,113 of record NC_090392.1, on the reverse strand, counting down.
CACATCTCTGTCTTTGGCCTACTTCAGTGCTATAGTGGACATTAACGCTAGCTCGAGGAGCAGCATCTGATCTTTCGATCAGGCACTCGCCAGCCTAGCAGACGGAACATTGAGTTCAATAACTTCAGAGCATGAATGGCCTTTTTTTAATATTTTACTTTTTTAACCATGTGCCTGCTTTTCATGTCGTCAAAACTGCTCATTATTCCACTATTAACACTCTCTCTGGACGAATGATTTGTCTTTCACCACATGCATTAACACACGCTTTGCCTTTGTCCCAGAACAGCTTTGTTATTTAATCTCCCTCTGCCCTATCAAACACCTTCCCCTTTGTTCTCTCCCTAACCCCCGTCCCCTCCCCTTCACTTGCTTAAAACCTAATTCTTTTCTAACCTTTGCCAGTTCTGATGAAAGGTCACAAACCTGAAACGTTAACTTTGCTTCTCTCTCCACAGACACTGCCAGACCTGTTGAGTATTTCCAGCACTTTTTGTTTTGTTACCTTTTGACTAGTTTGCTTTTATGGGTCTTATTTTTTGCATTACCGCATAACCAAACATGTACAGTTGGTCGTCTGATATCTGAAAGTTGTTTTGTGAAAATCTTACAACCATTAAGAACTGCAAAGGCAAAAATGCTACTGTAACATAGAGATTATGATAAAAGGGCAGAGACTATTTTGTAAGGTTTCTGTCCCTTTTTACATAGGATTTCTGGGCTTCTCCAGGGGTATGGAGGAGAGGGGTGAGAGGCCTATGCCTGCAGTCCAATGATCGAATGGAAATCAGTCAAGGGTCGGTATTTCCTGCCATCCAGCTATATTTCCACTTCTCCAGTCCATTGAATGTCCATTTTCAAGAGCACCCAAAGAAAGTAGGCATTATAGTTGGTGCCTGGCTCCTGGTGGATAGAGGGTCTGTGTTGCCCAAAGACAGAAACTCACTGAATGCAAGAGCCTTTCCTTCCTCAAGGATAATATTATGATATTTGGACCTCAGGGCCTCTGGCTGCAATGCTCCAGTAATTCTCAGAAGGCTGCAATCCTGGTGGCTGGAGACTTGCTCAGCATCAGGTCAAGTGCTATGCTTTTCTTTACAGTCCTGTTTCTCAGTGCATGGCCCAGCCAGGAGATAGGCCAATACCAGGAGAGTTCCTGAGCTATAGTAATGGCTCAAGACAGAAAATTTGATGCTCCTGACCCTGCTCAGGCATTGCACACTTTCCGCTCCTGTGCAGTACAGAGATGGAGGGGGTGCTAGGAGTGAGGGAAATGGTACGTATTGGGCTCCAATAGTTTATGCCAGATGCTGTCCTCCTGCCCATGACTGCCTTTGTGGTAAGTTAACTAGTACTAAATATTTGTCTATAGAGAGGGACAGAAGTAGAGTAACTGGAGGCCATGTTTGTGCACTTTATAGGGGCATCAACAGAGACCTGCAAGTAGGTTACGTTCCTGTATTTTCAGCTCACACCAAAAAATCAATGAAGAACATCAGAATTTTGTTTAGAATAATAATGTAGTCCGCTGGTTTGGGACCTGGAGTGCTTTTGTTTAAGATTGCTTTACTGTCCCTATTAGAAGTGAGAATACCTTTTGCAAATTGTGTAGTAATTGCTAAAATATGAGGTAATGTAGAATAGTGATTTGATGAGGTAACTGCTAAGAAACCTCGTCCAGTCACCTGATTTATAGCAGTATAAGGAACGATACAATGAGTTGAGCTTCTTGAATGCTTTAGCTATCAGTGTGTGTGCACAGAGATCAATACTAATCCGCTGATCTGATCAGGCCCTTGTCTAAGGGTTAGTTGCCTCTTATTGATTGTTGAATCGAGGTGAAAGTGCATGACAGATATAGTTATTAAGGCACTTGTGGAAGAGCTCAGACTCATTGTGAGTATGTATATTCCTCTTCAATACCTCCATTCTATACTTAGCACAGATATTGATGCTGAATTAATTCATGTTGTAAGTGTGGTGTTGTAATGAGTTGCAGGAGGGAGAAAGCACACATGATAACAATCCTCAAATGTGTAGATTTAAAAAAAGCCAGAAGAGATAATGTGTTGCGCTGAAAGAACTGGGAGGTGGGAGGATGGAAAAGTGAATGTTAGCAACCAAGTATTTGAAAGAAGAATAATGGTTTATTTGTTTGTAAGCCCTATTTATTCAACTAAACACAGTCATATGTTTCATAGAGCAATGAGGGCCATCAGCAGCATTAATTGGGAGCAATTCATTTGTGTGCAAATCTCTTGGGGTTTCTGTTATCTGACCCAAGAGAGGAGAGATAAGCAATTTAGAAATTTAAGAGGGAAATCAAAGTGGTCAACAAGACATCATTGCTTCATAATGGATGCCGCATAAGACACTCAAGTTTTCTTTAAGCAGGACATCTATTTCCTTTTGAATAGGAGGCCTTTTGAAAAATGTCAGCAACCTGAAACTAAAAGCATTGAATATAAGCAACTAGCTTGCAATCCCCAGTTGAAAAGAATTACAACATTCAGGACCTGAATATCCTAGACTTTGTGAACAAGGCATTCTTAAACACTTTGTTAACTGGAAGAGACACACTTGGTAATGTGCAATGCAAAAACTGTGGTTAAAATAAGATCTATTATATGGCATCTCTATTAGTGAAACAGCCATAAATAAATACAGGAAAATAGAGGGTTGGCAGGGAGTTATTAAGTGGTAATTCAATTGAGCTGTTCTGAGGATTTTATAAATTGAAGTTTATGATCGACAGTAGAACTGTGAAAGATTAAATTACTGTATTGACCATTTGTTCATTTTATATCAACTACATTTTTTTCCAAAAAGTTTTAACTAAATTCCGAATGGATGTGAGTCCATAGTACTAAAGTATCCCTGATTGGATACTAATTGCAACAAAATTGTTAATCTCTCAAATAGGCCAGAAAGAAAAATTGTGTTGGGAATGGAAACATTCGCACAAGGCAGGATTGTTCATAGACATTATGGAACATTAGTCACCACTTATAAGGACAACATTTAACTTTGGCAGCATCGACTGCCCTTTATACACGGTGCCCGATGTTCCTTCCCATTTTTCTTGATCAGTATATTTCTGGCACACAAGGAAGAAGGCATAATAAGGAAAATTGGGCAGTGTGTACAATAAGACCTTGATCCACTTCTGACAGTTTTGCACCCCCATCACAATTGAATTTTACTCCCATTTAATACACATCTCCATTTATTTACATACATTTCTAGTTGTCGATAATGACAGCTTTTGGGACTCTGCTTTAGGATTCATCCACCAATGGGTCAGCTATCATAAAATCAATAAATTTCAAGCCTCCAGACCCACCAAATTCCTACAGCACAAACCAACAAATAAGAAATATAAGCCCAAATAACACTGAGGCCCTGCCTCCAGCTATATGCAAATTAGTGGTGAGATAGATTTTAAACTTCATGGGAGGTTCCCAAGGCTCCACAGTTTGCATCGTATAAAAAGGCTGAAACTCCCTGTTCTACACCAGTGGAAATTTTTTCACTTTGCAAACCAGTTATCTTTTTGGTCTCAAGTGAAATTGCCAACTTCCTTGCCATAGGTTATAATTTCAGTCATCTTACATTACAGAGAATTACATAGAATTTACAGAAATGGGCCATTTGACTCAAAAAGTCAATGCCATTGTTTATGCGTCACGTGTGTCTCCTCCCATCCTACTTTATCTAGCGCTATCAGCATATCCTTCTATTGCTTTCCCCCTCCTGTACTTATCTAGCTTCCCCTTAAATGCATCTATCAACTACTCCATGTAATAGCAAGTTCCACAATCTAACCATTGATAAAGGAAAATACTACAGTGCTGGAGAGAGAGGATGACCTGGAGGGCTCAAGGTTAGGATCTATTTGGTTAGAGTTAAGAAACAATAGAGATACCATTACACTACTGGGTGTATTCTATAGAACACCAACTCGTGGGAAAGATATAGGGAAACAAATTTGCAGGGAAATTACAGACAGGTGCAAAACTAAAGGGTAGTGGTAATGGGAGACTTTATCCTCATATAGACTAATGTAGACTAGGATAGTAATAGTGTAAAGAGCAGAAGGGGAAAAAGTTTTTGGTGTGTTTAGGGGAATTTTATTGATCAGTAAATTTCCGGCCCACCAAAGAAGGAAGCATTGCCGGATTCTGGGGAATGAAGTTCTGAGGAATGAAGTGGGTCAATGGATCAAGTGTCAGTAGGGGAACATTTTGGAGACAGTGATTATAGTGTTATAAGGTTTCGGTTAGCCATGGAAAAGGACAAGAAGCAATCTAGAATAAAAATACTTAATTGGAAGAAGGCCAAATTCAGTGGGGTGAGAACAGATCGGTCCCAGGTATATTGGAATCAAGGATTGGCAGGCAAACCTGTAATGGAGCAAAGGGCTGCCTTTAAAGAGGAGATGGTTCAGGTATGTTGGAGGCACATTCCCACGAGGGGGAAAGGTAGGGCAAACAAAGCCAGAGCTCCTTGGATGTTGAAAGAAATAGAGAGTAGGATGAAACAGAAAAAGGGGTCTTATGACAGATGTCAGGTTGATGATACAAGTGAGAATCAGGCTAAATATAGAAAGTTCAGAGAGGAAGTGAAAAAGAAAATGAGAGACAAAGAGAGAGTGTGAGAAGAGTCTAGCAGCTAACAGAAAAGGGAATCCAAAAGTCTTCTAGAGGCCTATAAGTAGTGAAAAGGTAGTAAGAGGAGAGGTGGGGCTGATTAGGGACCAAAGAAGGGATCTACGCATGGAGGTAGAGGGCATAACTGAGGTACTACATCTGTCTTTACCAAAGAACAAAATACTGCCAAAGGCAGAGTGAAAGAGGAGGTAGTTGAGATACTGGATGGGTTAAAAATTGATAAAATGGAGGCTGGTTGTATTAAAGTTAATAAGTCACCAGGACCAGATAGGATGCTTTCGAAGATGCTTTCGAAGGAAGTAAGGGTGGAAATTGCGGATGTACTGGTCGTAATTTTCCAATCCTCCTTAGGTGGTGCCAGAGAACTGGAAAATGTTACACCCTTGTTCAAAAAAGAGTGTAAGGATAAACCCAGCAATACAGGCCAATCAGTTTAACCTTGGTGGTGGGAAAGCTTTTAGGAACAATAATCCGGAATAAAATTAACAGTCTCTTGGACAAATGTTGAATTAATTAAGGAAAGCCAGCCTGAATTTGTTAAAGGCTAATCGTTTTTAACTAACCAGATTGAGTAAGAGAGAGTCGATAAGAGTAACAAAAACAAGAAATGCTGGATTCACTCAGCAGGTCTGGCAGCATCTGTGGAAAGAGAAGCAGAGTTAACGTTTCGGGTCAGTGACCCTTCTTCGGAACTTCGATAAGAGTAATATGGACTTCCAAAAGGCATTTGATAAAGGGCCACATAATAGACTTGCCAGCAAAGTTGAAGCCCATGGAATAAAAGGGACAGTGGAAGCATAGAGACAAAGTTAGCTGAGTGACAGAAAACAGCAAGTAGTGCTGAATGGTTGTTTTTCGGATTGGAGGAAGGAATGCAGTGGGATTCCCCACAATATAGTATTAGGACCACTGCTTTTTTTGATATATATTAATAGCCTGCACTTGGGTGTGTAGGGCACAATTTCAAAATTTGCAGATGACACAAAACTTAGAAGCATTGTGAACTGTGAGGAGGATAATGATAGACTTCAAAAGGACATGGACAGTCTGCTGGAATAGGCGGACATATGGCAGATGAAATTTAATGCAGAGAAGTGTAAAGTGATACATTTTTGTAGAAAGAATGAGGAGAGACAATACATAATAAAGGGTACAATTCTAAAGGGAATTCAGGAACATCGAGACCTAGGGGTATATGTGCACAAATTGTTGAAGACAGGGCAGGTTGAGAAATTGATTACAGAGGCACATGGGATACTGGACTGTATAAATAGATGCATAGAGTACAAAAGCAAGGAAGTTATGATGAAACTTTATAAAACACTAATTTGGCGTTGACTGGTGTATTGTGTTCAGTTCTGGGGACCACACTTTCAGAAGGATGTGAGGTTTTATAGAGGGTGCAGAAAAGATTTATGAGACTAATTCCAATCGAGGAGTTCAAAATCATGAGGGATCTGGACAGAGTAAATAGAGAGAAACTGTTACCATTGGCAGAAGGGTTGAGAACCAGAGGACACCGATTTAATGGCAAAAGAACCAACGGCGACATGAGGAAAAACTTTTTTACACAGCGAGTGGTTATGATCTGGAATTCACTGCCTGAGAATGTGATGGAGGCAGATTCAATGGTGGCTTTCAAAAGAGAGTTGGACAAGCACCTGAAGAGAAAAAAGTTGCAATGCTAAAGGGAAAGGGCAGGGGAGTGGGACTAGCTGAATTGCACTTGCAGAGAGCTGGTATGGTCATGACCAGTTGAATAGCCTTCTTCTGTGCTGTAACCATTCTATGATTCTATGATTCCAACTCTCTCAGTTAAAGAAGTTTCTCCTGAATTCCTTACCTATACCCTTGATGTGAAGAATGTTCTGCTAAGGCTAAGGTTAAGCCACTTCAATTGAACAGAGTAAGGGAACTTAACTTTGAAGCTCATTGTACTTTGCCTGACCTGGGAATGCTGCAGTGGTAATCCTGGGTAATAAATTGACAAAAGTATTCCCTTCCAACACTGACTTCCTTCACCTTGATGAACACAAAATTCACCATTAAATACCTGAACCTGTATTCGATGCTGTAGGGTTGATTTTATAAATCCATGCAACCCATATGAAGCTCTGTAACATAATTTTTGATTCCTAAATATGTATCAGAAGCGGTGGTGTATTGATGGTATATCAGAAACCCTTATATGGATAGAGACATGGTACGAAAGTCAGTGAGTTACAGTGTAATAATTAAATTGTTGGGATTTGATAAAATCATAAAGCAGATAGGCTGTTATTGATGGACTGCTATAGCATGTTATTTGTAGCATTTAAACAAAGTGATTTTTGCCCTTTTAGGTAAAGCCTAATTATCACAGGGAGTTTGTTTCTAATGCTCGTGGGATAGCAGGTTCACTTCAGTACTAAATTATACAAAATAAATAATTGTCTGTTATAATGAGAAAAGACTGAAGAAGGTCCTGGTACATCATGGGGACATGAACCTAAAAGGCAAGAGGTCAAAAAACAGGAAGGAAAACAAGACATTGTGAATAAAGTGCTTTCCACTGACTGGACTTCAGAGACTGAGCTTTATGAAGAAAAAGTCAATTGTCTTTTTTTGCATTTAATTGTAATGTAGATATTTTTTGGAGACAGCTTGCCATTGTTAGGCATCCATACTTTGCAATGTATGAATTCTTTCAGGACCAAGACACTGCACTTTAGAAAATAGATGCAGGCTAAATGCGGTACAGCCATTTTTTATCATTATTTAAATACATTTAAATTGACGTTCTGGCCATATGTAAAGCAAACACATTTTGATCATTTTATTGGCACCATTTAAAATAACTGTAAATGACTCTGACAACTGCAGAGGATTATTTTGTCAAGATGTAAATAATATTTTTAAATAGCCATAATAGCGACTGCATTTCCCTAAACCTGTAAAAAGCAATTTTTTTAACAATTGATACCTAAAATGAGATGCTGTAAAACTGCTGCTCTAGTTCTGAAGATCTTAGGTGATAATGCATCCAAAATGTAATAAAAATCATAGGCCTTGTGATTGTGACCGATTACTATAAATAGGTTAATCAATATTTACAGGATAGTTTTCTTTTATTTGTAACACTATATTACACAGTTTTACTGCTTGGGGTGACACTGAATGCAGGTGAAGCAGAGAGGGGCAGATTATGTTGGATTAGGTGGTAGTGTTGAACGTAACTCTTTCTAGTTCCATACTTATCAACGTCTTAAAAACCAGCATTTCTCATGATGTATGGCAGCCCAACTCATCAAATGAATGTTTGTCAAACTACTTTTAATGTCACTGTCAAACTATGTGAGAAGAGAATGGAAAAAAAACTTGTGTTATATACTTGGCCATGTGAGCCGCATGGAAGATGGCAGGATCCCCAAGGACACATTGTACTGCGAGCTCGTCACTGGTACCAGACCCATCGGCCGCCCTTGGCTCTGCTTTGAAGACGTCTGCAAACGCGACATGAAGTCCTGTGATATTGATCACAAGTCGTGGGAGTCAGTTGCCAGCAATCACCAGAGCTGGCGGGCAACCATAAAGGTGGGGCTAAAGAGTGGCGAGTTGAAGAGACTTAGCAGTTGGTAGGAAAAAAGACAGAAGCGCAAGGAGAGAGCCAACTGTGTAACAGCCCCGACAACCAATTTTATCTGCAGCACCTGTGGAAGAGTCTGCCACTCTAGAATTGGCCTTTACAGCCACTCCAGGCGCTGCTGCACAAACCACTGACCACCTCCAGGCGCTTACCCATTGTCTCTCGAGACAAGGACGCCAAAGAAAGATTCTATATATTTTATCAATAAACTGATAAGGATTTACAAAAATTAAATACAGCTACATAGAATGCTCAATAGCAATCTGCAGCAAGGACCAAGTGAGGTAGAGTACAGGGGCCTCGGGAACGTATGAAACATTTGACAAGTAGGTAAACTCATCATAGTCTTCAAATCCCTCGATGGTCTTGACCCACTCAATCTTGACAACTTCCTCCAGCCTTCCATCCCCTTCAGTCCTCCAACTGCAGTCATTTATAAGTTTCTTATGTTCTTATTTTGATCTCTCAGGGAATCAGGGATATAAGGAGTGGGCGAGAAAGTGGAGTTGAGGCAGATGATCAGCCATGATCGTATTGAATGGCGGAGCAGGCTCGAGGGGTCATATGGTCTACTGCTGCTCCTATTTCATATGTTCTTTTGTGATCTTATGATAGTTCTATTTTTGGATACCCTTTTATTTTCTGAAAGAACAAGTGACTGTTACAGGCAGGACACATCCTCCTCTTCAATTTCCTCTTTACCAATCTAGAGTGCTTTGCCTAAGAGAAGACAGGTAGACATCCCACCCACTTCCTGCCCTCTTATAGTGTTTCTAAGTTACCAGGTGCTGGAGCTGCAAAGAAGAGCGTGAGGTGAAATGGCTCATCTGGTGATTTCCCCTGTCACTTGATAGAGAAGAGCTAGGCTCCTTCAAGAGGTGGCTTAGATCGTTATGTGACTCATGGCATAAATCCGCATGATAGTCTGTTCTTCAATATATTGTTCCCTGTTTGTTATTGTAATGCACATTTAATGGAATGAGTCCAGTGGTAGAATTTTCCTTTTGTTTCTGCTTTCAGTTAGTTTCAGTAGTTGCTATCTAACTTGAAATTTATAAAGGGGCAATACAAATATACAGCACATAATTACTATTCAGTTGATGGACATGTGGAAGGACAGTTCATGGCTGACCTGTATCATAACTGTTTTGAAAGAAAATGCTGCTGATCTAATGAATATCATTTTTCCTGTTGCCCTGTTGAGTATCTCCTCCTCCTCTAGGACTTTTACTATTAAAAAGAATTAGCATTTTCCTGATAGAAGATATGTTCATCTGTCAAAGATAAAATGAGAAACTTAAAGGTCACATTAATATAAAGACAGTTTCTGAAGGTTAAATTGGTTGACGCCAGCAGTGAAAAACAGGCTCTTAGTGAATTGGCAGCTGATTCTTCACCGCACCAGCTTTTATTTTCCATTAACTTGGAAAATATTGGCAAGATTTTTAATTTCAAACCAAGTAAAAGTAACAGTGAGACCAACCACGTAACAAGTCTCCAAAAAGAGGTTGAACTATCGTACTGTGAACTTCAGTGGAAAGAAGATCGGGTGCTGTGAAAAATCAGCTGCCAATTTGCTACGAACCCCTTTCATGCTGCTGATGTAAACCAATTTTACACCCTCTATGTTTATTCTCAATTTTAAAGCTACAAATATGAAAAGGCTATTATGGTGGGAATTTTATATTAGAAATCAATTGTAAAAAAACAGAAAGAACTCTCCTCCACCTTTTGCGTTTAAATTGGGCTCTTTGGATATTAGCACATTTCAATTAAAGTTGTGTTCAAAGGAATGTCAAACATGATATATTCAACGATAAAAGGAACTTGCATTTATATAACACCTTTCACATTCTCAGGATGTCCCACAGCACTTAACAACCATTGAATTACTTTGGAAGTGTAGTCACTCTTGTTTTGTGGACATATAGCCATTGCTAATTTGTACACAGCAAGGTCCTACAAACAGCAATGAGATAAATGCACAATTAATATGTTGTGGTCGTGTTGGATGAGGGAGGAATGTTGGTCAGGACACTGGGAGAACTCCTTTGTTTTTATTCAAGTCATGCCATGGAATCAACAGACAGAAGTCATTTAGTTTAGCAAAAGATGGCACCTCCGACAATGTAACATTCCCTCACTACTGTAATGAAATATGAGTCTAGATATATACTCAATTCCTTGGAGGCGGGTTTGCAGGCTCAAACTTCTAACTCAGAAGCAAGGGTGCTACTACTGAGTCAAGTGAGGGCAGATTTTAACTCCGACCATCCAGTGGAAACCAGATTATAGGAATAGTTAAAAGGATCAGGCCAATTGCCCTCCCTGCATGGATTTTAATGGCACTATAGGTGAGATCCTTGTCTAAATTAGGTAGGAACCTCAGACATGTATGCAAATCAGAGGCTTATTATGTCCAGTAGTCTGAGTGGAGAGCCCACTGTGGTATTCCATTCCTTGAGACCTGCTCTTCCAACTGAAGGCACCACAAACAAGTAAGTGTTAAAGTTTCCTTTATGGGGCCACGATGAGCAGGAGTGCTCTGCTGGGCCACACAAGAAAAGTCTGAGCTTCTGCAGCCCCATGTCTCCCTGCCCCAACATCCACCCACCACACCTTCACACTCACAATACCCTGCTGAAACCCACTCCCTGCCATTTACCGTCCAGCTGAGGGGTAGCCTCCAGCCCACATGATTTTAACCAGCAGGCCTCTAGCCATCTGCCACTGCCTAGGTTTCGGCAGGCAGCTTCCTGCCCATGGGGGTATGATTTTAAGGTATTTAACTCTCCATTTGTCTTCAAACAGTATCCATGAAAATCAGCAGCCCATCTGGTACACACCCATTGTATCTGCAGCAGGGCGGTGACAGAAGAGCTAAAGATTAGTCCAGAACCATGATATGCTGTGTCCTGGCCTATCTGCAGGGGTTGGGGGACTTGGAGTGCCTACGTGAGGGAGTTATCCCTGCTGCCTCAATCATCAAGGCCATCAGTGCCTGAAGAGGGCAGGATATGGACAGGAACTCCTGATGTCAGAAATTTCCAGTTTCCTACTAGGAGCTGGTAAAGAATAGACCAACAAAGAGCAGAGGTAGGGCACACCTGGGGTTCCAGGTCCACTAGATGTCTTTTGTTGGTAGTGGGGTGGGGAAGGTTGGAAGATTGTCAGCTCTCGGTCAGGCTACTATATGGCCAGACATTCCAGCCTCTTTTCGAAGAGGTGCCCTTGATATGCCCCTAGAGGCACCAGTGCCCACTTTTATCATCCAAAGATTCAAAGCAGGGGACCTCCCCCTGGCCCCACAAAGTTTAGCAGGTTCCAGTAGTGACCATCCCGGGTGGACACACTTTGACCCTTAGGTGACCGCACCCCCCCCCCCCCCCAATGATTTTTGGAGCTTTTAATTTTCACCTTAAAACTTAACATGGAAACAACCTTAGTCTTTTAAAAAATGTTGTTTTGAATCACAGTAAATTTATAGTATGCCTGAAAACAAATTATACATAAGGAGGAAGGAAATTAGGAAGAAACCATGTTTATTTCCTTAGGAGCGTGTTAGACCATTGTCTGCAAGGCCACTCTCATACCAGGAAGTTAGAGGTCACATGAGACAAAGGCCACTAATTCAGCAAGTTAGATACTAAAAAAATCTCACTAATTTACCAATCGGCAAAACCGCACCAGAGCAAAACTGACTGATGTAATTCTGCTCAACACCATTTTAACACTGGCACTGAGTTGACCCTTTGAATACGTTGGAATTCAGTCCTATGTGGGAGATCTATGTCTCCGCAACAAATCAAATGTCATGCTTGTCTGGTATGAGCATGTGAATGAGAAGCATTTCAAATAAATGTTATTTAAATTTATTTTAAAATAACTAAAATCACTGTGAAATTAATATTAACAATTTGATTTGCTGCACTGTAATATCCTTGCAATATTCATTCCAAGCGTTGCTTTGAGAATTCTAATTGCATCCCCCATGTACCTCTGCACAAACATATTTGTCTCGTGTGTCTGTGACTAACTCGTCACTTCAAGTTAATGCTGAAGATTGTAGATTAATATGTGTATGTGAGAGGGGCAAAACTGGTAGTACGAGTAATAGTGTCCCAGCTGATCCTTTCTTAACAGGTCAGTCTGAAGGATGGGTCAGCAGATTAAATTCAGTTGCCCTGTTGTGCCCAACTTTTTCATATAAAACAGGTAGTGTGCATTATTTTCAGCCACTAACTTTTTCCTTAGATATTTGCAGTTTTTTTGATGTCTTGTTTCGTGACATTTTCCGCTTGAATTTGTTTCCTTTCACCCCTCTTCTCTTTCCGACAGTGACTCAGGTGGTAATGCTGTTCCAGAGCTTCTTTGGTAGTTGGCCTATTACATGTGTCATATAGACAGTGAGTTTGGGCAATGTATTTGACTGTGATTAACAGCACAGCTGAATCCGATCCTGTTCTCACCTGATGTCGGCACATGTTCATTGCCAAGAGTCAATGGACAGCAATCAGGAATCCTGGCCAATATTTTCTTTTCTGAGACTGGAGCTGCTCCAGCCTGTCACAGCAGAAATTTGGGACGCACCTGCAATGTTTCCGACATCCAAAAACGGGCAGAAGAAAGCTGAATTCAGCAGTGCGACATTTTGTGCCAGAAGGGCACTGGAATTATTCGCAATGATATTGGTCCAAGCACTTGATAAACGTCCCTGGCAGCATCAGTTAAATACGATAAAGGCCTGAATCAGACCTTTCTGCTTTTTGATATCCATCCATGCCTGAAATGTCATTTCTATAACAGGGACAACAAATTATGGTGAGGACAATTGGTTAACAGCAATCAGAAGCGATATTTAAAATAAGTCTGTGGTTATTCATTATCAGTTTCTAGGATGCTTTTGAGCCAAGGTTTTGACAGGTGTTCATCTATTACATTTTTTTTTTTATTTGTTCGTGGGATGTAGGCGTCGCTGGCTAGGCCAGCATTTATTGCCCATCCCTAATTGCCCTGGAGAAGATGGTGATGAGCTGCCTACTTGAACCGCTGCAGTCCGTGGGATGTAGGTGCACCCACAGTGCTGTTAGGAAGGGAGTTCCAGGATTTTGACCCAGCGACAGTGAAGAAACGATGATATAGTTCCAAGTCAGGATGGTGTGTGACTTGGAGGGGAACTTGCAGGTGGTGGTATTCCCATGCATCTGCTGCCCTTGTCCTTCTCGGTGGTGTGGCTGCAGGCTTGTAAGGTGCTGTCGAAGGAGCCTTGGTGAGTTGCTACAGTGCATCTTGTAGATGGTACACACTGCTGCCAATGTGCATCAGTGATGAAGGGAGTGAATGTTGAAGGTAGTGGATGGGGTGCCAATCAAGTGGGCTGCTTTGTACTGGATGGTGTTGAGCTTCAGTTGTTGGAGCTGCACCCATCCAGGCAAGTGGCGAGTATTCCACCACACTCCTGACTTATACTTTGTAGATGGTGGACAGACATTGGAGAGTTAGGAGGTGAGTTAATCGCCACAGAATTCCCAGCCTCTGACCTGCTCTTGTAGCCACAGCATTTATGTGGCTGGTCCAGTTCAGTTTCTGGTTAATGCTAATCCCCAGGATGTTGATATGGGGGATTCAGTGATAGCAATGCCATTGAACATCAAGGGAGATGGTTAGATTCTCTCTTGTTTGAGATGGTCATTGACTGGCACTTGTGTGGCATGAATTTTACTTGCCACTTTTCAACCCAAGCCTGGATGTTGTCCAGGTCTTGTTGCATCTGGACATGGGCTGCTTCAGTATCTGAGGAGTCGCGAATGGTACTGAACATGGTGCAATTATCAGTGAACATCACCATTTCTGACCTTATGCTGGAGGGAAGGTCATTGATGAAGCAGCTGAAGATGGTTGGGCCTAGGACACTTTTGCAGAGTGAGTTTGTAGAGCCCAAGAACTGTTTCAGAGAATTTGCTTGTTCTGAATTGGTGAGCATGGGAGTGCTGTTGAGCTTACCCTTGAGGCTCCAAAATCAGGAGGTGGATCAGCAGGAAGGAAGGCAGCAAAGAACTGCACAGGAGGACAAGAGAGAGAAGGGTGCAGGAGGCCTTACAATGAGTGAGTCTTCTGGTACATCATACCTGAACCTCACAGAGGTGTGTGAGGTGACTCTTACCTGTACCACCTGTTGCAGCAAGAATTGGAGCCCAACACCAGGGTATGCCTGGCACTGCTAGTGGTAGTGAAGGTCACTGCAGCTCGAAGGTTTTGTGCCTCTAGCTGCTTCCAAGCTGCTTTTGCTGACATCAGTTTGCAGCAGACTTCCATCTGTCAGGTCACTGCTGCTCTGTTTGTGAATTCATCACCTTCTTCATGGAGGCTGACAAGCAGGAAGAAAGAGCACTGGGATTTACCTGCACTTCTGGGCTGCCACAGGTCCAGGGTATCATGGGCCAAAATGTTATGCCCTTCATCCCTCCCCCCGGAGAGGGCTGGGAGGCGGGTGCGTAATATTGTGTGCGAGGTTGGGGGGGAGCGTTCCCATTGCCTATCTGATCCATGGAGGGCCGCCCCAACAGCACAAGCCGCCGCCACTGGAACACCTCCCTCCAGCCTCTCAATTGACCCCCACCCCCTCTGCTGGGGCCCAGCCCATTGTACCCGGGGAAGCCCGAAACCCCACTCACCTTTTTCGGGGCCAGCATCCATGCTGCTCCCCTCACTGGGTGCTGACCAGCAGTGGCCACCGCTCCCAGTGGCGCTGCTGGGACTGAGGAGCTGGCAGCCCTCTGATTGACTGGCAGCACTTGAAGGTGGGACCTCCTGCCTCAGAGGAGCGGAAGTCTCGACCAAAGCCAATTAAGGGCCTGGGCCATGTAAAATTACAGCACGGTTTCCAGGCCGGGCGGAGGCGTGCTCGCCCCCGACCTTTGAGTTGGTGGATGGGGCCTCTGCCACAACATAAAATTCCGGCTATGTACTGTATGCAAGCAACACTGTGCACTCTCAGCCACAAGCCAGCACTTTCTCAACAGGAAGAGCATCCATTCATTTAATGTTCCACTTGTTTGTGACCACAGGCAAAGACCTATGCAGATCTGTGGCCGATTTCCTGGCAGCAGTCGTGATGCTTTCAAACTACACCAGACCTCAAAGACCCCACTCTGTTCCACACAGATATAATGAGAGGCACGCAGCAGCCAGGGTTCTGATTCAGCAAACCATTGGTGACTTGATACAGTGGGGAAAATGTTCACAGGCAAGGGGAGGTGAGTTTGGGTGCATGCAGGGGTTGAAACCCCCAAAAAATGACTTTGGATTCTGATCCCGACATCATCTAGGCCTCTTCTGGCTAGGTTAATTAAGTGTTATTTTAGCCCTCAATTCTGGTATTAACAGCCAGGGCCACCTGTCTCCCGACCTGTTAGCAGCTCGCCAGGGTGAATGAGGCAAGTGCACAGGGAGTGCTTCTTCAGTGAAACTGACAAGCTGTGAAGTCTTTGATCAGTTACACTGAAGAGCTCCAGCCATGGCCAGGCGAGAGACTGCTGTTCAAAGCAATTCTTCTCTCAGAGAGTGCTTTCAACGCTTAACAGGTGATTGTCAACCTCTTGGAAGGCACTTCACCTGTCTAACGCTTCACTCACCATCAGTTGCACTTCCCTGCTGCCAGCCTTCACCGTGGCATGGGAGTAGGTATGTAGCTGCACCATGCAACTCTGATGATGGGCAAGATGAGATGCAATACCTCCACTAACAGCTGCTGCCTTCTCCTCAGCCATGCTGCTCCTTATGGCAAAGGGGATGGACACAGAGATCCAGCTCCAAGGAGGCAAGATCCCCTCCCCCACCCCCCAACACAGGGTCAACAGGCAGAGGATCATCTTTCCCACCTTGTCTGAGCACCAGTGCTTCAGGAGGTTCAGGCTGTCATGACAGGTCATGACATCTGCAGCCTCCTGGAACAAGACCTCCTTCCCAATGGAGCAGATAGGCATGCATTGCCAGTGACAGCAATGGCCAACAAGGTAGCTGTCACTGGAGACCACCCCACCCCACCCCTGGGTCTCTGCCTCTCCCTGAGATTGTGTGCTCTCTTCTTCTGCAAGGAGAGAAAGCAGGGAGTGTTAGAAATAGAAATACTAAGTCAGCATAAATCACACAAACTCAAACACGTACAGTGATCTATCGATTGATTCTGACACTCAGATAAGCAATTGATTGACATCCTGTCATGTTAAAGAGCATCTGAAGGGGATGACATCAATTTAACTGACTATCGTCCATCAAATTGGAATGCATAATGGTAACCAATCAAAACAATATATTTTCAAATATATTTGCACTTAAGAAATTAATAAAGTTTTATTGTTTGAAGCCCCAACTCTAAGATTTAAAAAAAAACAAGAAGTAGAAGTTATTAACAGTGAAAGCTCAATTAAGTAACAAGGATTAGCTGACAGATAAGGTTCTCTCCTTTTCAAAAAGGCAGGAGGTCGGAGGTCGTGAATTTTTTCATAGCCTCCATAAGGGTCACACTTACTGCCTAACTAGAAATGCACTCTGTGGAATGGTGATTCCTCCTTCACATGAGGGTTGTCCATTGCCTTGTGTTGCCTCAGTCAAAGCATTGGCTAAGGACTGTTGAACAAATGTTACAGTGTGTTACACTGGGATCAATCTCGCAAGACTCTAACCAAAGCAATTCAATTATGTCAGAGAAAACAGGCTCAATCTGGCATTTGAAGTTCCAACTTAAAGGCCAATTGAAAAACAATATTACATTACCTCAAATGATACTGTGATCGCTACAATAAAAACTTGGGGCCAGAATTTATAGTAACCAGCTAGACTTGCTCTTGCCCATTTAAGTTCCAAGAGCTTTTGCAGGCAAGTTGCTACAAGTGGAATGTCAAAACAGTGCAGCACCCTCTAAAGGGCATCTGGAACCTGTGTGAAAAGGGCAATCAACTGGATATCTACTCAAGCAATCAGTTTGAAGAATCGTTCATGAGCAGTACAGAGTCTGAACCAGGAAGTGTAAGTTGGAATAGTGAATGCAATGTCAAATCAGCAACAGAAAGTGAAATAAAGAGAGAAAGAGTAAGATTGAATTAATAGAGAGACAAAAGAGAGAGAAAGTTTATTTTTAGAAAAGTTATATTTGTTTTAAATCTCCAACAACAATTAGCTATGAAGGAATGAGACTCCACACTGATAAAGTTAATTTTCAGCACCAGAGAGGTTGTTTGGTAGTATTTAATAATTATCATGTTGTTAAAAAGGATTATTAGACTGAAATGAACAAGTCCTAACTTTCTGTGGTGAGCTTAGCCCGCATCAACAACATCAGAACAGGAACATCACACCACTCAATACATTTGAATGGGGAACCAGGGCAAGATGCTTTGCTTGCAATGGAATGGCACATCTCAGACAGCAGCTTCCAGATTTTCATGTTTAGCTGCACATTTGGGCTTGCAGGAAGATGCTGTCCGATTTACAGATAAATAATTATGAGCATCATTGGCCTTAACATCAATGTTATTGTTACTGTCAATTCTGGCCCATTAACTTTATTTCAAATTTTGTAACAAAAATCCCTGGTAAGGAGGGCATTACCCCTGAAATAATCAAGAGTGCCAAGCCTGCTATACTTTCAGCACTGTACGAACTGCTTTGCCTGTGCTGGGATGAGGGAGCAGTACCACAGGACATGCGCGATGCCAATATCATCACCCTCTATAAGAACAAGGGTGACTGCAACAACTACCGTGGAATCTCTCTGCTCAGCATAGTGGGGAAAGTCTTCGCTCAAGTCGCTTTAAACAGGCTCCAGAAGCTGGCTGAGCGTGGCACAGTGTGGCTTTTGTGCAGAGAGATCCACCATTGACATGCTGTCCTCCCTTCGCCAGCTACAAGAGAAATGCCGTGAACAACAGATGCCCCTCTACGTTGCATTCATTGATCTCACCAAAGCCTTTGACCTTGTCAGCAGACTTGGTCTCTTCAGACTACTAGAAAAGATCGGATGTCCGCCAAAGCTACTAAGTATCATCACCTCATTCCATCACAATATGAAAGGCACGATTCAGCATAGCAGCGCCTCATCAGACCCCTTGCCTATCCTGAGTGGCATGAAACAGGGCTGTGTTCTTGCACCTACACTGTTTGGGATCTTCTTCTCCCTGCTGCTCTCACATGCATTCAAGTCTTCAGAAGAAGGAATTTTCCTCCACACAAGATCAGGTGGCAGGTTGTTCAACCTTGCCCGTCGAAGAGCGAAGACCAAAGTACGGAAAGTCCTCATCAGGGAACTCCTCTTTGCTGACGATGCTGCATTAACACCTCACACTGAAGAGTGTCTGCAGAGACTCATCGACAGTATTGCGGCTGCCTGCAATGAATTTGGCCTAACCATCAGCCTCAAGAAAACGAACATCATGAGACAGTACGTCAGAAATGCTCCATCCATCAATATCGGCGACCACACTCTGGAAGTGGTTCAAGAGTTCACCTACCTAGGCTCAACTATCACCAGTAATCTGTCTCTCGATGCAGAAGTCAACAAGTGCATGGGAAAGGCTTCCACTGCTATGTCCAGACTGGCCAAGAGAGTGTGGGAAAATGGCGCACTGACACGGAACACAAAAGTCCGAGTGTATCAAGCCTGTGTCCTCAGTACCTTGCTCTACGGCAGCAAGGCCTGGACAACGTACGTCAGCCAAGAGTGACGTCTCAATTCATTCCATCTTCGCTGCCTCCGGAGAATCCTTGGCATCAGGTGGCAGGACTGTATCTCCAACACAGAAGTCCTCGAGGCGGCCAACATCCCCAGCATATACACCCTACTGAGCCAGTGGCGCTTGAGATGGCTTGGCCATGTGAGCCGCATGGAAGATGGCAGGATCCCCAAGGACACATTGTACAGTGAGCTCGTCACTGGTATCAGACCCACCGGCCGTCCATGTCTCCGCTTTAAAGACATCTGAAAATGCGACATGAGGTCCTGTGACATTGATCACAAGTCATGGGAGTCAGTTGCCAACGATCGCCAGAGCTGGCAAGCAGCCATAAAGGCGGGGCTAAAGTGTGGCGAGTTGAAGAGACTTAGCAGTTGGTAGGAAAAAAGACAGAAGCGCAAGGGGAGAGCCAACTGTGTAACAGCCCCGACAACCAATTTTATCTGTAGCACCTGTGGAAGAGTCTGTCACTCTAGAATTGGCTATTAAAGCCAGTCCAGGTGCTGCTTCAGAAACCACTGAATACCTCCAGGCACTTACCCATTGTCTCTCGAGACGAGGAGGCCAAAGAACAAAAATTCCGGCCCATTAACTTTATTTCAAATTTTATAACAAAAGTCACAAAGAGAAAATCTAAGCAGATTTTTGGTTGATAATCAAGGGATATTTAAAACCTCTTAGACTATTTGGAGGAAATCAAAAAGTTACAGTACCATTAAATATCTCTAAGTATGTCATGCTTATTTATGCTTGTGCTGAGGTTTAATCCCCTGCTCTAAGACATTTTAGAATGCCTTTTAGTTCTTTTAGCATTGCATTTAATCTGGTATTTTTGAAATAGAGCATCTTTTTCACAGTATAAAGATGCACTGAATCTCAAAGAAAACAAAATGACCACTCTACAGTGCTTTAAAGTCCACTGACATGGTTCACGCATACAGCAGGATTTTTGTACTGGCAATAACTTCAGTAGCATGCGAGAAATTCTGCCTCATCATTCTGGCTGCTATTATATTGCACATTTTTCACGAGAAGCTATTCTATTATTCTGCATTAACTCCCCTCCCCCAAATAATTCCTCATCCAAGAGATTTCAATCAAAGTATGCTGATGTGAAGATTTTCAGGTTTCATTAGTTCCAAAGCATAGAAGGGGAATTGAATTTTAGACTTCAAACCCAACTCTTAGCTGCTAATCGATCTGAAACTCTGGCCCACTGTAAAATGTTTCAGTTCCTAATCTGCTCTGTCAGGCATAAAGACAACAGATGCTTGCAATGATTCTGGGAGGGTTGGCAGCTTTTCACAGTGTACAAGGCCCATAAATCTTCCTTTGTATTGTAAAAGCCTAGCTGTTTGCATATGTTAATATCACCAGGAAAATGAAGCATCAGCCAAAACAGATTTGACGCCAATCTGAGTCAAAGCTGGAAATATGTCACATCACTTGATTTTGGTGACAATATGGTTTTAGAGGGATAGGGGGTGGTGGTTCGTTTGTTGAGGCACCCCAGCCCCCCCTCGCCCTAGGCTGCTGTTTGCTTGTATTGTAATGCAGAGCACATTCCTCCAATGTGCATTTGATGCAGGGGTTTTTTTTACCATTTACACAGGATAAGACAAGCTTCGAAGTGAAATCTTTTCAGCTTCATTTCAGCCAGGAGAAAGCAGTGCAACATCAGGGTCTGGTGACACAAATCGGCCAATAATCTCTCCGTAGCAATCAATGACTGCGGTCAGTGACTGACAAGCAGCTGCTTTGAAACTTCTTTTCTCGCTTGGCACAGATGAGGTGACACAAGCAAATTGATTTAAAGATTGAAGCAATTCCTTTGGTTTAGATCCCTAGGGTTCAGGTGGCTGAGGAGAGCAAGGAATCCTAACTAGTGCTATTGGTTAGGGATACTATCCCTGTGGATAGAATGTACTCTTGCCACAATGCTGTGCAATCAAAAGGTACAATAGCTTCATCAAATATGAATGCAAACTCTTGAAAATATTACATTTATCTTTAAGTGAATTGATGCTGGCCTGAAGTACTGTATTAAGTAGAAGTGCTGCTACATTCTGTAATTTCAAAGCCAGTTGGAGCTATTTGAATAAAGAAGTCAGCAAATTATCATTGTGTGGATAGAAGCTGATCATCAGAGTGAATGTACTGAATAATAACGGTAATAAGAAATGTTTTGACATTGATTTTGCTTCAGCATTTTTCAATCTACTGCAACTGCTGTTTCCAATAACATCAGTTTAACTCAACAGGCAGGGCTTAGCTTTCACATCCAGTCGCTTAAAAAAAAGATGGATTTAGTGTGTGAAATCTAATGGAGAGATTGTTGCTCCAGAATGAACGGCACTTCAAGGAAGTCTTTCAATTGCTGGCTACCCATTATATGCCTGAAAAATGGGCGAGTGGCAGAGGAAGCTCTAGTGGAGACCTTGGACCCAATAGTCCACCTGATTTGATTTTCAGGCAGGCTTTAAATGGATGTTCAATTTTCCCACCCAAAAATATTCAATATATAATTCGGTGTCCTACGCTGGTTGTAGGACTCCATTTGTAATTGTCATGGAAAAATGGGTGGAGCATACAAAGCACACATTAGTCTCACTTTCTCCACCATTGAAAGGTATGTCCAGTAACCAATGATCCTTAAAGTACCACCAGAGCTCCAAAACATCCAGCTTTTCATTTATTTAAAGGATTTTTGTGGGACCAAGAGTAGTATTCATACTCATCCTCAGTGCCTCAAAATACATCCGGCCTGCTGCCAGCCCTTCCTTGCCTCCCCCAGAGGACCGCTTCCCTTCTACGTGCCCTACTTGCCAGCTAGCTCTGTGTCAATCTTACTAGCTTCAACAGCAGTGAGCTGTCATGAGTTCCTTTGTGTTATCGTAAGCAACATAATGAGGTACATGGATTCCAGTGCCTTGAAGATCTTTAGAAGGTTTATTGACAGCTAAACTAGTATGTACAACACAGAGCAAACTATATACAGAACTGTTTTCCAGGGTGTTGTTGTGCAGAGTGACTATGACTTCTAGTCACATGGCTACATCCTAGTCCTTATCTCATTAGCATACTGAGTTCTTAAAGGGACATCACTTTTAAAGCGATCATACAACATGAGCTGCAGCAAAGCACCCATTTGGCACCCATGGCTCACTGGAAATATTTAAATGAAGCCCAAATCAAAATGCTTCAGGCCTCCCGCCTCTGACCCTGTGCAGACACCATGGGCACACCAGTGATATCGTGCAGGTTTTGGGCCCACACTAAAAAGTTTCCTCCTTTTTTAAATGGAGAAACCTGGCAAAAGACAAGGCCCATAATGCAGGCCAGTGCCAACATTGAAAACAGCAGACGATAAAATAAGGTCAGGTGACAACAAGTTTATATTTTAAAAGTCTGTAAGTTGTAGGAGAAGAAAAAGGCTGAGTGAACCTTGCTGTCCAATTCAATATTTAAGGACTCCATGCAATTTTTGCAAGAAAACAATGTGCGCAGTGTCACTGATCACGTGCAGTGAAAGTAGTCCTATGAGTTGTTGACTGTGGCCTACCGAATACAATAGAAGCTACACCAACATGTGGCCGAACAACCTTCCACAGTTACACTGGGACTCAGAGCAGCACATTGAAGGACATCCTTTATTATTGATCCACCAATACCCAAACACATTTAAAATGATTCATAAGCACTGATAATTAAGAGGGCATTTATAAACAATATGGGGAAGGTGTTTGAGCTTCCTCTCCTTTATGGCAAAGAAGATGGTGTGTGTAAGGAGAGTGCTTGATGCCCTTTTCTTATTTTTTTCTGTTATGACCAGGTGAGAAAGGGGTCTAGGGCTTCCCCTCTCAGCCTCTTCCTGGTTTGGCCGTAACAGGGTATAACTTTTAAAACACTGTGTTTTTAGCTTCCCCTCAGTGAACCCTTGCTCACTGATCACTAATTGTAATGGCAAAGAAATCAACCTGACAGGTTTTCTTAAACTTACACCTTTCTTGTTTAAATCTATTAACCTTAAAACTCTAATTCAGTTACAACTACTAAAAATACACGACGCGACCACGTTAGCATGCATACGCAATAAACACACATGCAAATAGAGACAGAGGAGGAGAAAGAATTAAAGAGGAGAGGTTTGAAGTAATGTAGAGTTCAGTTTCTCGATTTGGGATTCAATCTAAAGCCTTTGATTGCAGTTAAGCCTTGCAGTTCTTGTTGGGGCCCAGTGCACACTTTCACTGATTTAACTGGTACCAGAAGGCTGCAGGAGTTTTCTCTCTTGAGGCTGGAGTTACTTCCATGGGTCCCTGAAACTTGCATGAGAGAGAGGGAGAGAGAGAGAGATAAGAGCTCTCTTTTTCAAGTTCAGTTGCAGTTTGTTCTCATTCTGTGCGGCACAATTCAAAAAACTCCAAGTTGGCCAGCAGGTTAGTCATGTGACTAGCTCCTTATTTGGAACAACCTGCCCAGCGAGGTTTAAGGATTTTCCCCCAAGCTTGGCAGACACTCTCAGTTGGGGGGGGGGTGGAGGGGGTGTGGAATGTTGGCCTTTTACACATTCAATGTCTCTTGATCAAAATCCATCTGGTTAATTGAATCAGGGAGCAGTTCTATTGCCTCTCTTATTCAACTGTCTTTTAGAATGCAAATATGCAGCCATGTTTCCAGCCACTGTCCTTTAAAATGCAAATGTGCTGCCATATTTTCAGCCACTGCTGTGGTCTCTTTAAACAAGTTATTTGAAATCCAGTAACAGTTCAAAATTAATGCTGCATATGACGAAATTAATATGTCTCATTTTTGGCAGGTGTGGTTTTCAACACAATGATATCTTATATGATATTCTTACTACTCAAGAGAAGCTTGAAGATTGTAGAAGGAAGGATTGACTTGAGAATGATATGGGTGAGAGGCGGGGAGGAATTGCTGAGAATCTGAGGAAATTGTAATTTAGGAGGAACATAAAGGAATGTTCAAAGAATATCAACAGAATAATGTGAAGTCAATTGAGAGTGAAGTCAGAGGGTAGATGCGAGAGAGAGTGTCCCTCTTGTCAGGCAAGGCCCCACCTGCCAAAAATGAGGCACATTAATTTTGTCATGAACATTGATTTTAAACTGTTACTGGAGTGAAGAAAGGATTTGTTAAACAGATCAGCCATGGCTGGAAAAGACGTTGGCATATTAACAGACAGTGTTTGGAAGGATAAAGCAGCCATTCCCTGACACATTCAACCCACAATGGACTTTTGATCACCAGACATTGAATGTGGGGGAGCTCGCATTCCCGGTTGACTGCTAAAATGGCCAAATACATAAACTGACATGGTCAAACTAGCTAGTCACATGACTAACCTGCTGGCCAAACTGAGTTTTTTTTAATTTTTTCAAGCAGTTTGGGCAAAAAGCTGTTTCCTCATGGATTGAGAAAATCCCCCTCCTGTCTGCTCCCATCTCTTTCTCATAAGCCTCTGAATCCACATGAACCCCAAGAGAGAAAAGTCTCCTACAGTGAACAAGATTTAAGAAGAATACTGGGCCCCAATGAAAAGCAAAAACTACCTAAAATCAAGGACTCTACAGTGAGTTCGAAGAACCGTAACAACAACTCTTCAGATATTGCCACAAACCTTTCCACTTTATTTTTCTTCTGCTCTTTTCTGTCTCTATTTGCATGTGTGTATCACATATGCATACTAGCGTGGGCGCATCATATATCCATAGCTGGCAACTGAGTCAGAGTCTAAGTTTAAGTTTAATAAAATTTCACTTACTTCTTTAAACCTAAGAAAGCCTGTTTGTGCCGGTTTCTTTGCCTGACAATTGGAAAGCGGTGAACAAGGATTCACCAAAGGAGAGCTAAAAACATGGTGTGTTTAAAATTAAACCCTATTACAGTAAGACCAGGTGAAGGCTGAAAGGAAACCCTAGACCTCTTTCTCACCTGATCGTAACACTATTCTATGCCAAGGTTCCTCCTACCCTTATCCAGGAGCGCAAGTGAAGTGTTAAAAGAGCCTCCTCAGTTATTGGTCAATATTCCATTCTTAGCTTGACTCAGACTGGGGCCAAGGTTGTAATGAAAAGGATAAAGAGGAATACAGAAAGTAAAACAAGTAGAGGGGAAGGTTTGGGGAGATAAAACAGTAACCTAAAGATAATAAAAAGAAGCGTTGAATAAAAGGTAGAGTACAAAGATAAATATAACAAATACTCAGGGAACAGCAAGGATTGTAGGAAATAAAAATAAAGCAGGAATGATGAAGAATAAAAACATATTAAGTTATCTGCATGGGAACATGCAGAACATCCCAACAAAACACAGTATTGAATACAATAATTCAAAGTGAGGAAATAGATGTAATAGGGATAACAGAAGCATGGTTGGAGAAAGGGCAGGAATGGCAGTTAAATACTGAAGGCTATAATGTATTTTGAAACAATAGGGAAGGAAGAAGGGGAGGTAGGGTAGCTGTGTTAATCAGTAAAAGCATAATAGCAGTAGCAAGAAAGGGCATTACTAACAAATATAGAAACAGAATACTTGTGGATTGAGATAAAGTATAGGAAGGGATCGATCACATTATTAGGGATCGACCACAGACCAGCAAATAGTGGAGGGAGGAGAATATAAGAAGTGAATCAAAAACACAATCATAGTCATAGGTGATTTCAACAAATCCAAAGAGTAATGTAGAGAGGGAGTGGAGTATTTAAAATGTTTACAACGTCTTCCTGAAATTGAATTCTTTTGAAGAAATTACAGGAAGAGGAAGCAGGGGCAATCCAATGGATGTGATACACAAGGCTTTCAATAAACTATCACAAAGAAGACTCATGGCAAAGGTCAAAGGTGTATGGAGTCAAGTCAAATAACATAATGGATTGAAAGATGGCTACAATACAGAAAATAGAGGGCAGGACTTGACATAAGTTTCTCAGACTAGCAGAAAGAGGGAAGTGGTGTCACACAGTGATCTATTCTATGTCAACCACTGTTGTCCACCATATACATGAGTTAGACTCAGAAATTGGAGGTATGGGTCGAGATCTTTTCCTTGGTGGACAGGAGCCGTCCATCAACTGAAAAGTCAGTGGCAAACCCTCTCCCGTGTGGCCTGGGAATCCGACACGCATTTTGCAATTCCCCTGCCTTTAACAGTTCTGAGGCAGGACTTCCACCCAATTGAGGCCGGAAGCTTTTAGTCCCAGCAGCGCCACCGGGAGCAGCGGCCACTCCTGGGACTGCAGCCCAGCTTCAAGAAGAGGATGTCGGGGAGCCCTGGAACCAAAGTAAGTTTTTGTTGCCTCACCGGGGGTGAGCGGTTGGGTGCCGTCGAGGCAAGGGTGATCGATTGGGGGGTCGGGGGGCATGTTGTGTGTTGGGATTGTTGGGGAAGTGGGTGCCCAATCCCCCCCCATCCAGGCCATCAGAGAACCACCTGCTTTTGTCAGGCAGCTTTTCTTGGGCCTGGGATGCCCTCTTGCCAAGGGTAAAATCCCTGTAGTGGCGGGCGGAGGCCCTTAAGTAGCCGTTAACTGGCCGCTTAAGGGCCTTGATTGGCCTGGGGCAGGCGGGCCATTTCCCACCGCCGCTGCCCCACGTAAAGTGCCCCCCCCCCCCCCACCACCTTCCCGCTCTTTGGGGGTGCATAAAATTCCAGCCATGGTGTCAAAATATGCAGATGATATAGCTAGAGGTACAACTAATCATGCAGACGGTGCACTACAATACAGAAAGATATAAATAGGCTCAGAAATTCAAGTGCGATGTGGTTTATTTTGGTAGGAGGAATAAGGAGGTAGGTAAGAATCTAAATGGTGTAAAGGATCAATGAGGTCTGAGAAAATAGCTACATAAATCGTTAAAAGGTTAAATTGCTCAAGCCATAAATAGTACAAACAAAGTACTGTTTATTTCTACAGGAATAGGATACGAAAAGCAGGGAGGTAATGTTAAATTTATATAGAACCTTGGTTAGACCACACATGGAATACTGTGTGTTGTTCCGGTTTACAAAAGGAAATTGAAGCACCTAAGAAAATGAAGTAAAAATTTATAAGCATATGCCAGAATTAAGAGGATGCAACTATCATGAATAATTGAATAGACTGGCATTCGTTTCTCTGTAAAAGAGAAAACTAAGAGAAGTCCTGATAAAGGTTCTTAAAATTATGAAGAATTTCAATAGGATGGATGTGGAGAAGCCAATTCTACTTGTTGGTGAGTCCAGAACAAGGGACATAAATATAAGATTTTTAATTAATTTCCTGGATGTTGGCATCACTGGCATTTATTGCTCATTCCTAGTTCACCTTCTCTGGGCAACTAGGGATGGACAATAAATGCTGTCCTGAGTCTCGTCTTGAACCACTGCAAACCACGTATGAAAGTGTTTAGTGGTTTGATACAACTGAGTGGCTTGCTAAGCCAATTCAGAGGGCAGCCACATGTTGGTGTGGGATCTGAGTCATATTTAGACCAGACTGGGCACGTGAGGCAGGTTTCCACCCCTAAAGAAGATTAGTTGGATTTTTCAACAATCCAACATCTTCATGCCACTTTTACTCAGCTTTTAATTCCCAAGTTTTTTAAAAACTGAATTCAAATTCTCAAACCAGCATGGTGGGATTTGAACTCATGTTCTGTAGATTGCTAGTCTAGTAATGTAACTGCTACACTACCATACCCCAAATTAAAATTGTTACTAACAGCTTAAATAAATCATTTAGGATGAATTTGTTTATACAAAGAGTGGTGAGAATGTGCAACCCACAGCTATGAGATTGAAGCTGATAACATTGATGCATTTAAGGGGAGGCCTGATGATACATGAGGGGGAAGGAAATAGAGGCAGGGTGGAAAGAGGCAGTTAGAGTAAGAGAAGGCTTTGGTGGAGTATAAAGACTGGCAGTGACCAGTTGGGCTAAGTGGCCTGCTTCTGTGCTGTAGACTCAATGTAATTCTAGGCAAGGTAGGAGACCAGATTTAGTAGTTTCTGACATTTGCAAGCACAGTGCCTGGAGAATTGCCAGAGTCTTACACAATCCACGGACCAGAACCATGGCTACTTAGAAATATCAAAGGTCGCTATGATTTTCATAATCAAGATTTATATACTTTTTTCTGACCAGTTTCAGAAATATGATTTTTCCATAAAATCTTTTCTATTGAGGTTACTTTGCAGTTAGAGAGAGGATCGATTTGATGAATGGTAGCCTCCTTGAATAGACATTGGTAAAAGGTCTTCTGCTTTTCTAGCTCTTGGCTTTGCTAATTATTCTTGGTCCCAGGATAAACAGCAGAGTTATCTTTCTTCTTCCTCATTGTTTGATCTTCATTATATAACCCTAGAGGGAGAGGACAAATTAAGATCAAGCCACTTCAAAAATGTCATAACAGAATTGGCATTCACCTATTGACTACTAGAAGAACTTGAACTCTGTGATTTAGTGTGATTTGTGTATGACTCTGAATCAATAAAAAATAGAAGAGATGGCATTAATGCTGCATAGCTAAACTGAAGAAGTACAGTTTGTAAGGTTCATTATATTGTGGCAAAAAAAAAATCTCATATAACAAACATTTATCAAGAACTGGTGTCATTTATTTCAGTACAAGCACTTGCAGTTAAGGGCAATAAAAGCTGGAAAATGTTCTTCATTAGATGTAGATTTTCAACTCGTTTATTCAATGACACCAAATTGATGGCCACAGTTGTCCTTATACTTAAACAAGGCTCTGTTTGGTGCCATCCATTCCACTGAATTTTTAAAAATATTCTTCCCCTTGTTACTATTTTCTTCTTCCTCCCTGCAGGTTTGTTGGTCTGGTGCTGGATTACAATTTGATGCAAATGCAGTAGCTATCTTCTGGTAGATTGTCCAGATGGGCATCCT
Organism: Heterodontus francisci; assembly: GCF_036365525.1. Lineage (NCBI taxonomy): Eukaryota > Metazoa > Chordata > Chondrichthyes > Heterodontiformes > Heterodontidae > Heterodontus > Heterodontus francisci. The sequence goes on along the minus strand of NC_090392.1, from coordinate 58,761,177 downwards.
TTGTGTGTAAACATTGTCTCAGCAAAACTGACAAACTGTGGGGCATAATAACATTGAGAACAATCTTGCCCTCACCTGATAGCCACAAAGAACAGGATTCACTGGATAACACTGAGGAGTGTAATCTGTGGCTCATCTTATTCTTCTTTACACAGACGCATTTATCTTCAACCTCCCTTGCTAAGATCACTGAATTCAAGATAGACCAGAAATTGAACACAAGGGCGGGAATTTTACACCCACGCGGGAGTGGACTGGAAGTGGGGGGGGCGGGGTGGTGGGAGGTGGCATAAAATTGTGTGGGAGGCAGCGGAGGTGCCATTCCCATTGCCTTACCACCCAGGCTGCAATTTTGCAAGCTGTGGGGGAGGTGATAAATGGTCCAACCTCCCAGGCCAATTAAGGCCCTTAAGTGGCCAATTAATTGCCACTTAAAGACTCCTCCTGCTACCATTGGCATATTCCTTGTATATTACCGGCGGTGGCCGGGAACTTGATCACGTGTGGTGGCTGCCTGGTAAAACCCGGCAGCCTCTTTGCGGGCCCGGAGGTGGGGGAGTCTTTCTGATCGGGCAACCTGTGCCCCACAGTGGGCCTCACAGCAGCACAAGCTGCCCCTGCTGGAGCACCTCCCTCCCACCCACCTTAACGAGCCCCACCACACTCGCTGATCGTCCCCGGCGAGGCCCGAAACCCCACTCACCTTTATGGAGGCTGTAAGCCACGGTCCTCTTCTGGCTGGGGTGCAGTCCCAGCAGTGGCTCTGCTCCCTATGGTGCTGCTGGAACAAGGAGCTGCCGGCCCATTGATTGGCCGGCAGCTCTTGAAGGCAGGACTTTCTGCCTCAGGGGCAGAAGTCCTGCCCAGGGCCAATTGAGGGCCTGGGCCACGTAAAATTAGGGTGTGGCTTCCAGGCTCGGCAGAGGCAGTCTCGCCCCCAACTTTTTGGCCAGTGGGTGGACCTTCACCCCCACATAAAATTCCGGTCTAGATCTTCTGGTCTATACTGCACAATTCCAGAATGAGCAGTGTACTTACTAATTAAAATAACAAGGGAGGCTAATACTTTTAATTTGAGGTACTCTGTATTATTTCATCCTACAGTCTGTCCCACCACTTATCCATGGGGTGAGTCTTCAATGTCTGCTCGGTAGGAGCATGAAGTTGGCAGTGCCACCATGCAATTTCAGGTTTGAGCTTCACTTGAATGCAGCCATGAGTTGCAGGCTCCAAATCGATGCTCTCATGTAGCTTGCTAGTCGCAGGAGGGTGGGAAATCAGCCAGCTCCTATCCCGAGCCAGCCAGCAGGTCAAGCTTGGGAAGGGGGTGGAGCCAATCCTAAAGGAGGAGAGCATAGGCCAGCAGGGAGCTGTGATTTTTTTTTTGATGATGCCAGAGGGAGCACTCCAGTAGGACCTGCAAAGTTAAAAGTTAAAAATAAAAAATATTAGGAGCTCTTTTGTGGAGTGTCCACTCTTTAATGACCACTGGCTGGGTTGTTTATCACTTAATACAAATGGATGGATCATGTACCATGCATGCTGTACCCATTTGTAGTTCAAAATTGCAATTGTGGCACAGGTCCTTGATTTGCGTATTTAAACAGCCTCCAACCCAAAACAGAGAGCTGTTTGGTTCACCCATTGGCAAGCCTGCCTGAAAATTTCATCAGACAGGCTTTGGGATTCCAAGGGGCTGCTGAGGTGAACCCACCCCTTGATTTTCAATTGCAACCTACCTGTTTTTCAGGTGAGAAATGGATAGCTGGCAATTGAGAATTGGTACCACTGTAAAAAAGTAAAACATCAGTGGATTAATGGGTATGAATATACCCAAAAGCAGTTGACAATTTTCAGTCTAGCGTTTTATAAATATATTACAATATGTCAGGAACCATTACATCATCACAAAAATATTAATGCTTTGATTATTCATTCTGATCACACTTCTTTTGAGAACATTAATGGTTCCTCTCAGAGCTTATGATAAAAGACATTAATTAGCTGATGTAATATTTTACTTTAATGACACAAGGTTATGTCAACATTTTTCTATGTGTATCACCTACATAATTAAAAATTTTTATTTTGGTACTTTTCAGCATTACTTCAAAATATTTTTCCAGGCCAAATTGAGAGGCAGAATTGAACAGAAAATCACATGGGCAACACATGTTAATAAAGTTTTACTGATAAATTCTGTCAATGTGGATAATTAGTCATTACAGTGCACAGAGCGCACATAACGTAGAAAGTATTGTTTATTTGCTTCAAATGCTGAATGTGATTCAAACAAAAAAACTCTCCATGATGGTCTTTCTTTTATAACTTGAGAAAAGTCAAAGCTGAAGTGATTCGAAGAGAAGACAAGGTGAATCAAAAAGTAACCCTAAACCTGGGTTTTAAAAGTGAGGAAAATTGCACAAGGAAGGTATAACTGAAATAGATAGAGTTGCTCAGTTTGAGGTACTGAGAAAGAATAAGTTTGAGTACGAACGAGGAATTAATGCACAGAACAAAATATTTACAGCTTAGGACAAATGAGAGAATGGTCAGCACCAGTATTTATCTCAAGGTCTGTCATGGAAGAGATAATCAGTGGATTTTTGGCATTTAACCTCTCATTGATGTTGAAATAATACACTCCACGTGATATTTAAAGAAGCAATGAGGCTTTTCTGTGATCTTGCAGGAAATGATACCTCATTTGGAGGCAATTGTGGTCTCTTCCATGTGCATGCACTCCAGAGGGAAAAGAAAAACCAGAAGTTGAACTGTAGTTAATGAAAATTTAATACCTGTTGTCATCAAGGAGCAGATTTTACTAGCAGCACCAGAATCTAATTGCTTTTAAAGGCAGTTGCCTTGTATGGTAATGACAGGCATTCAACATCAATTAAATCTTGGTACAACATCAATAAGAGAGGTTTTAAACTGTGGCAGTAGATATCAGAAGATAATACAGTGGCAAATTAAGAGCCTCTTCCTGTCGCCAATGGCATTTTAACAGCTGTGGGTGGGTCCTCCACCACGTGGGGAGACCACCTGATGAAGAAAAAGAGTTAGGGAAAATGTGAAAAAAAATAATCTGCTGTGAGGTGAGAAAATCAGAAAGACTTCCACCATTCTGTGCACAAAGATATGGAATAAGCGGGGGAGGGGGGAAGACGCTTGCTATTATTGACCCAAAAAAGAGAAAAAATTCTGATCTTGGCATGATTGTTGACCATAAATTAGCTGCTGAAAATTTTTCTTTGATGCGGGCAGTATGATTAAAATCCAGCAAATGATGCATTCATCATATTAATATGCAATTTCAGATTGCTGTCATAGTCTCATTGAAATGTGGGTGGGAACACTCTTATCTACCGAGGTGTATAGATTTCCAGCAAATTGTCCGTTTGCCATCCTTCATCAACAAGATAAATATTCACATCCTGACCGTTAGTCTTTAGTGCTGCCATATAAACTGCTGTTCAAGAACGTGCATTTTTTAACCAAGGGATAAGCAAAAGCTCATCTGATTCCTAAAAAGAAGATTTTTTTTTAAATTTATGAGATCTGTGCATTGCTGGCAAGGCCAGCATCTATTGTCCATGAGAAGGTGATATATTTTTCTGCTTCTGTGAATCATTTTTTGACTGCCAATAAATGTGACCAGTTGTTTAGCCTAAACAAGGTGGTTCAGTGTTGTAATATTTCTCATTTACCAAATAGGCAGAAGGCATAGCGTTCTCCAGTACGCAATTCACCCTGATTGGAGTTAATTGTTAGATTTGGGCTGTGGTAACTCAGTACGGCAAGAGAATAAAAGATTGTAGGCGGTGCAGTTTGTCTACACAAACTGACATCAAGCTGTTTACATAATGAAAAGGTACGAACAAATAAAGTTTGAAATAAAGCTCATTAGTAATGCAAAATATTATCAGCAATATTCTTCCTTGCTGCAGAATATGTGAGCTGTAAATATTAACAGAAAATTTGAATATTGCATTGTTTTCTAACCTTATATTAATAAATATTTCTGTCCCTTTTAACCTCTTTCTCCTTTTAGGACAGATTTAGAATTGGTTCCAATATCCAAGCTCAGGTATTAAGGTGCAATAATCACTTGGTCTTTTTTCAAGAATTATTCAATGGTTCAAAATGTAGTTATGTGGATCGTTGCATGAATCAATTTCTAGCAATTTCAAGAAACAAGAAATACTACTTAAAGCATCATATAATGTGAGGTTTTACTCTTCTTCAGGGACAATAGATCAGAACATGGGTCAGAGACTGGAGTGCCCTGGCTGATATATTTTGGTTTGAAGGCTTCACAGGGATCTAGGACAACAAAATCTCCTTTGCTTTTCATGGATTGAAGCCTCAGTAAACGGATACATTGTTTTTTTTCTATCACAGAAGGACCCAAAGAAATGCCTTCTTTGTGTTTTGTTTCAACGTCATAAATTTAAAACTCTCATCTTAATGGCACTTTTTTCACTTGAGGGGTATCACTTAGGGTCTGTTCAGAATTTGGACGCATTTGCTACAATGGAATAATTCCTTTTGGGGACCATTTAAAGATGTTACATCTTACCGTGACATCAGTTGTTAAAGTTGAGAACTTCAAATTCAGTTTGCCTTATAGTTCAATATCTCTCTAAACGCAGACATTTTATCAATTCATGAAGAGTACCATAGCTTCAGAATTGCCTTGTAACAATGACACATCACCTGTATATAAATTAAGTTTATACTCTTGTTTCTTTATTTCAAAGCGTATTCTCAGTACTTACAGAACTGTGATGATTAGCAATGGAGGAGGTGGATGGTCCTTTTGTTCAATACTTCTGCCAAATTGAAAAAGACAGAAATAAAATCATTCAGTGAGACTGGGCCGTAGACACTCTTGAGTACAGAATAGGTACCAGAATAAAGCTAGGGCCCTGCCAAACCAAACCAATTTAAGGTCCAAAAATGTACTGTCACTCAACATATTGCAAGATTTCTCAGAAATTAAAGCGAGAACAAAAGAGGAGTAATTATGATATAAGATATTGTCAAGTAGACTTGTGAACTCCCTAAAGAGATCTTCTTCGTAATAAATATCTTTCTATGTTTTCATGGAGCTTCTGATCCAGTATAGCTTCATAAATATCATAATTAACTCAGGTATTTGCTCAGAGGGATCTGGGGAGGGGGTAATCTGGGATCAGATTAGCCCTCCCTTCAATATCAAAATTGGAATTTGATTATATTTGATTCCAGAAAATTCAGTTGATTTTGGTTGGTGATCCAAATGTTAATAGTAGAATTCCATTTGCACCAAAAGAACCAGTAATAGTTAAATAATGTCCTTCTGGGTCAGATGAGCTAGAGGCTGAATTTTAACTTTTGGAGACGTTTGCAGCAAGGGAGGCCGACAGTGGGTCAGGAAACTGAAAGCTCGTGGAGCAAGATTTTCATGGATTTTTAACTGAACCACGGCATTACTATCCCATTTCTGGGTTTCTTGACCAATCAGAACAGGCAGGTGGGACCACCGGACTCTTGAAGTCTCAGTACTTAAAGTTACCCCAGCGAGGGACAGAATGGATACCTCCAACTGGCAACTGAGAGACAACTGTAGTGATGGAGTCTTAATGAGGGAAGGCTTCCCCTGCTCTGAGGCATCCCTGGAGATCATCCTTGGGCTATAAGGGCCCATGGTGAAGCATTGTTCCCAGCCAACAGGAGGAAGAAGCTTGCCTCTGAAGCCAAGCAGGCATGGCTGGAAGTGGCCGAGGAGGTGAACAGCAGGCATGCAGTGCCTTGCTCATGGATACAGTGTCGAATAAGGTTCAATGGCTCATCAGGGCAGGAAAGATGAGTGACATGTCACCTTTAAGTGCTGACCCTCTCACGTTGACTTCCCCAGCTTTCTCCTGCACAGCACACCTCAGACCAACTTGCAGCTCCACCCATTCCTCTCTCTCAAGGCAACTCCTCACATTTCTGGAGCAGCAACAGAAAATGTGTGAGGTTCTGTCAGCATTTCCAGAGGCACTGTACATGACTGGAGATAGATTGGAGGAACCCTCAATGTCTCAGGCATTTTCACTGATTTCCGCTTCGATGGAAAGAGTGGCCATCTGCATGGAGCATCAGATGCAGCCGGCAACTAACCATATGCTGCCCTGACCAATGCCCTGCACACTCAGTTTTGCAGCTTAAATAGGACAGAGAAAAGCCTCGTCTTCGCCACTCAGCAATTTACTGAAGTACAGCAAAGTGCTCTCCAGCTCCTAGGAAGTCCGGAGGGCCATGAAAGGAAAGATGGAGAAAGGGAACATGGAACTGGGGACTCTGCTCTAGGTGCAGCCACCCCTCCCCCAGCAGTCTGAGTCCCACATGCTGATTTCTGGCCTGGTGGCCAAATCTGCCCTTGCACGGGTACAGTTGAGGTAGTTTTTGGTGGGGCCCTTACAGGCTGCAAAACCTACAAGACATTGGTCATGAACGCCTGAGCAGTCAGAGCAGGGGGATGAGCAGCCTGCCTCTAGCCCTGCTGAAACCATAGAAATAGCACCATGTAGGAGTAATAGGGAAGGGAAGAGAACGACTATGTAGTTTTATTTGGGTGTTTAAAAGTTTGTTAAATGTTCACTTTTTACACCATAAACTTTATTTTGAAGCTCCATTGTCCATTTATCCAAATTGTTGCCTGTTGCCTGTTGCCAGCCAGGTGACCATCAGCGTTGAGTAAAATGGTATGACTAGAGTAGAAGATGAGCAATGGGTGTCAGTGAGAGGGGTGTCAATTGTTGACTGTAGGACTGCCAGGGGCTGGGGGTGGACACAGTGGGTTCAGAATTGGCGGCTGCACTACCTCAGATCAGCTAATGAGCCAGTGCCATGCAAGCTGACAGCTACATTTGCTGGCTACAGGGACCCTGGCCACACCAGGCTCCTCCTCGTCCTCCTGCTCTGAAGATGCAAAGAGGACCTCATCTTCCTCCTTGTGCAGCTGCACTCCTCTCTGCAGCACTATGTTGTGCAGAGCACAGCAGACCACTACCATTCTGGACACCCTCACTGATGCATAATAAAGGGCTCCCCCAGATCTGTCCAGGCACCTGAATTGCATCTCCAGCAATCCAATAGCTTGCTCAATAATCACTCTTATGCACATGCAGGTTTGCTTGTACCTTTCCTGTAGATCAGTTATAGAACTCCTCACAGATGTCAGCAACCATATTCCTAGAAGGTAGCCCTTTACTCCAAAGAGCCATCTGCTGGCTCTACTTGGAGGCGCAAATATCTATGGGACTGGCACCGAATGAAGGCATCATGGCAGCTTCCTGGATATCTTGACCATACATCCAAGATAATCTTTTCAGTGGTTACATATCAGCTGAATAGTGGAATCCCTTTCATTTGATGAATACTACTGGTTGATCTGAATGTGCCTTGATTGACACATGGGTGCAGTCTTGCTGCATCTGCAGGAACCCAGCCAAAGTAGAAAATCCGAGTTCTCTCTTGTTCTGACTGGCTTTATCAGTAGCAAATTGGGTGTAAGTTGCGGTCCTAGCAAACATGGCATCAGTCACCTGGGAGATGCACTTGTGTGCAGCAAATTATGAAATTCTGAAGATGTCACTAGCAGATCCCTGCATTGAGCTGGAGGCAAAGAAATTCAGGGATGTGGTGACCTTGACTGCCACTGGCAATATGTGCTCACCTGGTCCACCTGGCAGGAGGTCTTGTTCCAGGAGTCTGAAAATGTCAGCAATGACCTGCCATGGAAGTCTAAACCTCCTGAAGCACTGGTGCTGTCATGTGTAGAAAGCTCATCCTCTGCCTGTATGCCCTGTGTTGAGAGTATCGCCTCCTGTGAACTCGTACTCTGTGCTCATCTCCTCTGTCCTGTGGAGTGGCGGGTGGCTGAGGAGATGGGCTGCTGCTGCTGCTGTTGGTGTTGGTGTGGCTGCTCTTCATCAAGGTTGACCTGCAGAAGCCACTCCCATGCTGCTGAGGATGTTGACAGCTGGGAAGTGCACAGCAAAGTCAAGAAAGTCCAAGGTAGCAGAAATAACCTCCAAAGTCTTGCAAATCACCTCCAAAACTGTGAACGCTCCTTCTCAGAACAAGTCCTGAGAGCAAAGGCCTATCACCCAGGCAAAGAAGCAACTGTCAGATCTCTGTATTTAAAGGTTTTCCAGCCTTTCAATTGCTCAGCCCTATCAAACCCTGCTGTCCTCTTGCTTTGTTCAACCTGGCATGTTTCAGGCAGCCTGGAAACTCCTGTGATGGAAGATAAAGCCAGATTCCAAGGCTAAAAATGCAGTCATTTGCCTTTTAACATATGTTAATGACAGACCCAGGGTTTTCTGCGTACTATCAAAAGCACACAAGTTAAAGGTGGAAGTTGATGGGCTCCTTCCAGCTCCCCAACACGCGGCATTATTTGCTTCTTTAACCTCCTGCATGCATCAGCACTCACCCACCCCGGCAGGTTAAAATTCAACCCCGAGGATTCAAAGGTAAAAATTAAAATTGTGCGCATCATATTACTGTTCCTACTCATGTATCAATTCAAACTGAATGGACCTGTCACATTCTAGAGTCATTTTTGTCCAGGTGTGTTAAGAAACAATTCCCCTTGGACAAATTAAATCCCTTTATCTACAGCTTTGGCTTAGTCTCTCTTCCTGTACCCTGACATGTCTTTGTGTGTATTCTTTGTAAATCCTTGATTCAATCTGGATAAATGCAAGGATCCGACCCATCATCCCATCAGATAAGCAAAGAAATCCTCCTTGTCCCCATATTTGGAGAACCAATATTGAAGAGATCTCAGTAAATCTTGTTTTCAATCCCTGGTAGAAACACTACAGACTCAACATGGAGACATTGCAGAAGTACAATATAATCACCCTACAAGGATTACAGAAACACTGTACTGCCTCTATAGAAACACTACTTGCCAGAATTTTCTTTTTGTTTTTGACCCTGTCATGCCAGGCCCCCACCTGCCATAAACATTTTGTCATAGACATTTATTTTAAACTGTTATGTAGTTAAGAAAGGACTTGTTAAACAGATCAGCCATGGCTGGAAAAAACATTTGCATATTAACAGATGGTGTCTGGAAGGACAGAGCAGCCATTGCCTGACATTCAACCCATAATGGACTTTTGATCGCCAGACATCAAAGGTGGGGGAGCTCGCAATCCAGGTTGACTGCTACGATGGCTGAATACACAAACAGACATGGTCAAACCAATTAGTCACATGACTAACCTGCTGGGCAACCAGAGTTTTTTGAATTTGTGCAAACAGTTTGTACAGAGTGTCTGTTTGCTCCTGAACTGAGATCTCTCTCCTTTCTGCTCCCATCTCTTTCTCACAAGACTCTGAATCCACTGAAGACACATGAACCCCAAGAGAGAAAAGTCTCCTACAGCGAAAGAGAGAAATGTCTCCGACAGCGAACAAGGTTTAAGAAGAATACTGGGCCCCAATGAAAAGCAAGTTCTACCTACAATCAAGGACTCTACAATGAGATTGAAGAACTGTAACAACTACTCTTCAGATATTGAACATAGAACATAGAACAGTACAGCACAGTACAGGCCCTTCGGCCCACGATGTTGTGCCGAACCTTTAACCTACTCTAAGATCAAACTAACTACCTACCCTTCATTCTACTATCATTCATGTACCTATCCAAGAGTCGCTTAAATGTCCCTAATGTATCTGCTTCTACTACCACCGCTGGCAGCGCATTCCACGCACCCACCACTCTCTGTGTAAAGAAGCTATCTCTGACATCTCCCAGAAACCTTCCTCCAATCACCTTAAAATTATGCCCCATGGTGATAGCACTTTCCACCCTGGGAAAAAGTCTCTGGCTATCCACTCTATCTATGCCTCTCATCATCTTATACCCCTCTATCAAGTCACCTCTCATCCTTCTTCGCTCCAATGAGAAAAGCCCTAGCTCCCTCAATCTTTCTTTGTAAGACATGCCCTCCAGTCCAGGCAGCATCTGGGTAAATCTCCTCTGCACCCTCTCTAAAGCTTCCACATCCTTCCTATAATGAGGCGACCAGAACTGAACACAATATTCCAAGTGTGGTCGAACCAGGGCCTTATAGAGCTGCAGCATAACCTCGCGGCTCTTAAACTCAATCCCCCTGTTAATGAAAGCCAACACACCATACGCCTTCTTAACAACTCTATCAACTTGGGTGGCAACTTTGAGTGATCTATGGACATGGACCCCAAGATCCCTCTGTTCCTCCACACTACCAAGAATCCTGTCTTTAAGCCTGTATTCTGCATTCAAATTCGACCTTCCAAAATGAATCACTTCACACTTTTCCAGGTTGAACTCCACCTGCCACTTCTCAGCCCAGCTCTGTATCCTGTCAATGTCCCGTTGCAACCTATAACAGCCTTCCACACTATCCACAACTCCAGCAACCTTCGTGTCATCGACAAACTTGCTAACCCAGCCTTCCACTTCCTCATCCAAGTCATTTATAAAAATCCCAAAGAGCAGAGGTCCCAGAACAGATCCCTGTGGAACACCACTGGTCACCGAGCTCCAGGCTGAATACTTTCCATCTACTGCCACCCTCTGTCTTCTATGGGCCAGCCAATTTTGTATCCAGACAGCCAACTTCCCCTGTATCCCATGCCTCCTCACTTTCTGAATGAGCCTACCATGGGGAACCTTATCAAACGCCTTGCTAAAATCCATATACACCACATCCACTGCTCTTCCTTCATCAATATGTTTTGTCACATCTTCAAATTGCCACATCTTCATATTGCCTCAAACTTTCCACTTTATTTTTCATCTGTTCTTTTCTGTCTCCATTTGCATGTGTGTATCGCGTATACATGCTAGCGTGGGGCACGTCATGTATCCATAGGCATTAACTGAATTAGAGTTTAAGTTTAATACATTTCAACTTTTCTCCTTTAAACCTAATAGAGCCTGTTTGTTATCGTTTCTTTGCCTTATAATTGGAAAGCAGTGAACAAGGATTCACCAAGGGGGAGCTAAAAACACGGTTTGTTTAAAATTAAACCCTGTTACAGTAAGACTGGGTGAAGGCTGAAAGGGAACCCTAGACCTCTTTCTCACCTGGTCGTAACAGACCGCCTCAAAGAGAATCATGTTCAATTCAATGTTGTGGTTAACGTCTGAGAATTAGGATTCATCTGATGTCCTGGTAGATTTATGAACAGGTCCTTGGCTGTCATCTGATTTAGCTAATGGCAACATCTTGGCTAAGGTTTGTGCATGGAATACACATGAACCTGCATCTAATAACTTCACCACAAAGCTTCAATTGCAGTTAGAGAATTGAATTTGACATTTCTGCACCTTTCAAGGAAAGATCATAATATCAGCTTTATTACACCTCGGCTTCCTTTATTTAGAAATCTAAGAATCAGACTTTGTTCATCGAGCAAAGGAAATGAAAAATAATAGCACTGGGATGGTCATTGCTGCTGGCTAGGGTTATAATATTTAGTGTAACATTTTGATGACTATTGGAGGTTCAACAGTAAAAAAAATTTTGAGCAGAGAGATCCACCATTGACATGCTGTTCTCCCTTCGCCAGCTACAGGAGAAATGCCATGAACAACAGATGCTCCTCTACCTTGCTTTCATTGATCTCACCAAAGCCTTTGACCTCGTCAGCAGACGCAGTCTCTTCAGACTACTAGAAAAGATTGGATGTCCACCAAAGCTACTAAGTATCATCACCTCATTCCATGACAATATGAAAGGCACAATTCACAATTCAGCATATCAGCGCCTCATCAGACCCCTTTCCTATCCTGAGTGGCATGAAACAGGGCTGTGTTCTCGCACCTACACTGTTTGGGATCTTCTTCTCCCTGCTGCTCTCACATGCGTTCAAGTCTTCAGAAGAATGAATTTTCCTTCACACAAGATCAGATGGCAGGTTGTTCATCTTGCCTGTCTAAGAGCAAAGACCAAAGTACGGAAAGTCCTCATCAGGGAACTCCTCTTTGCTGACGATGCTGCATTAACACCTCACACTGAAGAGTGTCTGCAGAGACTCATCGACAGGATTGCGGCTGCCTGCAATGAATTTGGCCTAACCATCAGCCTCAAGAAAACAAACATCATGGAACAGAACATCAGAAATGCTCCATTCATCAATATCGGCGACCACGCTCTGGACAAGTGTGGCGAGTCGAAGAGACTTAGCAGTTGGCAGGAAAAAAGACAGAGGCGCAAGGGGAGAGCCAACTGTGTAAGAGCCCCGACAACCAATTTTATCTGCAGCACCTGTGGAAGAGTCTGTCACGCTAGAATTGGCCTTTATAGCCACTCCAGCCGCTGCTTCACAAACCAATGACAACCTCCAGGCGCTTACCCATTGTCTCTCGAGACAAGGAGGCCGAAGAAGAGAGGTTCAACAGTAAAAGTTTTTTGCAGGAATGTGATTGTATTGGCTCCTTCCTTACTGCCCTTTAATCCAATGATCATTCACTGTTTCTTGGATATCAATCTGAGGCTGTGAGTTATTGAATAACTCAGCAGTAGTTGAATGTCACTGTGTGTGTACTCCACATGAGCATCTAGAAACAAGAAGAATTTCAACCGCTGCTGAATCTGCAGTGTTAGTCACGAATAGAGTCTTCAAGTGGCATCAGCTGAACCTTCTAAGTTCTTCCCAAACCTGAAATTAAAGGTCACTGCAAAGATTCCAGCAAATTTGCAGTACTTAGAAGAGATTTTTCAATCATATTGCTTCTGCACAAAAGATGGTAGAATTTTGCGCTGGAAGTACATTTCCGGGTTCAGGCCTGTGATTACTTTCCTCATGATCACTGCTTACTGAGTCTATCCATAAGGTGCTGTTACAACCAGGTGAGAAAGAGGTCTAGGGTTCCCTTTCAGCCTTCACCTGGTCTTACTGTAACAGGGTTTTATTTTTAAACACACTGTTTTTAGCTCCCCCTTACTGAATCCTTGTTCACCGCTTTCTAATTATAAGGCAAAGAAATCAGCACAAACAGGCTTTCTTAGGTTTAAAGAAGAAAAGTTGAAAGTTATTAAACTTAAATCTAGTTCAGTGAATGCCTACGGACACACAAAGCACCCAAACTAGCATGCATACACTATACACAAATGCAAGAGACAGAAAAAAGCAGAAGAAAAATAAAGTGGAAAGGTTTGAGGCAACATCTGAAGAGTTGTTGTTATGGTTCTTCGAGCTCACTGCACAGTCCTTGATTGTAG